>NC_136483.1:191498126-191743126 GCF_053919585.1 Euprymna scolopes
TTAAAATCCCTTGGGCATCAGCTTTCATTTTAGATTTCTCCAAGAATACACATTTTTTTTTTTTTTTCTTCTTTTTTTTAAGTTTTATTTGGTTTTTGCTATTGTAAATATGTTCCTCAGTGGACTTGATTTTTGAATCCATATTTACTTCTTCACTTGACTCAAAACAAGACTAAAATGACCATTGGTAATGGCAAACTAATTCCTGGTAAGAAAGATTGCCTCTGCTGAAACTATTTTCCTATTTCATCACTTAAGGCAGCCGAGAAGTTGGTGTTCTCCTATGTAAACAAATATCGAGAACTTTCTTTTTTGGATTGGCATTTCTCCCTTTCTCTTGAAAATGTGGTGGTGATGGTGGGGGGGGGGACAAAAAGTTGAAGAGAAGGTTCTCTCTCTCTCTCTCTCCAGTAACCAGACTACTTTTTCTCTCTTTGAATTCTTTTGTCTGATCATTAAACTGTTCTGCCAACTCTTGTACTGCAGCCAACAAACTTACAGCCCTTCTCATGTTGATGGAGGAGGAGGAGGAGGAGGAGGAGGCCCCGATTGGGCTCCTATGTCAGTCTTCCATTGGAAGAAATAAATACCTCTGATGCATCGACCTGCCCCCCCCCATTTTCCCCTCCATGTTTACAAAATAGCAGACAATGCCTTCTGCTTTGAAGCTGATGATGAAAGGAAACTTTCTTTGACCATTATTTCGTTGGTTCTAGTTGAAGAATGATAGTTTTGATGTTAAGAAGACTTCCCTTATTGCTGAAGCATTATATATAGATATGGAGCAAAGTGATTCGGTTAATATTAACTGTTAGGGAATCATAAAAAAAAAACATACAGTTCGGCATTATTTCAAAGCTGCTTATTTCATAATAAAACATGTTTAATGTAAATAATTACAATCTGTTTTTCATGGATAATGAAAAGGAATAGTAAATTTAATTTTTTTTTTTTTTTTTTTTTTTTTTTTTCCACAAAAAAATGTATCATGTGGTAAAAAAAAAATGATCTATGTTTGTCATACATAATGAAAGTTGAATCTGGTTTACTTTCTGATTGATGGATTACAAGCCCTGGGGAGGGGTCATATTAGATTGTAGCATAACGGATAAGGTACTAGATAAAATTTAGTTGTAAACAACACTCTTCTGGAGGTTGACGGTTCAATTCTCAACAAGAGTGATATGAAGAATACAACTGTGAATTAAGACTTCTACATGGTCATGGCTGCGACGACATCCACATAATCACACAGGTGTTTGCTCAGAGATGTATCGGCGATCTCCTTTCGCATTTCATTCTGAACATGCTGCCTCAGAATTGTGTGAAGGAATATCGTATCACGGCCACATTTTCGGATTGTCTAACTATTGTGATAATCCCAAGTTTTATCCAATCCCTAATTAGCTTAGTGGCTTCTGTCTATTGCTAACGGTTTTATGACCATGGCGTGATGAGGGGGGGGGTAGAACTAAAACATGCTAACCTTGTGGATTAAATAAAGGGTTCCTTTCAAAATTCCATGTAGATTCCAAAGTTTGATAGAAAGATTCCAGAGTTCAGCAAGAAACACTTGAAGAAGGTCTGGGATTACATGGGTTAAAACATTGTACAAATCACAGACACGATGAGATCAATGGTTTGAATGATCCAAATGCTAAAAATCATCAATTAGCATCTCAAAAATTCAGAAACACTTGGATCATAGTTTGAAATTAGGTTTTGTGTGTAAAAAGGATTTTAAACATTTTTGGTGTCAAAATTATCTTTGTAATGAAAAATTTGTTTTCAAGTAAAATATTAAAAAATCTGCAAACCAGTCTATAATGCATTCGTCAGAAAGTAAACCAAATGTTTTCATTTTGAAAATGATTGCTATTATATATGATAAATATGAATCAATTTTTTTTTTTTCTTTTAAATTTTTTAAATGATACACTTTTTTTAAAAACTATTTATGTTTTTTTAAAAAGACATTAAATACTAGAAAAACTTTGACCCGTTGTGCCAGTCATTAAGCTCTGGTTGGATTATATGAATCAGCAAAAGGCAAATTTGCTAAGTCAGATTTAAAGAAATAAGGGCAACATTACAAATTAGTCACTTTCTGCTTTCTCTCACTATTGATTAATAGTATAAATATTTGTGGTAATATTGTTTATAATGGACTATACCAATCTTCTGTTTTATACCTAGTGTTATTGCCTTTGTTAAAAAACAGAAAAATGATGAAAGTAAAAATAATAGACACTGTAAAATAAGTAGAAGAATCACACAACAGATTGAGAGTGATAGACAGTAGTTTGGTAAGAGATGGCTGACTTAGTGAGTTGACTGCAAACTATGGCTTACGGCTATTAGACTAATCTTTATTATTCTTCCAATAATTAAAGAGTTACAGGTTAACCCACCTTTTATTTAATATCAGCAAAATACTTGTCCATTGAAAGACTTCATATAAATGACCTTTTATTAACTATTACACTTTATGTAGACTTTTTACTATGAGCAAAATGTAGTAATAATCCTGTCAGAGGACAGCAACAGCTGGGTATCTTATCAGAATTGATACGACACTCCTTTGTTGCTGTCCTTGATCAATGAAGGATAAATCCTTCTAGACTGAGGCATATTTTATTTTGGTTCCAATTTTTGAGGAGCTGGATTCTCTCAACATTAAAACCAACCTTGTATCTATACCTTCATGGGGAGGCAATTAAATAGGAACTATAACACTCTCAGCGATATGATTGCTTTTGCCATTATCTGGCTTTCACGTTAGTGTAATTATAATGCTATGTAACAAAATGTCTTCTTTTTTCTACCTACTCTATAGAAAGTGTTATTTCACAATTGCCTTAAACCTAGGATAAATAGAAAATACCTGTCTCTCTGCCACCTCCACTCCTTTCAACTTTCTTTTTCTGACCTCTGTAATTCAAGTACATTTGAGATTTCGCTTTGGCTGTCTAAAGCAAAGGTCAAATCTTGGTGCCTTTGTTGAACCTCAAAGAGAATTCTGAAATGTTCAGAATTCCTGAAGAAGTTCAGTAAAACGAAAAAAAGAAGCTTCAGGCTTTGTTGCAGTTATTTGCAGCCGTCATGGACAAACACAAAGCTGAAAATTAGCTAGAATTAACACAAGTTTCTGGGGGAAAAAATATAAAACTATAGCAAGGTAGGTTACATAATCTGTTATATAAATGAGTTGTTTGTGTTTGATCAAAAATCAGAAACTACACAAGTAGTTATACACTTGTAAATCTTACGTCATTGGATTAAATAATAATAGTTTAATATTATTCTTAGTTATTATTATCTGTAGTAAAGATTGAATCTTTAACCTTTAGAAGACTTTCTCTTAGAACAGATTATTAATTAATGCTATTAGCTTTTATACAATGTGTTAATGCGGACAATCCTGGTAGGGATTTCATCAGATTTAAACCAAATCTTATGTTGATATGCTGTCTTAGTACTTATTAGCACTACTTGTTAAACAATTTTATTATTTGTAGGTCCCTCTATCGTGCTAGAAGACTACTTACACCTGAGAGTATCCTGTACCGCTATAAGGTCATCATTTGCCCATGCATGGAGTATTGTTACCACATCTGGTCTAGTGCATCTATCACTAGTCTCTCCTTCTTAAATAGGGTCCAAAAAGGGAATCTTCAATCTAATAGATCTCACTTTGTCAACTAAGTAATGTTTCATCTCTGTGCCTGTTCTACAAGTACTTTTTAATGGAATGTGCTCTGATGAACTCGTTGCCCTTGTGCCGCCTCAATGTACATATCCCCACCAAACCCGCTTAGCAACAAAATCACACTCCATCACTGTTGAGGTCCATAAATGCAAGAAAACTTTCTACTCTGTTTGAGGGAAGAATTTGGAATTTCCTTCCTGCTACCTGATACCCTGACTATACTGATATGCAGAAGTTTAAATGTAATGTAAACTAACATCTTGTTCATCTTTCCTATGCATAGTCCCAAATAGTAGCCCCTTTACATCCAATTGGTAATATACCTCGTTAGGGTTTGAATGGGAATAAAAATAGAAAGAAAAAAAAAGAGAGGGGTTTGAAGGTTTAATCCTTATTACAGATGGTGATAACTAAAAAATAAGATAAGATATTAAAAAAAATACCATAACACTTGTGCACAGTCATGATTGACTGCAAAAGAACAATTAACTCCTGAATTAAGTAAAAAGCTCAGTTTGAAATTCCATAAAGATTCCAAGTTTGACGAAGATTCCCCCATGTTCAGCTATTAGGTTCTCATGGTTGAAACGATGCACCTCAAGATGGTTAGAGGATACATGGAGTAAAAGTTGCGAAAATAACAAAGATGAAAACTATGTATGACTAATTCTCATTTCAACAATTATGAAATTGCGACTTTTTCATTTTATTAAGCGTTCTAAAATGCGACAAAAGATGTTTTTATTTAGTTCAAATTCACCCATTTTATATAAACCAAAGGCGGGTTGAACTTGCATATGTTTTTGATGGGGGGGGGGGGTCAACTCCCTCAAAAAGGGGCATTCTAGATAGGATCAAGTGTGTCTACATTTGTCATTTTATCACAAATGCTGTACAGGCAATAAACCCTAACTCTCCTAAGAAAGGAGGAGGTAATACTTTACAGCGTACAATAATATTGTGGGGTCTCTGTTCAATTCAGACATCTGTGACATCCAAAAAGAAAACGCTTCCTACGAATTTTAATTATTTAAAAATAATTTTGCATTAACTTTATATATTTTGAAACTACATCAATCAGTACTTGGACATGTATATTTCATTTTGATCAAAGCAGGTACAAAGATATTGAAGTCTCTTTATTCATATTGGATATCTGTAAAAAGAAAATGTGACATTTTACCTTATTTTATTTGAATTGTTAGTTGGAAATTATAGAAATTAAAAAAAATTAAAATGGTAATTTGGTGTTCAAGGCTTTGGGCAAGATTACAGATAGATCCTCAGTAAATTTTGGAAAATACTGTGTTCTTCCATCCCAGTGCGGCCGTAGCCGAGATTGGACTCCCTACACGAGTTTGTAGTGTAATACAAATCTTGTCGGTAGCTGAATATTTGATGCTTCGCCAGGCTATCAAGGGTATTTTTTTATAGTGATGCCATCACTAGATGGGCTGCCCACCATGGCTTTGAGAGTCCCATCTACCCTCGAGAGAAGGTTAGACCACGTCAGTTTCTCAACCTGGTATTTTACCTCACGGTACATTAAATGCCTTGCCTTCCCAAATAATCACACATCTGGTACTGACCAGGCTCAACGTTGCTTAACTTTGGTGATCTAGCCTTAATGATGATAAATTTACCAGAAACTATTTAAAACATATGTCACTATACTTGGACCTTCCCTCAAAAACTAATGTTCAATTTTACTGGTAAATGTTTGCAAAACAAAACTGAAAGTAGGTCAAATTGTTGAATGCTGATTTATTTTTCCGTTATTTTCTTTTAATTTTTTTAAAATTATATTTAAGCAATTTAAAAATTTTGCGCATGGATTAGAGAGAAAAGCAGTCTACGGTTGATCATGCAGTAACATGAAAGACAAAGATGTTTTAAAAGAAAGACATTACGCACATTTTACCGTTTTATTTTCCAGGGCTTCAAATAACGCCAGATAGCCCTGCTAATAGCTCTGAAAATCAATATCCTTGATGTTTATAAAGATAAAGTCAAGGAGAATGTGGGAACTTTCCCTGGAGAAAAGGAGTGCGTTTCCACCGAGATATATTGGACTTTAAATGCTGATTCTCCTCTAGAGTTTATAGCAAAAACATGACCGAACAGAGGCCTGGGTGAGGTGGGGGTATATGAAAGCAGCTTCTGTTACAGTCAGGTTGGTCGCAAATTGAAAAAAATAAAATAAGGAAAAAAACTATGACTTTACATTCTCGTTCAGTTCAATAACACATTTTGATTGCTATCTTTTTAAGGTGTAAATGCGAATGTTTAGATTTGTCTCTGTTTGCATAGAAAACCCGGATTAATTTATAAATGCTATTTAGTGCAAAAGGAACAACTTTAAAACGGATGATTTTTTTATACTTTTAAAACATAAACAATTAAGAAATAATGCTTCCTATCCAGAAACAGAACTTATGTCTTGGAGGGTAAAACAGGAATTGCATAAAAGGGAAAAAAATTTGATTGTTATCCGTAAAAAATGTTCTTCTGTTGTTTAAGTATTGTTTTCAGATGTAAACCATTTTTTGTTTTGTTTTTTGTCTCATTTGTAAATCAACCATTATTTTTTGTGTATTATTTAATGTAGAAATGCTTATTGAAAAATGAATGGAAAAGTTTATCTACAATAAAGGTCAAATCTTGGTGCCTTAAAGAGAATTCTGGAATATACAGAATTCCTGAAGACGCTTCAGGCTTTGTTACAGTCATTTAGTCTTCATGGACAAGGTCTTAAAAGTTTTTGTAAATCAACCATTTTTGTGTCATTTAATGCAGAAATGTTGATTAAAAAAAAAATCAGTGGAAAAGAGGATAGCGCTAAAAATGGACAAGACAAATCAAAAACATGTGAAATATTTTTTTTTTTTTTTATTCAAGAAATTTATCAAATTAATGACAAACTTTTCTGCTCATCTGTATACAAAAGTATACTTAATTCAGGAATCTGTATTATATTTCTCCTTGTCTGTTCCACTTTTTCTCAGAAACCACTAGACTGATCTGAGTGAAATTTTGTGTGGACCTTTGCTATAAGGTGCAGTGGACTAAGTATTATGGTATCTGTTTGATGCACAGTTAGTTGCACTGATAGGAATTAGACATCACAATACCACATTTTGCAACTACTGTCCCCGATAGTAGCCCCCTACATCAAGGTCTTGGATATGACTTTAAAGTGTTGAGGCCCAAGCTTGCAGGCTTTGGGGAGTCTGAAGCCACCCTTTAATTGCCATTGCTCCCAGGTCCACTCTGACCCGGAGTGGTAGTACCCGTTAGGGTCCCAACTATGGGTTAAATAGAAACAGACTTGAAAACAACAAATAATCTATTAAAATTTTTTTTTCTAAATCTTTTGATTCGGCATTAAATAACCTGAAAAGGGTTGATATGCCGTAAAACAAAAACAACCAACCAACCAACCTACATCAAAGTGACACTGTGCCTAGTTTAGTGTGAAAATGGGGGGAAAAAAAATTATTTTAGAAGTATGGCATAAAGCACTCACCCTAAGTCTGTACATTATAACTTCTGCCAGTTTTTTAATGGTCAAAAATGTCTAATATAGGATAATCTCCCCAAAATGCCACTCATGAAAGTGTTAATTGCCAATCATTCTACAATTTAATCGTTTGTGATACAAATAAATTTTAGATCATGAATGACTTACAGTTTTTGTTTTATCGCAGTTCAGTGATGAACACGTTACTGAATCTGACATGCAAAATCGTCAATAACTCTGACGTATTCCACAGTTGGCATGGCCCTTATTTGGCCTGCGATGGCCCTCTTCATTTCAGGAATATGTAGAGATTATTTTTGTAGACATAATTGTTGAGTTTGTACTACAGATAAAAATGTGAATCTCATTTAGTATCACACCTACTGATGAGACAAAGTGTCCCTACTTATTATTGAACTGCGATAGTAAAAAAGATTGGACGTTTGTGATTGGAAATTAGTGGACCAGACAGACATAGAAGTTTATTTGTACTAAATATGGTTGGATTTTAGAGAAGATTATGAATTTTAACTTTTATGAATGTCAGTTTTTTTTGTTTTTTTTTATATTCATCCTTTATTAACTAATTGAAGAGACCAAATGTTAGGCACAAAAACAAATCCGGGATATTTCCCAATCCACTTTATACAATTTTTTAATATTTAGTTGCATGGATGAAACTAGATATATTTTTGTAGAAATGTTTACTTAATTATCAGCAACTTTATCCCCCCCCACTCCAGTACTTTGAATGCTCTTAAACGTCAATAACCTTTGATCAAATGTATATATTTTGATTCACCAAAATCTTGGATTCTGAAGAATTAATCATTTCAGGCACAGCTTTTATCTCCTAAAGTACGCACTTTTAGGTGTTAACACCTTTCTTGGCTCGTTTGATCCTTTTTTTTTTTTTTTTTTTTTTTTTTTTTTTTAATGCACCTATCCGGTGACTTTCTAACCCCCTTCCTTAACATGTCGGTTATCATTTGAATCAACAAAGTTGCAGTATTTGTTTTACCATTTGAGATTCTTTTCACAAGATTTTATTTTTTGGTTTTAGCATCTCTTATTACAAGGCTAGCGGGGTCAAATATCTTGCTTTTATGCAGCCTTATTGGGATATATTTATAATGTTGGGTAGTTTATCACACAGATACTAAGACACCAAATTAATGTTGAGAATAAAGCTTGAGTTTTTTTTAATATACTCAGTATATCTATGTAATTGAAGTCATAAGATTAACTAATTTGCATATTGCTTTGTAGAGGGGCATTTCATTAATTAACTTTATTTTTATTGTTTTATGATTCAATCAAGGTTTTAATTTTATTATTACACATATTTCTATTATGCATATTTTTTTCATATTGTGGCTAAAAAATTAGTTTTCACAAAGTCATTCCACTCTTTAGATCAATTTATTTCTGAAAGTTAAAATCCGGTTCTACATAGTAAATTATTATAAACAAAAACCCACCCATCCCTTCCACATATATACACATTTTATTTGGACACCCTGTATGCCTCCCAAAATTATAAAGATCTTGTTTAGTAGTGTTTACTACAGTGGCATTCAAATTTTCCAATCATGATGCATTATGGGGAAATTCATAATTTAAAGTTTGCAGGTGTTTTTGTTTTTCTTTTGCGTAAAAGTTTTCCTTTTTTTTTTTTTTTTTTTTAATTACAATTAGTCTTGAAATGGGGGAACTCATTCAAATTTAAAGTATGGCTCTTCTCACATTTTGCCCCCCCCCCTCTAGACTGTATCAATCAAACTAACCCAGATTTAAACAAGTGGTATTCTAATTACGTTTTAAGTCATTGATTTATTTCATGTCCCCTCCTCATTCCTCTATGTTAAGCCCCAGGAAAATGGGATTCATTTTACTTTGGCTTTTTTTGATGTTGGTTCAGGTTCAAAAGCAAAAGGTCATCGAGGGCTACTACATTCTTTGTGATGAAGTTCTATTGAAATCTTTCTGTTTGTGAAATGGCTTCAGTAAAGTTGAATACAGTTGTAGCTTTTGTGAGTGAGGGGAAAGCGCAAGCATTTAGTTGACTTTATAAAATCTAAACCTAGTAAATAAGATTGTCTTTTAATGAAAACGAAATTTTTATTCAAGCAACATTTTACTTGTTCAAATTTTTTTAATAGCAAATTTTTAATAATCATATAAACTAAAAACGAGTTTCCTCAACTCATTAATGTTAATAGCTTTATTAACAAAAGTTAAATAAAAAAAAAAGTATCTAATCAGTAAGGTATGGTAAATATTGGTCTGCCTTAAATACTCAACTTTTATTTTCCATCAATTTTTGATAATTATTCCTGGTGCGTATTATATTTTTAAATCCTATATAGATGATGGAGGCAGATTTTTTACTCCTTTATTCACATGTACTCCAACTCTCCTCATAGACACCAATCGTACGAAATTTAATGAAATACATTTTTCAGTATTTATCAGTAGTAAAACATTTTTCAAGCAGAGACCTAATTTAAACATTCTTTTTTATTAATTAAATTTAATTAAGTGTTTTGCTCAATTGTTTTTAATCAGTTAAAAATAAGTTATAACAATTTCAATCTTTGTAATAAAAGCAAAAATGGCCGATTGATTATGCAGCTATTCAGGGAAAGTTTAAAAAAAAAGAGAAAAAAATGTTATACACATTTTGCTTAACTTTATTTTGTTATCCATATACTCAGGCAACACCAGGTAGTCCTGCTAGTGATAGTATAAATATGAATAATCGAATCCCATATATTAAAGTTAGCCACATGTTTGAAATATCTTAGTAATGCTGACAGGATATGGAAAACCTGTTAAAAACATGAATGTGTGAACAGCAAAAATATGGATTTAAAATTTAAAAATACATCTTATCAATACTAAACACAAAAATTGTTTAGATGAAGAACGATGTGCAAAATACAAATGTACTTGCATCTCAACTTGGCATTTGGAAGATTTATGAAGAAAGTTTTTTTTTGGGGGGGTGAACCCTTGTTAAAAAGCAAAGCAACACTGACATAATTATGTTTAGCATGGAAGTTAGTCACGTGTGGACTGAAGTGATCCAAATTATGCAATCGCAGTGCCTCCTAGCATTTGAGCCAGTTATTTACAAGGATGATAACTCAAGTCCTACCAATAATCTTAAAAATGTGATGTTTGAATTAATTTGAATGATTTATTTCCTTTTTCTACTAATTTGATATATTTAAATAGATTTTTTGATCTTTTAAATATGAATGCAAACTCTGTGCACGTTTCATTTTTGATAGCATTCAATAAATTTCATATTTGGTTCTATCATAATGAGCGTGCCATTGAATATTATATTAAATAAATTTTAAATGTTTTCTCGTGTTGGTAAACAAAATAATGAAACTAAAATTGAGTCTGAATTTTAAACATTTTTTTTTTCTTTTGCATCATCAACAGTTTTTGAATTTTGATTTCCTAGTCGACGAATTAACACACTTGTTATTTAAGTTCATAAAAACATTTTCAGTATTTATTTTTTTTTAAACAAGAATTCCAGATTATTTGCATGTTTGAACTCTGGTGTTGCTTTTTGCTGATTGATAACCAATCTTGGAGGAGGGTTAAAAATAATTAAATTTAATATCAAAAATGATTGGAATACAATTTTTTAGAACCTCAGTTAGGTATTACAATTATGTATTGCAGTATGACAATCAAGTTTTTTTTTGTTTTTTTATTCTTTTACAATTTAACACACGCACACCCTATATGTATATATTATTATTATTTCATGTATCTACATAAAATTTTATGTGGGGATATAATATTTTATATATTTCGCTATCACGCTTAATATGTGATTAGAGATAGATAGTAACATCAATTCCATGCAATAGCTTGTCGAGTCCTCGTGAGAATGAAACCTGAAAAATTCTGTGGTGCTTAATTGGCATATTTTCATAAGTTACTACTAATATATATATAAAAGTACTTAAAATAGATGCACATATTCCTTAAGAAATGAATGGCATGATCATTACAATAGAGCAAATTAAAGAGACTTGTTCAAAGCTACCAAAACTTGAAATAGCATAAAAAGAATGACCGTTTGTTTTTCTGATTTTGGAATTAATACAAAATAAGTTATTTTTTCTTCAACTCTGAAAACTTTCTACATTTCAGTAGAACTTCAGTTGTTTTTTTTTTTTAATTTTTTTTTTAAAATATAAAATATTTTTTAACAGATATAAATTTTATTTTGCCTTTTCAATATAATTTTTGAATTTATTTCTTTACATGACATTGGTGATATAAATATATTTTATTCCCCCCCCCCCTCAACGATATTTATTCAAGTCATTTGTTTTTTTAGCTATGAGAATAAATGATTAATAGATTGATATTTAAATATTTGTTTATCCCAACAAACTACTTTAATATTTATTTTGAAATCTGAAAATTCTTAAAATAGAATTAGCTGTTCGATTTATTTATAAAAGTTTTTAACATTTTTTTTCTGTGAAGTAAAATGTACGATTAGTACAACAAATGAATTGTGCGTGTATTTTTTGGTGGTCGTGGAATATTTGAGAAATGGCAAACTTTAGCAGCATCAGATATAAATCAGTTTATAATCTCATTTCTTTAACTCTGAACAACAAATCCGTGATTTTTTTTTTTTTTTACTTCGATTCTCCCCCAAACAAGGTGAAGTTAGAAGCCATACCAACAGGATCATCATAAATGGGAAGTTGTGTAGCAAGATGTTTGTTTACATTACATTTAAACTTTTGAGTGTTGGTACAGTTAGGGAAACTGAGTAGGAAGAGAACTCTAAAGGCTAGTAGTTTTAGGAAAGAAGCTACTGTGAAGGGGCAGGGTTTTGCTGACTGACAGATCAGTCAGAGGTATTTACGTCAAGGAGCACCAGTGAAGCAAGTTCATTAGAATTATTTGTAAAAGAAGCACATTAATGCAACATTGCAGCAATCGGGCAGGGGACTCATGTTTGGTTGATAGTGTGCAATCTATTAGATTAGAGGTTCTTTTTTGGACCTGTCTAAAAGGGAGAGGCTAGTGCTGGTGCACCAGCTCAAATGTGACAAAAATACTCATTGCGTGGCTAATGGCTTTATAGAGAGGTAGGATACTAGAAGATATGAGAAATTTTCTGGCATGGTATGATTTGACAATATCTTATGTATTTGTTCCAATTCATGTTACCTGTGAATGTTAGGCCAACGGATTTGAATGATTAACTCTCAGCAAGAATTTTTCTTTTTTTTTTACATAGGCATCACCACTTATCAAGGCCAAGAGGCCACTCGAGGATAAGGGTTAAAGTGTACAGTAGAAATTGGACAATATAGTAATCGTTAGTAATGGAAATTCTGTAAATTTGTTAACAAGTGGAACGGCTCATCAAGAACTTGTTTATGTTAGACTTGAAGACAACCATATTATAGTCAGCTGGAAAGCAGAAAAACGGAAGACAATTCCACAGGCGTGCAGTTCTAAAAAAGCTTTGTTCATGGAATCTACGTTTAGGTTTAGCACAGATAACGAGTGGGGGAATTATTGATAGTGTTTTCAACTAGACGAGTGTTTCTTGTGAAAGTTTGGCGAGGGGGGAACCATAGACTGAAGCTCAGTCGAACACTTGAAAAATAACAATACAGCAAAGACAAACTCGCAACTTCTCTTCTGTGAGATAGAGGTTGCAGGGAAGAGAAAAGGATATCTCCTATGAGACTACGGTCTGTTTTGAACCCTATCAAGGCAGGACAAGTCCTTTCTAGCAGCTCCTGCCCAGATGTGGCAACAGTATTCCATCCTTGGCTCTTATATAGATAGAGAATTGCATCAGCAGTGAGATATCTACTGGATTAATAGAAGGATCCCACCATTTTTCCAGCGGCCTTGGCAACAGATTTGATGTACGTGTTCCATTTAAGATCAGGAGTAAAGGTCAAGCCCAGAAGCTTGTCAAAACTTGAGGTCTCCTCAAGACAAGAGCCATTCATTTCAACTGACGCCAGATGTGGATCAGAACGTTGATGATGTAAAGAGACAAGCTTGGTTTTAGATGCATTAAAAGTAACCAGCCACTCCTTTCCCCATTGTACCACGTGCTCAAGATCAGAGGTGAGAGAATCAGAGAGAACTTGGTCATTTACTGACTTAGATGTGCTACCATGGATTGTAGTGTCATCAGCATAAATGTCAACAAATGATGTAAGGATGTGATTTGGAAGATCATTAATGTAGATGAGGAAAAGAGTTGGGCCAGGATGGACCCCTGAGGGACTCCAGCATTAATACTGTAAGCTTCTGATTTTTGCCCATCAACTACTATTCTTATGACCCTGTCAGAAAGAAATGATTTAATAATTTAGAAGACATTTCCAGCTATACCATAGCTAGAGATCTTGTGAAGTAAACTTTTATGCCATACCCTATCAAAGGCCTTAGATATGTCAAGAGCCCTAGAAAGGTAGCCTCCGTCGAGATTCACTAATCCTATGAGATATAACTGTAAGCACATCTGCTATAGATCTAGCAGAACGGAAACCATATTGTGTGTCACTAAGAAGGTTATTTTTGCTGAGATGGTTGATAACTTCTCTATTTAACACAGATTCCAGCAACTTACTCATGATGCACAGGAGACTTATTGGCCTGTACTGAAAGGGGGATGAGCGATCACCAGAATTCTTAAATACAGGGCATACTGATGAGATTTTCCAGGGTGATGGGAAGCAATTCTCCTTAAGACAATGTTTAAACAGTTTTGTAAGTATGAGTGCTAGTTCTGGTTGAAGTTTTTTGAGTACTATAATTAGAATACCGTCAGGGCCAGTTGCTTTACTGGAATCAAGATTTTTGATTAGCTTGGCAACATCACGTACAGATATATGTATATCACATAGCATGTTTTCTGATACAGGAGGAAATATTGGGGGTTGTCGGCCTTGGTCGCAAAAGGTAGAATTAGCTGCAAAGTTCTTGGCAAAGAGTTTGGCTTTGTCTGATACTAACGAGATTACTTCCGGTCCATTTATGATAGTTGGGATAGAGCACATGCTTTTGTTCAGGATTCTGTTTGCTATTTGCCAAAACTGGTGGGAACCAAGCCGCTGCTCAGCTACTTTGGACTTGACGGACTGAGCATACAACTCTCTTGTGTTCTTTATTACTTTCTTACAATGGTTGCTGGCAGTCCTGAAAGCGGCTTTAGTTTCCATACATCTATTACGTTGGAACCAGTGGAAAAAGTGATTTCTGTGCGCAATGGCAGCAACACATTTTGGAGAAAACCATGGCTGGCTGTTAGGTTTTTGCTGGAACTTTTTCGAGTGTATGAAACGATCTATACCTACAATTAACCATTCCGTCAGGTTTGATACTATAGAGGACACATCCTTTTTAAACATGGAACGCAGAGGAAGATCCGATATAAATGTACGGAAGCTATCCCAGTCAGCCATCGTGTATCGATATACTGTACGATGGAGAGGTGCGGCTGGGGACTTATTACATTTCATTTTTATCTTAATTGATACAACAGAGGGATCGGAAGATCCAAAAGGAGACAGAACAGAAACTGAACATAGTTCAGGGCAAATTGTGAGAAAAAGGTCTAGTAGATTCTCATACTGGCCGTCATTGTCAGGCACATGGGTGGGTTCGTGAACAATCTGAGTGAGTTCATAAGCAATTGAGAAATCATGACGGAACCTCCCCACATCATCGGTCTTGTTTGAGTGGGTCAACCATTCCACGTTGTGAACATTGAAGTCTCCACATACATGAATGTTAGCTGAAGGATAAGCAGATAGGACTTTGTCAATTTTCTCAGATATGCTTTTAAAGATAGTAACTCCGCTATTGTGGGGGCGATAGATAGTAAATATAAATGCAGTAGTGTGAGCTAGTGCAACCCGGAAGAACATATAGGGTAAGTTAGGATCTTCTCTGGAGATGTCCCTACCACATGGAAAGCCATCTTTTATATAGGCACATATTCCATGCCCATGGCGATCTTGCATGAGGGAAGTTGTTTATAAAAATTAGGAGTAATAATAATCCCTGGATTGACCTCTACTGTTTAGATGTATGGCTTTCTAGGGCAATCTGGATCTTTTCTACAAGAATAACAGGTGATAAGGGTTACACTAATGTAGGAACAGTGTTGTCATATGTGTAGTCCTACGTTTGTGCCTTCTATACTCCTTACAAAAATTGAGATTGTCTGGCTGTAATTCTTGATTATCTTATGTTGCTGATGCTAAAACTTTAATTTTACTATTTTCAAATGAATTGTTCCAACATTTAATAAGACATAAGTAAAATGGTTCACTACAGATTGTGCAGCTGCCATTGCACAAAGACAGCATGCATTCTGCCGATTTATACGTCATAAGTCAAATACAAATAGGCAAAAATTCGTAGATGTTAGAAATCATTTTAAGAGATAAATAGCGACAACCAAAAGAAAGCATGCTGAAATAATCAGGAAACGCATAGAATCGTAAAAGATAGGAACTCGTGATTTCTGAAAATCTATAATAATGTATTGAATAAAGGGCAACAGTAATTACCCCATTATCCAACAACCAGAAGATTGCATGCACAGCAGCCAAGAAGGCAGAACTGCTTGCTCGGCAATTCACCTTTAACTCTACCATAGAGCCAATGAATGACTCCCTCTCAAATTTCCCTATGCACACTGAAGCCACACTAGGTGATGTGAAAATCTTCCCTTATGTCCTCGATATCATAAAAAACTTAGACTCCTCTAAGGCGTGTGGGCCTGATATCATCCCCGCTATACTAAATAAGAAATGCTCAGCTGAGCTAGCCCCCTCGTACTTTCCAAGTTTTACAATAAATGCCTTGCTGAATCTTGCTTCCCTAATAGCTGGAAGCTGTGGTATCAGTGCACAAGAATTCTGATGAAAGGACTAACCTTTTCAATTATCACCCTATCAATCTCCTCTCCCTCTTCTCTAAAATCTTCATAGTTGTTTCACCACATTTCTGCCTACTATTCCTCTGCCCTTCTTCAGATGGTTAACCGTGATGGGATAGAAATGCTGAGTCTCCATCTTTAGTAATTACTGCCTTCCATAGTTTTTGTTGTTTCAGCAAGTTTTGGTCAACTAATACTCTGGTCTGCTTTGGGTAGGATTGAAACTGCCATCTTCCGACAATGCTCACCTTGAACTATAGAGATTTAACACCTCTATCCACTGCGCCACAGTTTCAGATGAGCATTGTCTGAAGATGGCCATTTCAATCCTACCCAAAGCAGGCCAGAACATTGGTTGGTGAGACAACAAAAACTATGGAAGGCAGTAATTACTGAGGATGGAGACTCAGCATTCCTATCCCGTCGTGGTTAACAACCTGATGAAGGCCAGAGGAATAGTTGGCTGAAACATTGTGAAACAATAACAACTATGAAGATGAGGATAATAGTCCGCAAATAAAAAAAATAAATGAATATCCATTTTTTTTTGTTTTATTATTAGACATAAAAAAGATTACGATTTCATTGTATTTTCACGATTCTCATGAATTATATGATTTTTATTGAACAGAATGCTGATTTTATTTTGTTTATACTAAGCCTCGTTTTGAAAAATTATAAATGTTTGCATGTACATCTAACTTTATGATGTTGTTGTAAATGTATGCATTTGACAAACTACTTTCATGTTGTTGATGTGCTCTTTTCAAATGATACAATATTTGCTATTCTGTGCGAGTTGTGTTCACTTGGTTTCCTTTTTCATACGTGATTGTTGTTTAGTCTTTGCACTTAGTTTTGTCTACATTGTGATAGATATGTTATATAATTTCATATGATGCTATGCAATAATTTGATAAGCCATTGATGCCTTCAGTTTCATGGATACACCAGAAGTCTATGCATATTTTCAGACCATCAGGCAAAATTTTCCATACACATGTGAAATTGAAAGCTTCAATTGCTAATAAAATTATTGTATAATATATTAAAAAGAATATATACCATGCTCTTACAAATGTAATTGAGCATTTTGATCTTATTTTTCCATGAGCACATTAATATATATATATATATATATATATATATATATATATAGTAGAATCCTGGGATACAGCATTAAAAATTATAAAATACAGTATAGAATATAGTCAAATAACATTATAAATAACACCATAACCAGGGTCCAGAAAAACATTGTATTCCACATCATAACCCGAAAAAAAAAGCGTATCCTAGGGCCACCGTATCCCGGGGTTCTACTGTGACTATATTAATGTGTGTTTTACAAAACAAAGTTAGGATCCACTATGCCTGTGACCAATTGACCTGTGCTGCTGGTCCTGTGACACTGCTATTCCAAATCACCTGTCTTGTTTTATGTCGTAATGTATTAATTTATATTGCCCTTGTTGTCACTTGATCAATGGCCTATCACTGACACGTTACCTCCAACCTCACCACTGTCCTTCATCCATGCGACGCCTTTCGGGTCTATTTCCCTCTGTTGCTTGTCAGTGCACTTGTTTACTGTGACCGAACCTATGTTGAGGGAGTGGGGGGAAGCTGTCTCCAGTTTGTAGTTGCTACCTTACCGTTTTGTATTGATGTAACTACACACATGATGTGCACATAATCCTCTTCATCATTCTTTACATGTTTGCTTATTGTAGGAATTGCCATGACCCCCCCCCCTCTCGTTTTTTGAATGTACTAATCACGGTCTTCTATAAGGCCTGCCCTTTTCCCTTCCCTCCTGAAACCTCAGTATTTGTGAAGCTAACGTGAGCCTTTTTCTCTTTTTCTTTTCTCCTTTCTAAAGGAAGAAGTCATTGGAAGCAGGTCATGATCTCAGGCATAAATGCAGGTATATCGTATATAGCGAATCCAAATTTAATTAACCTTATTGGAATGTGAAGTGGTTCACTCCATTCAACACTACATCCTGTCCTTCACCCAGCACCATTTTTTTTTTCTCTACTAGCATTTCATAGATAAACATTGTGCATACTGTCATTCTTGTTGTACTCTCAGATTGCAACCTGACGATTGCATGTGCTCAGATTCTAATGCCTATTTCTCTTTTTTCTTTTTGTTTTTCCCCATTCTTCTCTTGTATAACATTATCACATTAAACAAATGCTGATCAATTTTATTCAGCAATTCTTATGGAATATTATAGTCTTTGTGATCGTTAACAGATTTGAAGTCTTTAAAATCATATTTTCAAAGTAAAATGCAGCTTGAAAAAATAAAAATCAACACTCTTTAGTTCAGATTTGCTAAAATATATTTTTATTTCCCAAAGAAAATAATCTTTTGTTAATATCATTTCTACTAAAAAAAAAAAATGTTTAATATCAATCATAAAATACATCTAGATCAGGGGTTGTGAGAGCCAAATATGCTGATTTTATGAGAAGGACCAAACAACTTTGGCTACATTGTCATGGAGGACAACAATGTTATTATATATTATGTTATATATGCAAATAAATTTTCTGTGTGTTTGAAAAAAAAAAAAAACTATTAGATATGATAAACGATATCACTTATACTAGTACAGTAATATTTGAAAAAAAAAAAAATGAATAAAATAACTACAAACATATTCATATCATGCCTGAAGTACGGTGGCAGACCAAACAAAATTCACTCAAGGGCTGGATGTATCTGACCCCTTTTCTTGATGCTCCAAGATTCATCACCAATAATGAACCGGTTTCATTATAGGTTTCAATTTTGAAATCATCAGAACTGCCCCACTAGCAACCCATGGAATTTTCTCAAAAGAAAACTCCTTCTCGAATGCAACATTGTGCTTCACACTACATGAATGTTTCAACTAAATGATTCTATTGAAAAAGAAACTGTGAAGCTTACCATCAGCCAATGAAAATCGCTTCAGCAATTCCACTTCCTATATTTAAGATTGAGTTATTCCCAGAGCATTTCACACATTTTATTGTATTCTCTTATTTCATGAATTGGCTCTTTTGAATCAAATTCATGTTAAAGCAGTTTCTATTTTGTAATGCCTTTATTGCTTTTCTCTTTGCTGCCCTTACTATTCCTATGCATTAGGGTTCTACATAAAATGATGAAAATATGGATAAATAATCTTGCAAAAATAACTTTTCCAGAGACATGTCTTATCTTTATATACATTTCACTAATTTTGACCTGGCTCTGGACAAATTATAGAAAAATATTGGCTTCTGTTAATCTTAGGTCGACATGGAGTAAAAATAAAATATTGGCTTTGAAAAATATTGGCTTAAAGGCCAAGTCTTTACTTGGAATGAGCACAACATCATTAACAAAAATAAGGCCTCAAACGGATTTTATATATATATATATATATATATATATATATATATATAACCAATTATATTAAAATCAATAAGAAAACACATCTTTACAATAAATATTAAGATAATTAAAATGATAATTTTTACAAACCTTAGAAACTACACGAAAAGACATTGATATATAGATGTAACATTTTAAAATTGAAATCAATTACTTTTTCTTTTTGTATTTTGTCATTTAATAAATAAGGATGTGTTTTTTTTTTGGGGTGGGGGTGCAATAAAACTAATTTTTGAGGAAAATTTTTTTTTTTTAGAAAAAAAATGTGTTTTAAAGAATAAAGATTATTTTCTATTATATCAAGGAAAGTTCTCTGTATCTAGCTAAGTATTAAATGCTACATAAGACACACCCACAAAGATCCTTTTTCAGCATTGCCTCAGGCAAAATATGGGCACATTTTTTTTTTTTACCGGGGGAGAGGGGGCACTATGAACAGGGGTAGGGGGCATTAGACGAAATTTATTTTAACTCTGTTATGTAGTAATTCGTTAATTTTTTTTTTTTTTTTTTTTTTTTGAGATGAGGGTTGTCAGAGAAACCAAGAAAAATATTACACACCCTTGTTAACTCTTCCATTTTACTACCGAAATCTCCAGCAATGGCAAATGACCATGTTCGGATTCTTTAAAGCATGTTTTTCTCATCAAAAAACAAGATTTTTTTTTTATTCCTTAAATGTAGAAATTTGTGGACTGAGTTTTGAGACTTTCTTTTTTTTTTTTTACAATGTTTCCCTTCAACATGTTTTAAGATGAATTGGAGAAGAGGGGACAAATCTGAACTGTACGAATGGTGTGGTAGTTCTCAACCTAACTGACCAATTGTTTCTACTGTTCTTAAAACATCTTGAAAAATTAAAGACCTCTTTGTTTGCTCTTCACAGCACTCCATCCATAAACCTTTTTTGATTACAATATGTTTCTCCACACGCGTAACTTTTATAAATTTCACATTGTTTGCACTTCTCAACCATCAAACATCTGATGACAGTGCTCTGCTCAAACCTAGAGCACTCTAATTTACTGACATCTTAAATCACAAGGAAAACTAAAATTTCTTTCAGATGAAAATGCTTGCTATACACCAATTTCAAACAACACACAAAGTTATGAGAAATAAATTGTGAAATGTAAAACCGATTATTTTAATTTGCCTTATTAATTAAATGACTCTGGTTTATTGAAGCAACCAAATGTTGTAGTCTTTTAGCGAATGATATCCCATAAAGACAAATTCAAACTTTGAGCTTATGCGATCCATTTGTCACTAATTTATAATGGTTTCGTGAATTTGGATTATTCAGACTACTATTCTCACCTGTATTGTTATATTCACGTTTCGGCCAATATAACCTTTGACCTTGTTCAAGTGCACCTTTTCAAACTTTTGACCTAGTAAAATTCCAGAACCTTGACAGCATTTCAAACTTAATTGCTTTACTGGTGTTTTAATCTATTTCTATTTGTTGCCATATTTAATTCTATACTTTGTCTTCTTAAAAGGCTATTATCATTGCCTCGCTTCCAAATAACAGTAATTATACAATAATAAGTAGTAATAATACCGAACTAGACAAGATTAGGTTAAAGACTTAAAAAAAAAATAATGCTAGAATTGTCTACATGGATTCATGGCTTGATAATGATGGCAACCTTCTGTCTAATAAGACAATGGCATTCTGCATCTTGTCTGGTGCACTGCAGCATCTGCTGTGGTTATACAGTTCAAAGTTGGAATTGGCACTCTGGATGCAGGCTTAGGTGGGTGATAAGAAGACCCATATTTGCCCAGTTACCAGGGTCTCCCTCTCAGAATTGCAGACATAATCTAACAGAAAGGGGCAGGAGCTGCTGGAAAGGACTTATCCTGCCTTGATAGAGTTCAAAATAGACTTCGTAGCCTATTAGGGGATGTCCTTTTCTCTTCCCTGCAACCTCTTTCTCACAGAAGAGATGTTGCGAGTTTGTCTCTGGAAAGTGTTCGACTGAGCTCCAATCTATGCCCCCCCCCGTCACCAAACTTTCACAAGAAATACCCATCTAGCAGAAAACACTATCACTAATTTCCCCCACTCTTTATCTATGCCTAAACCTAAACGTAGATTCCATGAACAAAGCTTCTTTCTTAGAACTGCACGCCTATGGAATTTTCTTCCGTTTTCCTGCTTTCCAGCTGACTACAATATGGTTGTCTTCAAGTCTAACGTAAACAAGTTTTTGATGAGCCGTTCCAAATAACAAATTTACCGAATTTCCATTACTAACGATTACTATCTTGTCCAATTTCTACTGTACGCTCTTTAACCCTTATCCTTAAGTGGCCTCTTGGCCTTGATAAGTGGTGATGCCTATGTAATAAAAAAAAAATAAAAAAATATGGTCAGAGCCAGCACAGCTGCAGGAAAGGTGTTGCAGTCTTCACCATCCGCCTATCGGGATTTCCACTGTAGTCATAAAAATATAGCATTGGTTAACAATAAGTCCAAAATGACAGTCTTCTTAGGATTGAAGATTCAATAACATATTAACACTTTTATTCTATATACAATGTTGACTGAATGAGAAGAATCTACCCACTTAAATGAATTGTCCAGTTCAAAATTCTGTACGAATTCCTGAGTTCAAAACTAAAATTTTCAAGTTCAACTAGATTTTCAAAAAAAAAAAACAATGTATCTAAAGAAGGTCAAAAGTTACATTTTACGAAACTGTAAAAATGGTAATCAAGATAAGATTAGTAGTTTGAATAGTATGAATAATATAGAAATATAATCTAATATATAAATCTCACCTGTCTGTTTAAATGTATGTTTGTATGTCTGCCTAAAACTTTCGACAGAGGCGATGGATTTTCACGAGATCGATATCATTTTGAAGCTCGCCTTTCGGACAACAAATATAAAAAAAATAGCTAAAAACATCAATTCTTCACCCTCAACTGGGCACTTTTCTACATGGAGGGGTTGCTTTTTTTTGCCGATATTTTCAAAAGTCATCGCCTCTTCTCGATTGACTAGCCTTAATTTAAACCTTCGCCACTTCCGGTTTGGTAATTGACATAATGGCAAAGACGTCATGTTTTTTTTTTTTTTTGTTCCCCCCCCCCCCCCCCCTCCCCATATTCTTTTCCTCCTCTGCGGTACGGGTTTGAGCTTGCCTGTCTACTACCACTTTTTTTTTTTTTTTTTTTTTTTTCTTGCTCAACACACACCTCACAACACCTGGGCAACGCCGGGCACCCAGGCTAGTAAAATATAAATTACATAAATTTATTTCCAAAACTTAGTACTCTGAATTAATATACTATTTAGAAAACATAAGTTACTAATTTTGCTTTAACAATGTGTGTCAGATATTGTTCTGTTTGGTATTTCGGCATCAGTTATTTGGAGAAATGTGATTTTTTTTTTTTTTTTTTTTTTTAATAATTTAACATGATTGGAATTAGAATTTGGTGTTGTGACACTGTTTTAACTTGTTTTATTTTATTAAAAGAAATATTTTACACTAAACTCACAAAAAATAAAGCTTTCAAATTCTTACTGTATACATAAACTAGGCGAAGATCAAAGTGTAGTAACTGTTCTGTTAAAAAAAAAAAACTTTAACAAACGGTTAGAATGTATATTTTGAATGACATTCTTTTTATTTTCATGTTTTTGTCGGAAAAATAACATTGAAATAATTCATTGTTTTGAAATAATACTGAGACATTTTTTTAATATTCCTCTCATGTAAATATTGTTTCTCACCTTTCATGTGACTTGCACATTATTTTTTAATTTACTATGAATCGTTTATTTCTTAAAATAGAAAATGCAATACAGTAGAAATAGCTTTAAAATCCTATTTCAAAAATAATTTGAGTATAGAATTAAATTCACCAGAATGCGTTTCTGTTTTTTAAGCAAGTCAGCCAGTTTAATCATTTGTTAATAGTTGGAAAAAAAAAGAATGAATTACTTAGTGATCCTTAAAAATGTATAAGAAATTTGAAAGCATTTAAAATGTTGAATAGAAAATCATTTGATAACTGAACTATACTTTGCCACCGTTGCATGGGAATCCTTTTGCTTTCATTTAGTTTTACTTTATTATTTGTAAAATGTCATTTATTAAAAATCCTATGAAAAACAAAAATTTTTTTAAATCATTTTTTTTTTATTTTTTATAGGATTTTGTGAAACTTGCATATAATTATATCATTTAACGATTTAAAAAAATAAAAGAAAAAATAAGGCTTGTTCTATGAAAACTTAACGTTCAAATTCCTATTAAAAAGAATAATACTAATAGCAATTAAAAATATAATTTTTTTTTTAATTAAAAAAAAGAAGAAAAATGAGAATAAATGTACATGAGCTAACAAAGCAAGTTAGTAATCTATATATAAAATAGGAAACTAATATGCATTTTTCGCTTACAGACTTTCCCATCTAATAAGATCTAAAACCAATTACCCATTATAAATCCCTGACCCATGAGAATATTTACAAAAAAAAAATAATCTGATTTTTAATCCAAGATCCGTACTTGATAAGTGATGTAACAAATATGAGTACATCCGGGCTCTTCCTCCTTACAAGAATGATTGGTTGATTAAAGACTGACTTAGAGCTACTTGGGATAGCCATCGAAAGATACACCAAAAGCCTCAAACGAAGGAATACCATTTCCAACCACAAACACTTGTTCGGTAAGGTGGCTTACCAGATTATTATTCAAATATGTAGCAAGGCTCACTCAGCTACACCAAATGAATATATCCATTTTGCAGAACATATTAATAAGCATAATAGTCTTTCAATAATTTTTATGTTAAAAATTTTATGCACAAAATGACTTTAAAAAAGTTTTTTGTTTTTTTTTAAATTTTCTTAATAAAATTTTTTACTTTACAATTCAATATGATAGCAAAATAAGGTTAAGAATAAAATAATCTTAGTAAATAGTAGTCACCTATATTACGAATATGCTGTCTAGGTTTTTAATGTAAGTAATAACGACTTTATTTTACCCTGCCCCCATTCCTAATTTGATCCCAAGGGAATGAAAATTGCAGGGGGGGGGGCATCCTTTTCTTTCTTTTTTTATACTCATAACTAGGTCTGAATCTGACTGAATCTAATTATGTAAATGTATCTTGTGCAGTTTCTGACTCCCAGTCATGTACACATACTACACTCACAAAGAAAATAACAACTTTCTTTTACATAATAACTGGTGGTACCAGATCAGACTGTGATGCAGCAAAGATGGATGCCAGTGTTTTTTTTTGTTTTTTTTTTCCTATGCAAAACTCAATTATATTCCGCAAAAACAATTTTCTCTACAAAACAACCAAACCAAACACCATGAATAAATATTATGAAGATATAGAAAATTTAATTATAAATTACCGGATTCAGCATTAAATAACCTAAAAAGGGGTTGAGATGCTATAAAGCAACCAAACCCTTAATAATAGATAAGCACCCCGCCTTTCTCTCCATCCTCCCTTTCTCTCCATCCCATCTTTCCATCCCTTCTATCTCTCCCCTCTCCATCCCTCCTTACTTGTTCATATTGACTTCTTGCTTCTCAGTTTAAGATGGAGAAAAAAAAAAGAATATCATTCAGATGATGATTCTAGGTCCAATATTAGAAGGCGTTCCCTCACAAGATAAATGGGCTTTTAGCATTGAAGGTGACTAAACTCCCACAACTAAAATAACTCCTGATAGAAAAGGTTATATGTTAGATATCTTCATATAGCTCCACATATATTGATGTATCTTCCACCCACTCTCTCTCTCTCTTTCTCTCTCGCTGAACTAATATCTTGAAAAGGTAACCACTATCTCTCAAGAAAACGAAAAGAAACAAAATAGAGTAGAGGGCCTTTCTTCTGTACTTGGGGTCACTGTTGAAGAAAATACATATCAAGTACACCCCCCCCGTCCTCCCTTCCTTCCTCCATGTTCTTTGATGCTGTTTTCCTCTTCATTATCATAGCTTCATACATTTTTAATGTTCTTTTTGTAAAATATTTACTCAGTTGTAGGAGATAGTCTAGTATTCGCACTCGCTCTTCTAGTTATTGCTCATCTAGTTGAACAAAGAATGGGGTTTTCATACCTGATGAGGTAGCAAACCAATAGCTGAATACTAATGGCTTTTTCACACTAAAACCACTTTGTTCAATCTGAGATGAAACATTAAAAATTGAACAACAAAATCAAACTTTTTTGTTGTTGTTCATCAACATAAGAATCTACAAAACCTTGGTGACAGTTCCCTACCCCTCGCTCAAAAAATACAATAGTATTCTTATTTCTGAAAAAATGTGACCTTTTGGGTCAAATTGGGTTCGTGTTTGAATCAAAAGAAATTTGTAAAGTTAATTTAAAAAAAAAAAAATTAGAATCTTTATTCTCTATGTCCTTTCTCTTTCTCTGCTCCTACCTTTTTTTCCTGCTTCCCCTCTGTTCTCCGCCCCACCCCTATTTGTTCTCTGACCCACCCTCTCTATTTGTTCCCCCTCTATATTTTTCTTATCCCTCCCTCTATTTTTTCTCGCTGCTTTTACTTGTTTCTATTGTTATTTTTTACATATTTTTGAATAACACGTTTTAAAAACGTTCAAGAACTTCTGACACCAATAAGAACATTGAATCGAAGTTGCTGATTCCAACTCTGCATTAGTTTAGCTCTTAGATCAACCGTTTAACTGTGATGCCACAATACACACAGACAACTTTGCTTTGTATACATGCAGTTATAAACATGCAAATAAATCCATAGCCTGAAAACACAAACTAAACATCTAAGTAAAACTGGTTTGCATTTTTCTTTGATGTTTGTTTCATGTTTGAGTTTTTAGACCGTGGGATTGTTTACATAGAATAAATAAATGTATACATAAAAATCTTGTCTTCATAAAATATGTGTAATACTTGAGAATGTTGCATTGGATAAAATGTTGGATTTCTCGAGACATCAGTGTTTATATATATATATATATATATATATATATATATATATATATAAAGAGAAAAATTTAAATCATAAAAAAAGAGATAATTCCCTTTTTCCTAGAGTATTGTCCTTCATTTGAAATTCTAATTCTACACCATTATACAAGATAAATACACACACACACACACATTATATATATATATATATATATATATATATATATATATATATATATATATATATATATATATATAGTGTGTGTGTATCTCTTTTTTATGATTTAAATTTTTCTCTTTCATATTTTTAAGTTTGTTTTTCCCTATTCATATATTTAATTGTTTTAATCAACTCATATTTTTATTTGTATATTTTTAAATTTTAACATTTCACAAAATAGTAATTTTAATATTATTTACCCCAAATATACCTAATATGATGAACAGTTGATTGGATGTTTTTTACAAGGAAGTCACCACTTATCAAGTTCCAAAGGCCACTTGAGGATAAGGGTTAATGAATGTAAGGTGGTAGTTTAGTAATCTGTAATGGTGTAGATTGAGTAGAATTTGATTATTTAAGATGACGGCTCAACAAGAATTTGTTCACAAGATTATTGGACTTGAAGGCTACCATATTGTAATCAGCCGGGAAGCAGACCAGTGGAACAGTGTTCCACATGTAGGCATTTCTAGGTAAGAAGCTTTCATCATGGAATCTACATTAAGATTCAGGCAAAGATAGAGAGAGGGGAAAATTGTTAATAGTGGTTGTAGCTAGTTGAGTATTTTTTTGTGAAAGTTTAGCAAAGGGGCATAGATTAGAACACTTGCCATGAGAATAATGATGGAACAAAGACAAGCTTGTAATGTCTCTTCTATGAGAAAGAGGTTCAAGGAAGAGAAAAGGGTATCACCTACTAGGTTTCGAAGCTGGCCTTGAACTCTATTAAGGCAAAATAAGACATGCCAAGCAGCTCTTGACCAAATGTGGCAACAGTATTCCATTTTAGGACATATTTGGCTCTTATACAAATAGAGAATTGCATCGGCAATGAGATACCTACTGGAATGGTAGAATGGTGTATATCAAATCCAAATATAACATTAATTTTCATATTTTAATACTCTTTCTCACAGTAAAATAATCGTGTATTATATAATTGTGTAGGAATTAAATTAAAATTTTTATATTTGTAATTTTTTATGAACCATACCCTCATCAACCAGTAAAGTGGGAACTCTTTATGTACAGTGACAATGATGGAATCATCTTTTAACAGAAAATCTCACGCAATATGCAGACATGTATGGTGCATAAACTACTTGATTACTTTGAAACAAACTAAATCCTTGCGTTATTTTTTTAATGAAAATGATTACTTTCTCATGTTAAACTTTGTTTAATGGATTGATACAATCATTTTTAACATTACACATTGTTTAATGGATTAATACAATCATTTTTAACATTACACATTGTTTAATGGATTAATACAATCATTTTTAACATTACACATTGTTTAATGGATTAATACAATCATTTAGCATTGCACTTTAATGGATTAATACAATCATTTTTAACATTACACATTGTTTAATGGATTAATACAATCATTTTTAGCATTGCACTTTATTTAATGGATTGATACAATCATTTTTAGCATTACACATTGTTTAATGGATTGATACAATCATTTTTAACATTACACATTGTTTAATGGATTAATACAATCATTTTTAACATTACACATTGTTTAATGGATTGATACAATCATTTTTAACATTACACATTGTTTAATGGATTAATACAATCATTTTTAGCATTACACATTGTTTAATGGATTGATACAATCATTTTTAACATTACACATTGTTTAATGGATTAATACAATTATTTTTAACATTACACATTGTTTAATGGATTAATACAATCATTTTTAACATTACACATTGTTTAATGGATTAATACAATCATTTTTAACATTACACATTGTTTAATGGATTAATACAATCATTTTTAACATTACACATTGTTTAATGGATTAATACAATCATTTTTAACATTACACATTGTTTAATGGATTAATACAATCATTTTTAACATTACACATTGTTTAATGGATTGATACAATCATTTTTAACATTACACATGGTTTAATGGATTAATACAATCATTTTTAGCATTACACATTGTTTAATGGATTGATACAATCATTTTTAACATTACACATTGTTTAATGGATTAATACAATCATTTTTAACATTACACATTGTTTAATGGATTAATACAATCATTTTTAACATTACACATTGTTTAATGGATTAATACAATCATTTTTAACATTACACATTGTTTAATGGATTAATACAATCATTTAGCATTGCACTTTAATGGATTAATACAATCATTTTTAACATTACACATTGTTTAATGGATTAATACAATCATTTTTAGCATTGCACTTTATTTAATGGATTGATACAATCATTTTTAACATTACACATTGTTTAATGGATTAATACAATCATTTTTAGCATTACACATTGTTTAATGGATTGATACAATCATTTTTAACATTACACATTGTTTAATGGATTAATACAATCATTTTTAACATTACACATTGTTTAATGGATTGATACAATCATTTTTAACATTACACATTGTTTAATGGATTAATACAATCATTTTTAGCATTACAGATTGTTTAATGGATTGATACAATCATTTTTAACATTACACATTGTTTAATGGATTGATACAATCATTTTTAACATTACACATTGTTTAATGGATTAATACAATCATTTTTAACATTACACATTGTTTAATGGATTAATACAATCATTTTTAACATTACACATTGTTTAATGGATTAATACAATCATTTTTAACATTACACATTGTTTAATGGATTGATACAATCATTTTTAACATTACACATTGTTTAATGGATTAATACAATCATTTTTAGCATTACACATTGTTTAATGGATTGATACAATCATTTTTAACATTACACATTGTTTAATGGATTAATACAATCATTTTTAACATTACACATTGTTTAATGGATTAATACAATCATTTTTAACATTACACATTGTTTAATGGATTAATACAATCATTTTTAGCATTGCACTTTATTTAATGGATTGATACAATCATTTTTAACATTATACATTGTTTAATGGATTAATATAAGCATTTTTAGCATTGCACTTTAATGGATTGATACAATCATTTTTAACATTACACATTGTTTAATGGATTAATAATCATTTTTAACATTGCAAATTGTTTAATGGATTAACAATCATTGTTAACATTGCACATTGTTTAATGGATTAATAATCATTTTTAACATTACACATTGTTTAATGGATTAATAATCATTTTTAACATTACACATTGTTTAATGGATTAATAATCATTTTTAACATTACACATTGTTTAATGGGTTAACAATCATTTTTAACATTACACATTGTTTAATGGATTAATAATCATTTTTAACATTACACATTGTTTAATGGATTAATAATCATTTTTAACATTACACATTGTTTAATGGATTAACAATCATTGTTAACATTGCACATTGTTTAATGGATTAACAATCATTTTTAACATTGCACATTGTTTAATGGATTAATAATCATTTTTAACATTACACATTGATTAATGGATTTTTTAATACTGAAAATGATTATTTTTTCTCATATTACATTGTTCAATGTTCAGTATAAATATTGGTAGTGTTAGTAGATAATTTTCAGTGTTGATTAGTAGTTATTGATAGTAACTTTATCTGGGATTTTATAACTGCAAGAATGATTCAATCTGTCAGCCGTCAGTCTCTCTCCCTCTCTCTCCTTATCTTTTGGAGATTTCTTATCAGCAAAATGTTTTTATGGATGTAAGGGACATAGAGGTTTGCAGAAAACCAGATGATAAAATGTCTTCCACCCCTACTCTCCTAGTATAGAGTTACCATAAGAGCACACGCACACAACTTTGTAGAAATCAGTTGAGCTTCATAGGAAAGAAGTTTATGAAAACATTCCTCTTCTCTTTTGCTTCTGATGGAGCAGATCAACCATCAATTCCTTCCAGACAGCAGACACTCCCTTCATCAGATTAGGGTGGAGTTTTTTTTTAAGAGAAAAGAAATATTAATGGAATCTGCATTCACACAAGTAAAACTGCTTACTTACCTGAGGATTTACTCTGGTTTAATCTCACCGAACCTTACAAATTTAATCATTAATCTAATGCATTCTTTAATTTTGTTTAGTTTTAGCATGACATACTTGGATTTGAAAAGAGGAGAGTAGTTTTTCTGTTTATTTACACTTTTTATTTCTTTTTATGAGAGAAATTTTAGATGAGCTAAGATTTTTATAGAGAAGTAGTTTTCTTTAATTTTTTTTTTTTTATTGAACTTCACCCCCTAACAAGGCATATTGCCACTTGGACGTGAGGGGTGTTTAATTGGGACCATGCCTAAGAAAGATTAACAAGATATATCCGTGTAATAAAGGAAACAGGTAGCAGGAAGGGAATTCCAAAGTCTAGCTGTTCGAGGGAAGAAGCTATTAGAGTAGAAAACTTTCTGGCATTTAGGAACCTTAACGGTGAAGGGGTGTGATTTTGTTGCTAAGCAGGTTTGTTGAGGATATGTACGTTGAGGGGGCACAAGTGCAATGAGTTCATCAGAGCACATTACATTAAAATACTTGCATAGCAAGAGCAGGGATACAACATTGTAGCAATGGGGCCTATTAGATTGGAGACATTTTTTTGTAAAATATAATTTCTCACACAGTTTATTTTTTAACATTAAAGTAGCGTTTTTTTTTTTTTGTTTTTATAAACATCTCTTTATATACCGTCATGAGTCATCGTTTACAAAGCTGAAAAGCCACTAAATAAGTCAGTCAAGGGTTTTTAGTTGGATGATGAACATTACTTTGAAAGGGTTGATACATAAAGCTGAAAAGGACAGATCTGATTATTTAAGACGATAGCTCAGCAAGCATTTGTTTACATTGGACTTGAAGATGACCCTGTTATAGTTGCAGAGAAAGCAGTTGAAGAGTATTGTGTTTTACAGCTGGAAAGTTTCTGGAAAGTAATTCAATTCAAAGAAGTAACTTTTTTTTTAGGTACACAGAAAAAAGTTCTTTGTAGTGGTGGTAGAGAAACAAGCTCTTACTCTGAATGTGTTATAGGGTGGAGCATCAGGGTAGAACTGAGTTGAGCATCTACTATGAAAATAATAATAGAGTAGAGAAAGACTAACAATGTTTCTTCTGTGAGTAAGAGTTGTATGAAAGGAACCATCTTCCACTAGATTGTGAATTCGATTTTAACTTCTGTCAAAAAAAAAAAAAAGTGTTCTGAAATACACCATCAGTACTCCATCTAGTTTATTGACTAATGTATTAATACTAGCAGAATTACTTGGCATTGCTAAAGTATAGTATATTTCTATAAAAACTTCTTGATAAAAAAAAAAAATCAGTTCTCTTCGGTACATAAAATGGCTAAAAAAAATCAACTCCTCTGACAAAATCGCCACGAGTTTATGTTCAAAGAATTTTTTTTTCTTAATATTATTCATTTAGGGTAATGCTGATTCAAAATATCTCAACTTTGTAACTGTTTGTTTTGTAGTTGTTGTTGTATTTTTTTTTTTTTTACTTCTATCTGGACATAAAAATATACACAAATTCCTTTTATATATTAATATTGTACTAGTTGGAATAGATGTGCCAGGATGGATTCAGCTGACTCAGACATTTGGTAATATATATTTAATACAGAAAATCTACTTAGTGTTTCTGTTTTTTAATACCATAATGGAGATTTTCTGTCTGCTTGTAACTGAAAAAATTAATATATAAAGTGCAAATATCTGTATATCCAGGTAAAATTTGAAAAATAAATAACAAACACTTACAAAGTTGGTATTTTTTTTATCGCTGTAACCTTAAATGTATAATGTCTGAAATGTAAATTAAGAGATTTCTTATTTGGAGGAGGGGGGAGGTCAAAGGACCATTTATATAAGTTATTATCATCTAGATGTACAGACATCTTTTAATATCATGTAGTCTGTTTTCTAATCATTAACTAAAGGGAAGTAACATCATTATTTCCCTTATGCCAACTCTAATTGTTCAAAGAGAGAAATGGGCTGGGTTAACAAGAAGGGAATGGGAAGGGTGGAAAAAAATAGAGACAGGACTTACACTTTTACCCTGAGCCATTCCAGATAGCTCTGCTAGTATTATTTAAAAGAAATATAGTGTTAAATAACACTAGTCATTATGTTTATATAGTAATGTAGTTAAATGAAACCACCTTTGTTAATGAGTGTGTGTTTCTTTTAAATAGTATTTATCTTTTCGCTTAGAACAAAATAAAATCTGTTAAATAAAAGTCTACTAAACTAAGTTTTTCATTGATAAAATTTTGAGAATGCAGAGGAAATAGTTGGGAATAGACATTAGTTTTTTCAAATTTGCTGCAAAGTTTTTTTGTCAATATAACCTTAAATAACATGTCTATTCATGAAACAAAAAAAAATTTGTTTATCTGTAAAGAAACTGCGATCAAACATTTTGTCTTCATTTGAATGGAGGAAATAGTGCAGATAAGTAAACAATGATCATTATTAATCTTTCAACTTGTAATTAATTTTCTAACAAGTACCTGTCAACTTATCAAGGATGAGCGCTTCTTCCCAGAAATACTTGAATAACATCTCGAATACTTTTCAAAAACTGATTGGCAGTTGTGTTCAGACGAAAAGAATTATTTTGAATACAATGATTGTTTCATTGTTATTTTTCAAACACATTTATGTGTTGATCATTAATGGGCAAATTTTCTTTAAGTGCGTTCATCTATCTTTGTAAGGGGCACTATCCATTGGTGGGTGGGTTTGTCACGCTCAAATTTGAAATGCCATTTTGTCATGTTTACCTTTAAAAAAAAAAAAAAAAAAATCAGTTTTAACATTAAGCACTTGGAAAGATCGACTTGGTATATTAAGGAGTTATCTCCCCTGATTCATACTGGGCAATACCAGAATAAATTTTTCAATTATGAAATGCAATAAAGAGGTTCACTCCATATGTCTGCAAGGTTCAAAATAGAGCTTGTTTTCTGGCTGTGGGTTTCAAGTTGCATCTAATTCATTTTTACATGGCTTTCACACTGTTCATGGTATTTCATTACCCCCCCCCCCCTCATTTTTTAAGCAAATTCCTCTTTTGCAGATATTTTGTTACTGGTAAGCCATTCTTTTTATATTCTACTCGGGTAAGGCCGGGACACAAGGCCTGCTAATTATATATATATATATATATATATATACACACACACACAATAATATCATGAGCGAGAAATTTAATTTGTTCCATGACTGCCAACGTATCTGGAAAAAATTGTATCTCAAAATAATTATTCCCATTTGAATTAACAAAAAACAGAATTAATCCATTTCAAGGATAAGAAATTTATCCAAAACAAGCTCAAATTATGCTCAACACTCAATAAAGATAAATATAAATACAACAGTAATGATACAGAAATTGATATATAATAGTAAATGGTTATAAAAAAAAAAAAATTGTTACAGCCTAGGCGAGTACTAGTGTACGGGGTACGTGCAAGGAGGAGAGGAGAGAGAAGCAAAGCTACCATGCACACACAATATATTAACTAAAAAGGGCTAAGATTATACACAGTTAAAAACGTTGAATGAACTTACTAAAAATTATTAATATTTATGCCTTAATGTAACAGAAAAGATGAATTAAAAGAAAAAAGAGAAGAATAAAATTGCAACAAACTTACCATGGATACAGGGATGAGTAACTAACGAAGGTGAGCTTGGAGGAGGTAGGGAGAGAGGGCTGAAACAGCACACATGAACACTTTTTTCTTGCTTTGCGGGTTTTTTTTTCTTTAATTTTTTTGCATTGCGCAATTTTTGAAATCGTATCTCAAAAAAAATTATATCTTAGGACATAAATATGATACATCATATCTATATTTTAAAAAAAATGTATCTTAGTGCATTCATATCTCAAGGTATTACTAATATATCTATAATATAAAGCTGAATGTCTGTGTGTGTGTGTGTGTGTCTGGTCACGAATAGGCTCCTATATGGTTGACTATTTTAAAAAACTGATTACATATAATGATAGAAGATGTATCGAGACACAGGAATGGCTATGTTTGATCTTGCAGAACGGTGGTTCATTAAAATTGTGGGGTCTGCTTCGTGCCTGGTCCACAAAGTATGGAAATAAAAAAATTAAAAAAAAAAAACGTTTACAAGTGTTTTTGATATAGATGTACATAAGAATACTTTGATAAGTATGTTTTAACTTAAATAGGGATGGTATAATAAAATTGTGGGGTCTGCGTTCGTGCCTGGCCTCCGTAGAATGGAGATAGGCACAAACTTTAATAAAGACTTTTCATATCTATCTGCGTAAGTATACTCTGATAATTATGTTTCAGTTTGAAGAAATATGGTATAATAAAATTATGGGGTGTTCGTTTGCACCTGATCTCCATAGAATGGAAATATGTCACAAAGTTTAAGAAGGTTTTTTAATATAGATCCACAGAATATTGTGATAAGTATTTCAGTGTGAACAGGTATGGTATAATAAATTATGGGGTCTATCTATTTCATTCTTACTTTCATCATATTTTGCTTTGGTTTTGATACCCCCAAATTCAACCCAAATTTACAACCCTTCCTTTTCATAACCTATCATACCTTCATAAATCAGAGTCCATTTTCTGTAGACTGTTTTTGAACCCAGTCAACGACAAGTACTTTTGCTAGTATATATATATATATATGCATATATTCCATGTTAAAGAAATTTTGATTGTGCACTTTTCTTCTGCCAAAGTTCTGCATGACCTACACCATTCATGGTAAATATTTGGAGACTACCCCTCTAACACACGCGCACATCTTTTTCCTTTGTTCCTACTTTCTTGCTATCGGCCATTATATACTCTCACTCCCTTAATTAATCCCAGACGAACCTTGAAGGGCCCAATCATGCTAACAATTTCAGCTTTATACAAAACCTTTGCCATTTGTTTTCCACATGTGAAACCTGCATTTCTCTCCTCTCCCCTGTTACATATTGCACTTGATTTCTATTAGTTCCGTTCCGACTCTTTCAAAGAAACGATATTTCATTTAATTTTAAAAACATAAATAGCAAAAGTAGAGCGGCTTTTCGGGTTTTGTTCAATTAATTCCAGCTGCCAGGAGGCAAAAAAAGAGAAACGACTGTTTGATTTGTTATATAATAATGGCTTCCTTCTTGCAAACATTCTTCGAGATGTTTCGCTTGGCAAACACTTCAGTAGGATTACGGCCATCTTGTTCAATCTCTTACATATGCCGTTAGCTTCAAATTAAATGAAGCTAATTTAAATACATACTTCTCGGCTTTATATATGCTTATTAATGTTTGCTTTGTTCTTGTTTTATTTATGAAGTAGCGGGGGTACCTGGCATTGCTCAGGTGTGTCGAGAGTAGGCAGCCCTGGTGGAGAGAGGTGTTGAAAAAAAAAGTGGTAATAGGCAGGTGGTTCAAACCCATAAAACAAAGAAAAAGATTTAAAAATAACGTAACGTCTTAGCCAATGCTTTCATGGAAAAATCAAAAGTCGAGAATGTTGAAATTAAGGCTAGTCAATTGAAAGGAGATGATGACTTGCGAAAAAGTGATCTCTCCTTGTAGAAAAATGCCCAGTTGAGGGTGAAGAAATTAATGTTTTTGGCCAAGTTTTCGATATTTGTCGCCTGAATGATTGAGGTTTAAAACAATACCGGTTTTGTCAGGTACCAACGCATCTGTTGGAACTTTTTGCGAGACATACAAACGCACACACACACACTAACACACATTTTCGCTTTTATATATATAAATAGACTAGTGGGGGTACCCAGCATTGCTCGGGTGTTTGGAGGTGTGTATTGAGCAAAAAAAAAAAAAAAGTGGTAGTAGGCAGGTAGGCAGACTCAAACCCGTACTGCAAAAGAGGAAAAAGAATGTGAAAAAGAGGTGTAATTAACTTTTGCCCAGAAAAAATTTTTAAGAAGGGTAGAGAGGTGGGATTGAACTCGAAAATGTATGATAATTAGTCATCCTCGGTAACTGTTACGCTAAAGAGGACAGTGAATTTATTGACTGGGAAATTAAGTCAAGAATAATAGGCGTCGGCGCAGAAATGAAAATGGTTTTTAAACCTTGCCTGGGGCCAGTTAAGCTTTTTGCTTTCTATTGTATTTATTTGTTTCCCCATGAGTTTGTTTATAATGCGTGGAAAATCAGCCCCCCCCCTCAAAGTGGGAACTCTGACAGTGTCCAAATGAATAGCAATTGCCTGATATGTAGGGTTTTCCCCACATTAATCAAAGCGAATTGCCTTCTAGATGTCCCAGCCACAAAGGCCAAGAAGAGGTTGCATTTGTTCCGATTTAGTTTCGCTTTATTTATATGAAGAAGAGGAACAAACACGTGAAAGGACGGAATAGATGGAATTTTTCAAAATTTTAAAAGTCAATCAAAATAAATGTAGACAATATCCATTCGCAAATCGTAGATATTATAATCTAGGGAGTATACAAAAAATTGTAAAAAAAAAAATAGTAACCCTCTCGCCCCCCCCCCTCGAAAAAAAAAACCTTTCCATGACATACAAAAACATGTGTGTCCATTTTGACTTTTATATATATAAACTAGCGAGCTTGCCCGGCATTACCCAGGTGTTTGGTTAAAAAAGAGTGTTAGTTGGCAGGTAGGCTCGAACCTGTCATGTGAAGGCGGAAAAGAAAGTGAAAGAAAAGCTGGGATCTTACCGCTACGCTACGAGGCTAGAGGAAGTAAAGCGTTAAAATTTATTGATCAAAAAGTTGACTTGCTAAGTGAATGAGTTCAGGCAGGAGCAGAAATCAATGTTGGCTGAAGGCCAATTAAGCTTTCTGCTATTTCATTTATTTGTTTCCCCATGATGTTGGGAAACCTAAGCTCCCCCGAAAAAGGCAGAACTCTCAAATGTATAGCAATTGTCTGATGTGAAGGGTTTTCCCCACATTGATCAAAGCTAATTGCTTTCAAGAGGTCCCAACATGAAAGGCCGCTGACACCTTTGCTTCGATGAGTTTTGTTTTATTTATATGAAAAAGAGGAACAAACTCTCGAAAGGATAGAATAAAAGGAATTTTATAAAAGTCTATCAAAATGAATATAGAGATGATGTCCATTCGCAAATTGTACATATGATGATCTAGGGAATATATAAAAAGATCTTTAAAAAAAAATACCCCCTCTCGAAAAAAGCCTTTCTTGGGCATACAATAACGCGTGCGGCCATTTTGTGTTTTTATATATATATATATATATATATATATATATATATATAGACTAGCGGGGGTGCCTGGTGTTGCCCCGGTGTTTGGAGGTGTGCGTGTTAAGCTTCTTTAAAAAATCGGAAAAGAAAAAACAGCGAACTGCCCGGCATCGCCCATGTGCTAAAAAAAAAAGTTTTGGTAGGTAGGTAGGATTGAACCTAGAGGCGAAGGTGGAAAAATATCCTGACATGTTACCCATTTGCCCATGATGGCAGAGTAACAGAAAAGTGTTTTAATTTAACAAAAAAACTTAATTGACAGGTGTGTGAATTTAATGATAATGAGGTCAAACATATCCAGCAGTTAAGTTTTGCTGCGAGGTAGTTTTTTTTTTGTTTTCTTTCCCCAACTTTGGCTACTTGTTTTCCGCAAGATGTTAGGGGGGGGGGACCAGCTCCCTAGTGTCCCAGTGAATAGCAATTGTCTGATATAAGGGGTTTCCCCCGCATTGATCAAACCTTATTACTTTTCTGGACCCCCCCCCCCCCTGGCACGAGTACCAGGGAGCTGATGCTACGGGGTTCAGTTTCGTTTTTTTATACTGTAAAGCAAAATGAATATGCGTCGAGTGAAAAAAAATCTCTAAAATAGCGTGTGAAAATAATGTGTAAAAAAAATGTGTAAAAGTCGGCCAAATTAAAGATAGACATGACCTCCCTTCGTAACTTGTAACATTTAAAAACTCAGGTGCTTTTCTAGGTCAAATATCATGCCGTAGCAGTAGCAGAGAAAACAAATTCACAGCGCAAAATTTGTAAGATAAAAGTCGCTGAAATAAGATATTTACGACGTCGTTTCGTAAATGTTAGATATTATCATCTCCGTAGCATATTATATAAGTTATAAGAATGAGTGCCAACCCGAGAACCACCCCGAAAAAAGCCTTTGCCGGACATACAGAAAAAATGCACATATATATATATATATATATATATATACTCGCGGGGGGGGGGGGTTACCCGGCGTTGCCTGGGTGTTTAGAGGTGTGTGTGCTCGGACGGAGGCGGGGGGGTTATCAAAACATAAGAATAAGTGAAGTAAATATTTTAAAATATTAAATTATTAAATATTTGATATAAAAAAATGTTAAAACTTAAAAAAATAAAAAAAACACCAAAAAAGCTAACGTAACGCAAAAACAAAAAGAAAATGCGAATGTGATGAACCCCCCCCCTCCAGAAAAACGAACATTAAAACATCTTTAAAAAAGCTGAAAAATAACCCCCCCCCCAAAAAAAATACATGTGAAAAATGGTTTAAATAACCCTGTTTCAATATTAAAATTTTAAAAATCGAAAAAAAAAAAAGACACCTCAGACCACGATTCGACCTTACAACCTTTAGATAATGACGCCGCCCTCTAAGTAACTGAGCTTAGACAATGTCGATGAAATTGGATCGTTTTTTTTTTAATATTTAAACTAAATCATGGTCCGACATAATTTGCGCATGCGTAGAAGCGAACTTGTTATAAAAGGACGGCTTTTGCTGACCCCTCCCTGGAGAAAACTGATGATTTTAGGGTGAAGGAATTGATGTTTTTGACCAAATTTTCGATATTTGTTGGGCGAAGTTGGAGCTTTAAAATGATACCTATCTGGTGAAAATCCGTGGCCGTGTAGAAAGTTTTTGTGAGACATACAAACACACACACACACACACACACAAATATTTTCACTTTTATATATATACTAGCGGGGGGGGGGGGGTACCCGGCGTTGCCCGAGTTTTTGGAGGTGTGTATGGTCGAAGTGGTGGTGGGGGGTGTTAATGAAAACATAAGAATAAGCAAAGTAAAAAAAAAAACAAAAAAAGAAAACAGAAAAACGAACGTTAAAACTTATCTGAAAAATAAAGCGAGGGTATCCTGGGGGTGGGAATAATCAAAACATAAGAATAAACGAAGTAAAAAAAAACACAAAAAAAAACTAACGTAAGGCAAACGAACGATGTTAAATGTGAAAACCGGAAAAAGAAAACAGAAAAACGAACGTTAAAACTTCTGAAAAATAAAAACCAAAAAAGAATTTTTAAAACATATGAAAAATGGCTTAAATAAGCCTTTTTCGATATTAAAATTTAAAAAATCAGTGGGTACTCGCCGTTGGCCAGGTGTTTTTGGGTGTGTGTGGTCGGTCGGTGGTGGGGGTTGTTAATGAAAACCTAAGAATAAGTGAAGTAAAAAAAAAAAAAAAACAGAAAAACAAACATTACTTGAAAAATGGCTTAAATAACCCTGCTTCAATATTAAAATTTAAAAAATCGAAAAAAAATAAGACATCTCACACCACGATTCGAACCCAAAACGTTTAGATAATGACCCAACGCTCTAACCAACTGAGCTAGCACGACGTACATGAAATTGTGTCAGTTCTTCAAATATTTAAACTAAATTAGATTATGACGTCGTCTGACGCATGCATAGAACCGATCTCGTCATGAGAGGACGGTTTTTACTGACCCCACCCTGTAGAAAAGTGCTGATTTCAGTGTGAAAAAATGAACGTTTTTAGCCAATTTTTCGATATTGTTCAGGCGAAGGATGGGGCTTTCATATGAGACCAAGTTTGTAAATTTTTGTTCTGTCTGTCGAAAGTTTTTAGCAGACATACAAACACACACACATACATACATTTTCGCTTTTATATATATAGACTAGCGGGGGTTACCCGGCATTGCCCGGGTGTTTGAAGGTGTGTGTATTCGGGTGGGGGGTATTAATCAAAACATAAGAATAAGCGAAGTAAATATTTAAAAAAAAACACAAAAAAAACTAACGTAAGGCAAACGAACGATGTTAAATGTAAAAATCGGAAAAACAAAAAAGAAAACAGAAAAATGAACGTTAAAACTTCTTTAAAAAATATGAAAATCCCCCCCCCCCCAAAAAAAAAAAACCGTGTGAAAAATGGCTTCGGGGGGTACCCGGCGTTGCCCGGGAGTTTGTAGGTGTGTGTGCGTCGAGGGGGGGGGTAAAATTTAAAAGAAAAAAGTTTTGGTAGGTGAGTATGAGGATCAAACCCGAACCCTTGAGGCAAAGTTGGAAATTAAAGTGTGAAAAAAAAAAAAAAGTGCAACGTTAACCAATGGGCCACCGCAACATACAATGGAAACACGTTTGAATTTATTTATTTAAATAATAAAAACAGAATTGACACGTGGCCGCAATAAAAGTTATTTGACCTAATTAACGAGTTCAAAAAGAAGTCACGCGGTTAACTTTTGCTGCGGGGCATTGTTTGGGCTTGTTTACCCAACTTTTACTGGTTTTTTTCCCCAAGATGTTGAGGAGGGAGAAACCAGCTTCCCATTGTCCAGATTGAATAGCAACTGTCTGATATAAAGAGCTTGGTCCCACATTAATCAAAGCTGATTGCTTCTGGACGTTGTTCCGGCGCGATGCCGAGAACATATTGTTAACTTTGAATTAGTTTTGCTTTTTATACGAAAAAGACGAATCAACACGTGAGAAGCCAAAATAGCAATAATTTTGTAAAAGTCGACGTAAATAAATCTATATGCTACGCGCTTTCCCAAATCGTAGATATTATCTAGGGGCTATATAAACAGTTGTAAACGATCATAACCATAGGGAGCGTGTGCGAAAGAAGCCTTTGCGAGACATACACGAAATGGTCACACACATTTTGCCTTTTATATATATATATATATATATATATAGATAGACTAGTGGGGGTATCCGGCGTTGCCTGGGTATTTGGGGGTGTGTATGTCGGAGAGGGTAACCCTGTTTTAATATTATTAAAAAAAAACACGATGTTAAGAAAAATTAGAAAAACCGATACAAAGCAAAACAGCGAACAAACATTAAAAAAAAAAAGGTGTAAAAGAGGAAAAAAAGTTTAGGTAGAAAGACAGGCTCGAACCCGAAACATCGAGGCTAAGGTGGAAAAAATGCCCGACACGTTGCTCCTACGCCAAAGAGACATACAACTGAGAACGGATAAAATTAAACCTTTAAAAACACTTGAAGGCGGTTTTAAACTAACGTGAACGTTTTCTAGGTCAAACATGACGTCATTGTCGTAGGAGCAGAGAAAATGAACGAACAATTTTTTCGGCACTCCTCCCTGTACAAAACTGATGATTTTAGGGTGAATAAATTAATGTTTTTGGACAATTTTTCAATATTTGTCGGGCGAAGGTTGGAACTTTAAAATGATACCTATCTGGTGAAAATCCGTGACCCGTGTCAAAAGTTTTTGCGAGACATACATACATACGTACACACTTTTATATATATAGACTAGCGGGGGGTACCCAGCGTTGCCCGGGGGTTTGGAGGTGTGTGTGGTTTTAGGTAAAACAAAACAGCCGAGTGTTTGTGTCGGAGGGTTAAAATAAAAAAAAAGTTTTGGTAGGTAACTATGAAGGATCGAACCATGAACCCTTGAAGTTGGAAATTAATGTGGGAAAAAAAACGTGCTACGTTAACCACTGGGCCACCACGAAATAGTAACGGAAACATGTTTGAATTTATTTAAGTATTAAAACTTGGCAGGTGCCTGTACTTAATGAGGTCAACTTTGACTGTGGAGCAGTATTTTATTTATTGTGGGGCAGGATTTTTTATTTTTTTGTTTCCCCAAGATGTTGTGGGGAAAACCAGCTCCCCATAAAAAGTGGATTGTCCAAATTGAATAGCAATTGTCTGATATAAGGAGAAACTCCACATTGATCAAAGCTGATTGCTTTTGGACGTTTCCGGAAAAATGTTGCCAGAATTAGTTTTGCTTTTATTATACGAAAAAGCTTAATGCACATGCGGCGATCGAAAAATGTTGAATATTTATCTTTTCAAAGTCGAGCAAATTAAATAGACAGGCGACCTTCATTGTTAACTCGTAGATATTATCATTTAGACGTGATATAAAAAGTTTTAAGAAGTGAGTCGACCGATCGCTTCGCTTAAAAATGCCGTTCTCAGACATACACAAAAAGCGAACATGCACACATTTTCGCTTTTATATTTATAGATAGATTAGAAGGCCCACCTGGCGTTATCCGGAACAGAATTCGGTTTTCCTTTTCTTTATTTGTTTATATTTCGCATTGTCCTCTTCCTTTCCTTCTTTAATCTTGCTGCTGCTATTTTTTAAAAATCTTTTTCTGTTTCTTTAGTTTTTTCATTAAAAAAAAGTCTTTTGGTTTTTATTCACTTTAAATAAGTGCTTTGCTACTTAGACATAAGAGACTTCTGTGTATTAAGAGCAATACATGTGGGAAGTTGTGCAGCAAGATGTTTATTCACATTATTTATATTTCTGCATATTGTGCAGTTAGAGAAACAAGGAGCAAGAAGGAAATTTCAATGACTAACAGTTTAAAGAAAAGTAAAAAGCCTCCGGGTACGTGCGGATTTCTACAGTGAAGGGGTAGGATTTAGCTAACATGAATTGGTTGGGAAGATTTACAGCCGGGGGGGGGGCACCAGTGCAGCAAATTCGTTGCAACACACTCCATTAAAGTACTTATAAACAAGCATAGGGATGTGACATTGCAGTAATGGGGCTGGAGTTTGGTAAACAGTGTGAAACTTATTAGAGGTTCTTTTTCAGACCCTAAGATGAAGAGATTGATGCACTAACGTCGATGTAACAACAATACTCTACACATTAGTGAATCTTAGCGTTGTAGAAATATAGAATGCTAGCAGGTGTGACAAGTTACATGAGTCGTCCCCTTAAGTAATCTAATTTACAAAATTTCCACTACTAACAATTACAATATTGTCCCATTGACTACTGTATACTCGGTAACCCTTATCCTCGAGTGACCTCCAGGCTTTGATAAGTGGTGACTCCTTTATTTTGAAAAAAAGGAAAAAAGAAAAAGCACAGTAACAGTGGAGGAAGGGGGGCACTTTCTTTGCAGCAACCGTGGTAATGTTTTCTATGTATTTGTTTCAATTTATCTGTGAATGTTAAGTCAAGGAATTTGAATTTTGGACTTTCGAGTTAGGTGCTTTAGCCATGGCAATTGCATTTGAAGTGACCCAATGGCGTGATTGGAAGAGTTTCCTGATGTCATTATCAGATGCAATTTTTCTGTCAAGGACTTACACTGTGAAACGTTTGCTGATGTCCAGTCTGTTATTAATGAACTTCAACATGTTACATAGCAGATTGGGATAAAAATAAATGCATCTAAGAGAAAAATACTCTCTACTAACTTTGCCCTAACAGACAAAGCACCCATCGTCCTCAATGGTGATGTTCTTGAAGAGGTTGAGTTTCAAATATTTTGGCGCCACCATCAAAGCACAGATTAACATTGCATGCCATGCCTTCTACCAACTTAATTACTGGCTCTGATCCAAATCTGAAATAAACTGCAGCTCCAAAATAAGGATCTACCAAGTACTGGTGTAAACAATCCTCTTTTATGGCAATAAATCCTGGGCAAGAAGAGTGGAAGATTTTTGGTGATCGGAAACTTTCAATCACCACTGCCTGTATTGCATCCTAAGTGTCTGATGGAAACACTTCCTCTCAAACAATACTGTATATCTCTCTTGTAAAATTAACTTTCTTCTACAAGTCAAAATCACAAGACATCTACACTGGCTAGATCATATCCTTCATCATCAACCAATAGAATTCATTTATAAATCAGTTGCTGCAGCTTCCCTAGAAGGTTGAAAAAAGCAATGTGACAGACAAAAACTAAAGCTTGTAAATGAATATTGTCTCGTCTTGAAGCGGCATTCACCCAGGATTTGTTAAGCTAGCTCCTGCTAATGAATTCACAGCATCTCTCTCAAAAGCTGACCAAGTCCGTCAGTCCATTGTGTAAATGAATAAAAAATGTCATCCTAAAAATCTTACATATACAATTTTTTTTTTTTTTTTTAATCTGCTTGGAATTAAATTACAAATATCTTAATAATAGACAACTAATAGATCATTTAGACACTTAGTTTTCAAAAGTTAACCAAGAATTAAAGGGGGGAGGGGCTAAGATGTTTACTTCTCTGAGGTGAATCAATTGTTGTTTAATTTCCACTTACAAAATTATTGGATTTAGATAAGTTAAAACTTTCAATTTTAATAAAATGAGGATAATTTTTATTTTATTACTAGTCAAAGAAAAATGGATTTCACTTTGGTTAATGAATAATTTTGCTCTTTCGTGTGCATGTGGTGATGGGTACCCCCAAAACCAAACCAGCATGTCCTTTATTAAACTTCTAAATAAGCTGCAGATAGTGAAATTCAAGTTTAAAAACTTTTCAATTGATTAATGATTCTATTTTTTTTTTATAAGTAAGATTTTAAGAGTTAAGTTTAAAATATGGTTTAGTTAATGCAGCAAAAAAAAAATAAATAAATAAATAAATACAAAACAAACAAAAAAAAAAACTCCCATACAATGCTGGGTATGTATAGCTAGTTTATTAATATAAAAAAATAAAAAAATTCTGCTTTTATAATAATTTTATTTTTCTTTAACCTATATTGAACTAAACTGATATTCTTCTAATAACAAATGAAAACTTAGTTTTGATTATTCAGCCTACTGTTTCTACTCCAAAGTGTTATTCTCGTAACGTTTTGGCCGATGTAACCTCCAATCTTAAGATGTGTTTTGTCAAACTGGAATTTGTACCGAATTTTAAACTGAACCTTTTATTCAATCTTCAGAGGTAGTGTTTCTGTTTTGTCAGCCGTGACTGGGTAGAAGTCTTCAATAATTTATATATATATATATATAGATATATAGATATAGTATCACATGTATTGAAGATTGAACCTTCAACCTACAGAAGACTGTCACTTAGAAATGATTATTACTTAACACTTTATCCGTTGTACCATGTGTCAATAACTTCTAAGGTGAGAATAGTAGTTTGAATAATCCAAATTACAAATTCCCCATCTAAAAAAAATCTGAAAAGCTAAAATCATCCTTATTTATTTGCCTCCTGACGAAGGTCGATTTTTAATGTAGAAAAAAACAAAAAACAAAAGGGGGCACTTTAGATTGGGGCAAGGCCATTTTTTTTTTTTTTTTTTTTTTCAATTAGTCTATACTGAGATAATTTTTTTTTTAACTGAAAATATTTATTTTTTATAAATTATCCTGTTTTCTCTTCTTTTCCTCTGAATTTAAAAAAAAGAAAAGATTTTAATAATATTCTGTTTATAATTATAAAATATGTAAATTATTCCTAATTTTCATTCCCCTCACCCCTTTGAAACTCCTTTTTTTCTTTCCATTGTGTTCTGGAGCATGATCTCCTAAATAATGTCTTCTTTTTTTCTGACGGTTACATTATTCATATTGTTTTCCATTGTGGCCTTTCAAAGCTATACTTTATACTCACTGCTCACGTCTATGTAATAAAATCATTTATAGGCAACCTCTCTTCTTTGTATTCTTTTTGTCCCTGCATTGCTCACTTTGCTCGCTTAAAGTACTTGAAACCCTAGGGAAAGAAATGGTGGCCCTTGTCCTGCACATTAATTCTCTACTTGTTCACCCCATGTGTATGTGTGTGCGCATGCATATATATTGGGTTGTGTCTTTCTTCAACTTGCATCAAGTGCATTCAATGTTTCCTGTTGATTTATATTTGCACTCTGTAGGGCTTTACTTTTAAATTACAATTTTAACGTAATTCTCTTCCTTTTACCCCTCCCCCTTGGTTTTTCTTCGATATTTGAACAACTGCTGTTGTGCAGTGGAAGACAATGTTCAATGACCCCCCCTCCCTCTCATTTCTCTCTGCTTCCTTCATGCTAAAAAATGTCTTTAATTTCCAACTATGTTTTCCAGTCTGAAATTTCTCTTAATTTCAGAGTGATTAATAAGATTTCTGAACAAATTTTTTTATGATCACCAACATTAAAACTCATGCGACAAACTTTTGTTGAATTCTCATTCACTTGGTTTTGACACCTTTCAATTCTTATAATAATTTTTTTTGTACTGATATTTATATTACCCCCCCCCCTTTTTTTTTTCTATTTATTTAAAAAGAAAATACAATTTTGTTATACATGGGCCATGGAATTGCATCATCTAGCAAAAGATCTAGCTAATTTGCATATTCTTTTAAACATTCATTTTAATTAATTCCTATTAGTTTTTTTTGTGGTTGATAATCATCTTTAGTTAACTATTACGTGTAATTATATTCATGCAAATATTCTACATGATTTATACTTACATAATATTTGCATAAAAACTTACAGTAAACACAAACCTCTTTCTATATATGTATTATTTATGCATATATATATATATTTCTTTTCAAGGGAAATAAGGTAAAAAAAAAAAAATATATATATATATATATATTTAAAACATTTTGCCTACCAAACTTCTGTCAGTTTTGGTCTACAGAGATGAAACTTAATATATAGAGTATTTGAACCCATTCAAAACTTTATATTTGGGTTTTATCTGAAGAAAATTGGTGCAAAAGTGTGTGGGGGGGAATTTTCCAGGTGAAAGTCGAACGATGACATAATGAATATTGGTTCATGTTTTAATCTTAAGTCTTGCAGCGAACATGTCTTTATGGCTTGGGTGTTAACATCAAACGGAAAAGTAAATCCTAAGCTAAATATTTTGGTTTTGATTCTTGGTTGTGGTGCACAAGTCATTTTTTTTTTTTAACCTTTTTGAATCATTACTATTATATATAATGTAATCTATATATAGAAAAGCGAAAATGTGTGTATGTATGTTCGCTTTTTGTGTATGTCTGTAAAAGGCTTTTTTCGCTGGACTTTTCGGTCGGCTCATTCCTTTTTAAAACTTTTTATATCACGTCTAAATCATAATATATATGAGTTACGAATGGGGGTCGCCTGTCTATTTAATTTGCCCAACTTTCACGCACTATTTTTTCCAGATTTTTAAAGCGTGCCGTGTATCTTTTGCTTTTCAGTATAAAACAAGCGAAAACTGGCTTGCAGCCGCGTCATGTTTCAAAGTCAAACATCACGCGACTTAAGTTTCTCGCACCTGTTAATTTGATTTTATAAACGTTAAATTAAGTGGCTTTTCATTCCTCTTCTCTCGTGGCCGAGATGGCTAGGTGCCAGGGTTTTTTTCCATTTCGTTTTCATCTCCACGTCAAAGATTCATAGTTCAAGCCTACTTTCCTACTAAAATTTATTTTTTTTTTTTTACACCTCCAAACACCCGGCCAACGTTTTTTTTTTTTTTTTTTTTTTTTTTTAAACAGGGTTGTTTTGATCACCCCCCCCCCCCAACACACACACCTACAAACACCCGGGCCACGCCGGGTACCTCCCGCTAGTATAATAATAAATACGAAATCTGCATTAATCAAAATATATTTAAGTGTATTTTACGACTGGGCAATGCTGGGTAGCCTGCTAGTTATGTATAATACTAGACAGTGAAAAATTGATTAGTCATTAATTGCTAATGGTGGTTTCAAGAGAAATGTGAAATCTGAGCTAGAAATTACATGCATTTCTCTCTCGGCAGCCATATAATGATTGATGAAGCAATGTATGTAATTCTTAGCCCAACATACCAGATTTCCAATTCCTCTTGAAATCTCCAGTAGCAATTAATGTCTAACAAATTTTAACTGTCTAGTATTATACATAATGTCTTTTGTTCTTACAAACGTTACACATAATACGTCTGTGTGCGTAGATTTCATCTATATGAAAATCTGAAAATCAAGATACAGAAATTTGATAAAACAAATGTGCAATAGTTTTTGTTTGATAAACATTCAATGATGTTGATCAATACTGAATGTTATCTATTTAAGTTTGGAGCTAAAAGACATAATATAGGAATAGTGGTTTCAACAGGATAAGATAACTCTTCACATTTCAAATGACTCCTTGAATGGCTTCATGGGCACTTTAGTGATCGTTTCATCAGTAGGTGTGATCATTTGCTGAACCCTGACCCCATCCAGATTTTTATGTGTGGAAAAAAGATAATGTTTACCAAAACACTCCCTAAACTATACGTTAACAAAAGAGAATTATTGTAACCAACATCGGGGCAGTCTCGAAATGCTTTTCAGAGTTATTATTTCGCATGTTATCCAGGTGTGCTTGCATTTAAACAATGATAAAAAAAATGTGTTGAACATTTGTAACTGAAACTTGGTGGACAAGTCAAGTATACATTGAAGTTTATTTCATGATTAGATTGTAGCAAGGATTGGGAATTTTAACGATTCTATGGATGTTGTCTTTTTCGAAGAGGTGGGGGTCATTTTAGCTATTCAAAAAAATTGTAAATAGATTGTTTATGGATAAACAAAAATTCATTTTGGTGGATTTAAGTAATTTATTTTTAAAATGTTTTTATATTATTGCATGTTTGATTTTGATAATAAAATTAACAGCATCTAAAAATACTATTATACAAGAATATAAGAAACAACTGCAAGGAGCAGTGTGTCACTTTTTTCTTTTTTTTTTTTTTTTCTCATATGGTAAATAATTATTTCAAGGCAGATGGCAAAGAAGTTAACAATGAAATAAGTTGTTGCATTTTTTTTGTTTTATTAATTTTTTTTGAAATATTTCCTCTTTTTTTCCAGTGCCAATCCTCCTCATCATGGCAGGGAGAATGAACCATGTGACACGTGTACAGAAACAGAGTCCATTTTAAGTAGTAGAAGAGGTGAGATTTGTTTTTTTTTTTTAACTTTGAGTCATTACTAGCTAGCCTGGTTTAGGTAGAGACATATTACTGGCTGTAATGCTTAACTCTAAATATATTTAATCATATCCTTTCAACTTTTTACCCCAGTTAACTTTCATCTCCATATATAATAAAATGACTGCAGAAATCTCTGGATCAAAGTATTGTAGGTTTGCAACAACAGATACCACATACAAATTCAATACATCTTGGCTAATAGCCACTATCTTATGTAGCTTCCGAACACCATTTTACACACATTTAGTTGTGATATTGAAATCCATCACAATCATAACATCCTTAGAGGAAGAAGTCCCTACTTTTCTCTCTAATTATTTAGTCCTACCACTACAACTTATTTTTCATCTTGAACATTACCTTTTGTTATGCTATATAGATGTTACATCTGGACTAACTTGAATAAGTGAGCTCCCAAATATTTGCATTTTTTTTTTTTATGCCAAAAAAAATGACAAAAGTTTATTGACCGAATATAAAAATGAATGTGAGAGGCTGTGAGAAACAACCGATTAAACATTTTTTGCAGCTTGAACATTACCTTTATTAATGCTATATAGAGAAGCCGGCTATATTGAGGATGTTAACTCTGGACTAATTTGAACAAATTATCTCCTAAATATTTGCGTTTTTTTATGTCGAAATATAAATTACGGAAATTTTACAAATTAAAACTATCTTTTTGCTAGCAATTTCATTTTTGCAACATATTTCTTTGATTAAAATTCTGTAAATTTTTTTTTTTTTTTAAACTGTAATAAAAAAGACGCAATTATTTGGAAGCTAAACTCTTCAATATATAAATATATATATATGAAATGCATCAGTTTGAAACATTTTAGTGCATTCTTTTTTTCATTACACATTACAGGCGGAAGGTAACAACTGCTACCTAATAGGCCATACTACCCTACTTTTATTTGACAGGTTAGATGAAAGCACAGATTAATCACAGCACATAATCAAATTCCCATGTTAAGAATTGGTTTATAAATACTAACATTGTTACTTCGGCATGGTACATTCATTTTGGCCATGGGCACCATTGCCCGCTATTTTACTGGTTCTGCGGCGCTCCCATTAATAACCGTATTGTAGTCAGTTGGAAAGCAGGCAATCAGAAGAGAGTTCCACATGTGTGCAATTCTAAAAAAGAAATTTGTTCATAGAATCTACATTTAGGTTTAGGCACCGATAAAGAGTGGGGAGAAATTATTGATAGTGGTTTCAGTTAGACGAGTAGCATATCTGCCCCAGGATGGGTAAAATTCTCTAAGCAGAACAGTTTTGTAACACTTTCATGTCTTCTTACAAAAATTGAATTCCGGATATAATGCTACTAAACTTTGTTTGGAATCCTTATTTAAATTTAGATCAAAATCCATTACATGATTTTGATTCTAAAAAGTTTAAAATTGAAGGGGTAGTAAGAAGAAATTAAAATTTAGGGAATATTATTTAATTGGTGCTTATGAATCAAATTTAATTCAAATCTGATATCTTGAATTTTCAAATGGGAGATTATACTCGTATCATTTTATACTCATATCATCTTCCATTTGCCTGTTTCCCACCTAACTACAACCTGGATGTCTTCAAGTCCAACATAAACAAATTCCTGATAAACCGCCACCTTAAGTAAGACACTTTATCAAGTCTCCATTACTAATGATTACTACGATATTGTCCCATAGATTACTGTACATGCAATAACCCTTATCCCTGAGTGGCCTTCCAGGCCTTGATAAATGGTGATTTAAAAAAAAAAAAAAAAATCATGCCTCCTGAAACTCTTAAAATACTTAAAAGAAACTGAAATTTGGGAAATATTAATTGATGTCTAATACCTATTGCTGATGAATCACAAAAATTATTTGAATCTAAATTTTCATGAAAGGCAACCACTACCTCTTTGCCCAAAATTAAACTAAATATAACCCAGATTATACTGCTTACACATAGCATTTCTCACAAAATTCATAATGAAGAGTTAATTAGTTTGAATGAGTCTTGTCGATATAAACATATCTAATTTTATATAAATGTAGATAAAACTAATGACATTTGTTGGATAATATAAGAAATCAGATAAACGTAATTTCCAAAGCAAATAAATTTTTGTAGATATATTTTCTAATATCATCACCATAATTTTTTATTGATTTTTAAAAAATTGTCTCTTTAAGATATGAGAAATAATTTTATGAATAATTCTCATTTTTGTTAAATTATCTTTGATCTTAGGTCCACCTCGTATCAACGGACATGCCAAACATGACCGGCACAGAGACCCTCGACAGATCTATGAATCTACGTCCATGCTTAGCAGTGATTTGGAATCTACAAGTTTTTTTGATTCTGAAGACGATAGCAGGTAAAATAGTTTAAATTATATTTTTCTTTCTCAATTATACCCCCCCCCCTCAGCCATTATTATGACTCGGTAGTTAAACTAATACTTTCTTCAAACTTTTGATCATCACTAGAATATCCCTTTTTTTCATAAAAATGTGCCTCTTCTCTCTCTCTCTCTCTCTTCTGAAAAATTGTTTTCTTTTTAAATTTGATAAACATTTCTCGTTGTTTTGCATGTTAGATTTTCTGAGTCTTTAGAGTTTCGATTAATGTGTATTGATCTTAAATAGAACTTATCAGAAGTTTTTTTTTTTGTGTGTGTATGTGTGCACATGTATTCTAGTCCTCCACAGCTGTTTCATTGTTTTAAAACTCAGGCATAAAAGAAAAGGAATCTAATTGAAATTTGTACTTGGTTATTTATAATGATGTTCTATTTATTTTGTGCTTTTTTTCTCTTCTCCATGGGTGATTTTTTTTCTTCTTTCTATTCCTTATAAGTACTTTCATCCAGAGAAAGTAATATTTTAATATTTTCGAAATTTTTTTTTTTTTTTTTTCACTGATTTTTAACTTTGATTCTTGTAGGTTTTCAACAGTCACTGATACAACTGCTCGGTCTTCAAAGTATGGTCGGCACAAAAGAAGACGAAAAAGACACAGACTTCCTCCACTTAGCAAGGTATTACATTTTAATTTTGTGCTATTTAACAAATAAGTATTTTTCAGGTCTTATATTTACATTAACACATCTGTTCAGGATTTCTCTTTATTGGATGTCAAAGGAATTACCCTTTTTCTTTAGATTAACTTTGCTGAAATGATCAAATATTTTTTTAAAACACCTGAGCAAATCTTTATTCAATCAATAATCCGATTTAAATTATAAAAAAACTTAAATATTTCATCAGATTCCATAATGTTTTTGTAATTTTTTAAAAAAATTTTATATTTCTTTTTTTTTGTTTGAACACATGAATTTAAAAAAAAAAAAAAAAAAAATCCAATTTTTTTTTTCTAAATCTAATAACTCTATGTCTACCCATTAGCAATAAATGTAAAAAAATACCAAAAAAAAAAATCAAAAATCATATATCAAATATATATATATCAAAATAATGTACTCCAAAAAATATTTTTAAATTCTAATATTTTTCTTTTTTCCAGACGTCTTCCTTCAGCAGTATCACAGATTCAACAATGTCATTGAATATAATCACCGTCACATTAAACATGGGTAAATATTTTTGACATGAAACTGATTCTAACTAATCATTAAGATAAAAATGGTTACATTGAATGAACATTAAGAAAGTCAATTAATCCTTCTAAAGCAATTCAAAACCAGCAATTTTTTTTATGAGACAATCAACAATCTATAAAAAAAATCTCTAAAACATTCACAACAAAAACTCATCTAGCTACAACCGCTGTAAATTTTCCTTTCTTTCTCTGAAGTTGAACAGAACTTTTAATGAGCAGATTTTCTTTCCAAGAACTACCTGTCTGTAGAACACAACACCATCGACTGCTTCCTAGCTGACTACATCATGATCATATTCAAGTCTAATATTAAATTATTGTTGAGCAGTTCTCAAATAATCAAATTCTCCCCAGTTTCAGTCATTATCTCCGATCCTCAAGGTGTTTGTCTCTCCATTCACCTAACAAACTTGTTAACTTTTATCAAGTAGTTTTTACGCTTTGATAAGTGGTGACTCGCTAATTAAATACTAGGATTCTGCAATGCTGGGTCAACTTTAAACACATGCTCTTGGAATGCAAAATATCAAAACTAGTTTGAAAAACAAAATCTTGCTTTTTCTTTTAAATATTTTTATAGAAAATCTTAAAAAGCATATTTTGTTGTACTTAATCTGTTTAATAATTAGTGATGAGACCATTCCAAAAATTTTTCCTGATACCAATACAATTACTGATTCCGATTCTTTTAACATTTCTAAATTTGATCAGTCATTGTAAAACTAATTAATATTATGTTGTAGTTTTGTTTGTTTTTTTGTTTTTGTTAATAGGGTTTTTAAAATTTTCATTTATTTCATGGCATTGCACTTTTTGATTTCAATAAAAATATAATTGTGTAATTAGGAAAGTTATGTTTACAGAAAAAACACATGCGAAGTTGTCTCATAATTTTATTTATAGATTATCTTGAAAAATATTATAATGAAGTGTTTCTTTCCAAACGAGACTAATATTATGTGTTGCTCCAAGGGAGATAATGCATACCAAAACGTTTTTGGACACATTCTGAAATCATTTGGCTATAGATTAGATTTCATCTAATTTCATCTTACTAACATCTTATCAAAGTCTTATGATTTTAAATAAAACAGTCTCTTCACTTGTGGTAGATGAGAAGTTTTACTATTGAATAAATTCTTTCATTGTCACACTTAAAAATAGTCATTTTTGAAAGAAATGCTTTTCTTTGAAGACAATATTCATATTAATTAAACTGTCTGACCACTGTCTGTATTTTTTCTTGCCTAATTGTAACTTTGATAAATAATTTTTATTTACTATTACTAAAATATTTTTTCATTAAACATGTAATAGTGTAAAATATGAGAAAATTTATAATCTTATTCAAATATTAATTACAAAATTAAATCCACCAGAATGAATTTTTGTTTCTTAAATGCTCTTGACTTCACTCACACGTAAATCGTCATGTGATCTGTCTGTGAGCCTGCCTGCTAAGATTGTAAACAACTTTGTTTTTCATTTTACTCAGTTTAGACAAGAAAGTCTATATTTTCTTGCAAGAAATTAAGAGCTTAATGACACAAACATTAAACTTAAAAAAAAAAAATGAAAACAAAAAAAACTCTTGAACCATTTTGGGTAGGTACAGCTAGGTAAAGCTAATCTGACAAAATAAAAATTGGTAAAAATTATTTCTTATCAGAATATAAAAACTTGATTAATTAGCATGGACAAATTTATTTTGATCTTGCGATGATATTTAATTTTTTTTTTTTTTTTTGTTAATTTATTTTCTGATTCTGTTCTTTTTTATCTCTCATAAACAGACACGGTGAACTTTTTGGGGATCAGCATCGTTGGTCAAAGCAACAAAGGTGGTGATGGAGGCATTTACGTTGGCTCCATCATGAAAGGGTTCGTGCAGTATTTTTCTCTCACAACAGTTTATCTTGTCTTCACATTTTCTTTCTTTTTTCAGTATTTTAGTAAATTAAAAGATAGATTCTTAAAAATTAACATTTTTTTTATCATATTTAAAAATAATTTAAAGCTTGGTGCAGATATTGCATGAACCTTGATTATGAATGAGATAAAGAATGGCATTTCGCTTAACTCTTGAAAATATTTTTTGAAAAGTTTTGTGCAAGAAGTTTAAAACAGGATTAAGGAATACAACATATTTACACAGATGCATGCATATGTAATTATTTTGACAATTAGCACACATCAAATCACACAAACCATGAAAGTCATTGGATGCCTCATGGTTTACGTGCACTGTGGTATTGTCTGATCACGGAAATAATTACATAGAATCTCATCATTAAATCTTATATCATGCACATACTCTTACATGGGCAAAGGAAGGCAAATATATGTCCACGTTTACATATTTCTGTTTTATACTCTACAAAGAAAAATAATTTTACTTTTCGACATAAACAATTTGCTCATACAAGAATAACAAATTATTTTCTTTTGTTGAGTAGAAAACAGATGAGTGTGGGCACATATATTTGCCTTTTGTTAATGTGGAAGTATGTGCATGACATTGTACCTTGCTTTTTGACCAGCTATCACTGTAATTGCTGGCTGATTGAGTTCGTAGACATGTTGAAATTCTTTTTACTGGCTATGATCAGATTTCAGCAGGCAAAAATAATTCAGCCTGTGTGCATAATTATAAACATGCCACAAATACTGTCCAAATTGAACATCGTTTAAGCATGTTGGCATAGCAGTTCCTCTAATAACACTGGAGTTAAGCAATGTTGTTTTACCTTATTACACAATGATAAAAGCATGCCTTCTCTCTCAGTTATAGATATTCATTACATGACTACCAGGCCTTTTATAGGTATCACCTTGGTTTTTATACTTTAGTTTATTTGTTCACTTGGATTTTTTTTTTTATCCTTATGAAGCCAAAACTGTATTTACTTTGTTATTTCTAGTGGTGCTGTGGCTCAGGATGGTCGTATTGAGCCAGGAGACATGATACTGGAGGTGAATGGTATTAGTTTCGAGAACATGAGCAACGATGACGCTGTAAGAACATTGCGCGAAGCTGTCCAAAAACCTGGGTATATGAAAATTTTATATTCGAAAGATTTGTATTTAAAAAAAATATGAAGATTCTTTAGAATTTTGTTAATGCTTTTTTATTTAGTAGTAGTAGTAGTAGTATGTCAAGTATCCAATATAATGTTGTAGATAAATTTAGTAAAAATCTCAAATTACATTAAATCTGAATTAAAATACTAACAATGTCTTTATAGTGAAACTCTAATTTATTTTGAAAATTAACATTAGTGAACATCCTCTTTAATAAAACTTGTGAATAAGCTGCAACACATGTACGAAAATAATGGATAATACTTAAGTTGGGAGTCAGTAGTCAATGTTAATATTTTGTCAACTCAAAAAAAAAAACGCAAGCATAAAAAATACTCGGTTGGATAATTTTTGTTGAAAAGTTTAACATGTAATTGACTTATTTCTCTATAATATTTTATACTATTGGCCTGCATTTATATTTTCTTTAAGCAAAAACATAAAATTCTATTTGTGTAATTATGGAAGCCATGTTAATTTTAATTTGTACTCTATATATAGTTATAGAATCTACCATTTGTAGGTTATTTATTTATAAATATGCCCTAATAAGCAAATGAATCTACAAGCCTGTTGTATATGAAATATACATTTTCAACATAAATGAAAAGCTGATAACTGTTAAGAACTTAAAGCATAAACTCCTTTTTTTTTTTATCATAGTCACCGGATTCACCGTTACCGAAACTGATTGATATGCCATAAAGTAAAAAAAATCAAACTTACGAATAAGGAGTAAATTGATGGGGAACAGTTGATTTATATTTGAATTGGTTTATTATATATTAATGTTTAACAGATTTGTTCCATATAATGTTTTAACATTTAATTTGATTGAAAAACTGAACGTAATTAAAATTTCTTGTTTCATCAAACTGTCTCACAAGAATTTCCTCTCTCGCTATTTTGCTTAACTAACTGATTGATCTAGAAGTCCTAGACCATCTTTTCATGACATCTTTTCTGCGCATTATTTGGGCTACTATTATTCACTTGGTGGTTATTGGCACATTTCGGTCGATACAATCATTAATCTTAAGGTGCATGTTTTCAAACTTTGGAATTTTTACCAAACTCGAAAACTTATATGGTTTTTAACAACCCTCTAATTATTAATTAGATTGTTCTTGTTGCATCAGTCATGACTAGGTAGAAGCGTTCCTATTTACTTACCTCCTCACAAGAGTAGAGTAAGGCATGAGGTCAGTTGAGCTTTCCAAAAGGAGCACTCTGTATTAGAAATAAAAATTGTCTCAGTCTAGGAACGTTTCCTTCTTTGACTGAAGACAGAAAAATTAAGTGCAACATCCAAGCTGATACTACAAGTATTAATTATGTTATTCTTTTTTTTATGCCCCTAGGTAGAAGTGCTAATTATTTTGTTATTCTTAGTTATAATCACCAGAAATAAAGATTGAAACTTCAGCCTACAGATGACTGTTGCTTAAAATTGATTGTTAATCAGCACTTTTAACCTTTGTGAAAATAACAACCAAGATTAGAATAATAGTCAGAATAATACAAATTATTACACCTCCTCTAAAAAATAGCAAACAATATTTTTTTGTGTGATTAATCTCTTTTTCTACATCCTTTCACCATTCCTTCATCATTCAAAAGAATTTAATTTCTAAGTATAATGTAATATAATCTAATTGCATTGAAATGATAGTGCATTGCCTTGATTAGAAGCTCAATTCTCAATTGTTCAGAATAATGTTATCAATATCTTGACAATATTCTTTTTGTTTTCTCTTGTATTATTAGATTCCTTGTTTTCTTTTTTTATTTCAGGCCCATCACACTAGTCGTTGCCAAATGTTGGGACCCAAATCCTAAGGGTTACTTCACAGTACCTCGCCAAGAACCTGTGCGTCCAATAGACCCATCAGCCTGGGTAGCACATACCACAGCTATGCGTGCAGAATATATGGGGCGTGGAGCACCTGTCAGTTCTTCACTTAGTACCATGACATCAACCAGTTCGTCCTTAACTAGTTCAATACCAGAATCAGAAAGTAAGTAAGAATTCTCCAGTTTTTTTCATCATTAGCATTTCACATGCATTGTACATTGTATATATTATTTTTAAATCATGCCTAGGACATTTTAGGTTGAGTTAAAACAATAAAAACTGTCTAAAATTTGTAAATAGATGTTTACATTTAACACCACAGCTGCCATATGTGAAGCCATAACTAGGATACGATATAATCTTAAAGGGAAACCACCACCAGCAGGTGCAATGTAAACAAATTGATGATGCATGACACACAGAACTATCTCAGTAAACTATTCTAGCGACAACATGATTATAAAGTTTCATCTCCTGACTTTGTTCAGATGTTCTGGACCATTAGTTTCCGGAAAATCAGTGTAACACTTGTACCACCATTAGGAAAGTAGAAATTTTTTTCGGGAGACAGGGTCAGATTTTTTCAATAAATTATATGGTCTTTGATTTGAAGGTAAAACTTTGTGGTCACACTGTTTTGAGAAATGTATTTAATTTGATCCATGAATTCTTTAACGAAAAATAAATTATTTTTAATACAATTGTAATAAAATGTATTTTTTGATAATACAAAAAAAGAAACTTTACTGTTCTTTTTTTTTTCAATGTAATATTTTTTTTAAATTTACGAAAATAACAAATTTTAGTTATCAGATCTCATTTTAATTTTTCTTTGATGTTGATGGCTTAAATTTACTCATCTAAATAGTGATCTTTCTTTGCCATACTATCTTGTTGAAACGTCAACTAATGTTATGTATTTCTGCTTGATTTCAGGGTTTGATGATTTAAATTTGACTGTAAATACAGATATGGAATCCGTTGTGAAGGCTATGGCTCAAGCTGATTCCGGCCTTGAAATCAGGGATAGAATGTGGTTAAAAATTACTATACCAAATGCATTTATAGGCAAGTATTTAACCATTCGTACTCATAAATTTAGTACGATCAAATAATTTCCATATGTTTTTTTTTTTTAATACATTATTCCATTTCTTGAATTTGTGTATAAAACTCCAAACTTTTCTGTTACTGGTTGTTCGAAGCTCCTCACATTGTTGTCACAATAATTACAATGATGATTCATCACCAAATTCTTCCCACAAATTTGGTCAATCTAATATAATGTAATAAGTGTATGATCCATGAATTATAAGAAAGGCATCTTTATCACATACTAGCAGGGGTGCCCGGCGTTGCTCGGGTGTTTGGAGGTGTATGCTGTGCAAAAAAAGCAAAAAAACAAAAAAAATGGTTAATTTTTTTAAACTTTGACCCCTATTATGACCCCTTAAAATTTATAGTTTCGGGCTCAAATCACTTTATTAAATTAGATCCAGGTTCAAGGAACCTATATCTAAAATTTCAAGTGTCTAGACCCAAAATTGTCGGAGGAGTTTGGTAGAATTCTTAAAGGTCAAATCGTTGAAATTTGACCCCTTAATAAGCCAAATTTCTGGCTGACACCCGTCATATCGATTTTCCCAAATCTCAGTACCCGGTATTTCAAATTTCGAGTCTATAGACTAAAAATTGACAGTTATTGCGTAGGGAAATGTACACAGACAGACAGACACACAGACAGACAGACAGACACGTTCACTTTTATAGATATATAGATTGTTTAGACTGTAAGGAATCTTCCAAACAAAGACTAAAGAATGCAACATGAAGTACAAAACCAAAAATAATAATTTGCTATGTTCGCTCATGATTTGTGTAAACAATATTTCCAGGAATCAGTTCATCCCACACCTGACACATCATCTTGAAATTGTTCCCAATTAGTTTTGGATTGTTCAAATCTGCATAAGTGGAACCATTTTTCATTTTTACCTTGTAAAACTGTTTTACAAACAAACATTGCTCAGGAGTTTTATATTATTTTTTAAAAATTTTATTTAGTTTTTTCTTTTATAGACTTTAATACAACTTTTCTACATTCATATGTCAATTAACCCTTTACTGCCAGAATTTTTTTTATGCAATATTTTTTTTAATCATGAAACCCACATGTGACGGAAGTTAGCATGCAACTGATGCACCAACATAAACAAATCCGTTATTCACTTGTTGAACCTCGCATTGACCTGTACTTTGAAGACCAGTTGGGTTGACAAGCCATAAGAGTAAGAAATATTGTTTTTTAAAAAGTGACTTGAACGTATAATTTGGCAGTAAAGCGTTAAACGTGTGCATATCCAACTACAACTTTTTGAACAAATGTATAAACAACTTTTATTTTTTGTTAAATCATATGCAAAATTGGTTTTCAGATTTAGGATAAAACAACAAAAAAAAAAACCGCATGATACTTTAGTTTCTGAACATTTTGCCACAAAAATATTTGAGGAAAAAATTTAAAAAAAAAACATACAGTGTATGTTATACAAACCAATTGCTATAAAAAAAAATCCTATTTTTTGAAATAAAGAAAATGTCCATTTATAACTTTTCTAAATGTCACTTTGTTTTTGTAGGTGCTGATTTAGTTGATTGGCTGTTTGCTCATGTAGAAGGGTTTTCTGATCGCCGAGAAGCCAGGAAATATGCGTGTAATTTACTCAAAGTCGGTTACATTCGACATACAGTCAACAAAATCACATTTTCTGAACAATGCTATTATGTATTTGGAAACTTGTGTGGAAGTAAGTATTTTTTAACTGCTGATTTTTATCTTTATCAGATTTCAAAGCTACAAATATTTCTATTGTTAAAACTTAAATTGATTAATAAATAAAATATATTGAGATATTAGCATTTCAGATTTAAAAAATTGTTTAAATTTCATTGTCTGAATTCAAATTGGTGATTATTTCAAAGTAAATAAAAACAAATTCTGTCATTAGTCTTATTCATCATACTAATAAAAAAAATTTTGAAGAATTCAGACATTTTCTTTAATTTCTTGTATTTAGCATTTTTTTTTTTCTTTAATTTCTTTATTTTTTGAAAGGAAACATTTTTTAAAAACAATATTTGTATAAAATTAGTTTCAACTTGGAAAATCTAAAATAAAACATTTTTTTGTTTTGTTGACATAAGAAACAAATTAAATTCTAAGCATTAATTGAAAAAAATATATTGAAGATGAAATGCAATTGTTTCAAACATTTTTTCGACAGATTTTTTTTTTTCTTAAATTTAAAACTCCTCAAATATATACTAAAATTGTCCACGTGGACTCATGGCATAATGGTTAATAAGATGAGTCAAAAATCAATTATAATTCCTTGTCTAGAAGTTAACTTCAATAATTACTTAAGGCAAGAATAACTAAAAATAATATAAAAAATTAATTACACCTGATTATAGCTGATAGAATGAGAACAATATATCTGAATTCAAAAAAGATGCATCTAATGAGAAGGACGGAAATTATATTGTCTGACACGTGAAAATAACACCAAAATAGAAATACTAGTTTGAATAATCCAAAATATTACCAAACACCATTAGTTATATGAATAATGTAGATATTTCTCAAACAATAAATCGTGTTTATTGAAAAAAGTAATTTTGTAGATTGTAATTATCGAGATGCAATTGGAAATAATCAAATTAATGTCCACATATCCACTCACTTTTATTGAAATAATGTTTCCATTAAATGACATTAAATGATCAATGTTAATAACTAGGTATCTAACAGATTTCTATAATCTTATAAAGTCTTTTAGATATTTGCTAAAAGTAATTACTCTTTTTATAAAAAGAAAGGAGAGGGTGTAATGTAGTTTGGTTTCACCATTAAATGACGTGTCTAGTCAGCATTTTAAGTAAAGACGTGGGCATGACGTCATGGAGCGGAATACAGATATAGACATAGAGATTGCAAAGAGAAGGAGGAAAAAGAAAGATATGTAGCAAGTGAGAAGTTACACTCAGCAAACATGTGACCACTCCTCCTCCTTCGATTGACAGCCACCTGTTTCTGGTGTTGTGTATTGACATCCAGCTGACATGGCAATCAGAAAAAGAACTCCTTGGTGTTAAATATGTGTCGGCGATGGGGGTGGTAAACGAAGAAAATAAATAACATTTTCTTGCAACTGGAAAGTTTGTGTCAAAGTTCAAATTTCCTTTGCAACTGTTTCTAAATACAATGTTTGGATCCATTAGAGAGAACAATATTACAGAGGCACATTAATACAGATTTAATTTTAGCAGAATTAGGCCAACTTTTAGTTTGGTTAAATTATTTCTGCATGTATTAACAGGAAATAATCGGCCATTTTTTATTTATTTTTAATGAAAAGAATCTGCCAGTTAAAAAAAAATATGACATTAATATGTAAACAATTTGCTAGTTTTTCAGCAGAACTATCAATATTAATTAGGTTTCTCTATCGAGCAATTCTTAAATAATAAAAATAACACTTAATAAAAATCTGGTAATATATCCTAATATATGGTTGCTTGTTATTGAGAAATCAGTTTAACTCTTTATGACCTGAATTATGATGTAGATGATCATAATATTGTTAATTTTAGTTAAAGGGTAATGATACTATGATTTTAAAACGTTTTCACTATAATGATGTTTCATTATGAAGTTCAATAGTTAAACTACCACTGAGAATTTTTGCATTTCATAAACTTACCTTGATTATTATCCATAGTGCTTGAAAAAAGTGTGTTTATGACAACAAACAAAATCCTCCAATCTCTGAGACAAATGGTGGCATACTGAATTTAAGCGATGGACAGTTGCAATCTAGAGGTATCTGGCATCCATCCAGATACTAAACTAATTCGTACAAGGTGTTTGAATCAATTCCTACTTTATTTATGCTGTTATATTCATTTATTTACGACTGAACAAATTAGCTCAACCAGGTCATAAAGAGTTGAACAATTTCATTGCTCCCAAACATTTTTACTTAAAACCATTTTCAGTAAAAAAAAATTACATTAGACATGAAAAACAGCCAGTTTAATCATATACATCTGAAGCAAACAAGTATTAGCAAAACAAGTCGAACTTTGCAAGCAGAGAAATAATTACTGATGTATAAAGGAAGTGATACTAAACCATACCGTTTTTCTCTACTAGTGTTTATTTACTTGTCTCTTACTAGAAAATCTTACTCTGTAAATTTTTTTTTTCAAATTGTAAAATTTGGAGTTGTCTCCCTTATACATCAACCATCTTTTTAAAGTCGACCTATTTTGTCCATGTGTAACATTACCATGACAATAAGTGATTTGTAACATTTCATGTGGTGTTCTTCCAATCTCCATTGTGAAAAACTGATTGGCAGAAAACCACTGTTTGACTCTCACTAATACTCCTCGAGATGTTCTTTTTTTTTTTATCTCTTTGTGGCAGTAAATAGCAGACAAGATATTTCACATTTAAAACCTGTTTTTCTTTCTTTTTTTTTTTTTTTTTTTTTTTTTTTTTTAATTACTTGATGGATTTAAATAATTTTTTATGTAAAACCTAATGCATAAGTAAATAAAACTTTTGTGTCATTTTGTTTATTTTTACAAGCAATTTTTAAGATTGAGGTAAAACTGGATGTGCCAAAAACTTTTATTTGGGAGCAATGAAACCTTACCGAAAACCATTTCTCTATAAATTATAAGTGACCATACTTATTCGTACATTACTGAAAATCTGTTCAATAACTGCTAAGAATCAAGTGTATGGTATAATAATGATGATGATGGGAAGGGCGCGTATACTGTGATCTGACTTTAGAAGACTGAGGCCAACTTTTAGTGTTGTGTTAAATGCATTTGTTTTTCACTCTTATGCATTAACAGGAAATAATGAAGCCGTATTTTGAGCCTGTTCTCATTGAAGTGATCATGTGAGATTGGGACTTTTTATCTTCTTGCTTCACCCTTTCATAATCTCAAGAAGATGATCAAGCATGCTCCCTTTGACCATGAGCTGACAAACGAACAAAAACAATTCCTCCTCCTCCTTTTATTTTTTTGCTTAATGCATCTCTCTTTGTCTTTCCTGTAACAACAACATAACATTTCTTTTATTTGTGGACATGTCAGGAAAATTGAACTTTTGTTTTTATTCAAGAAAAAATTAAAAAAAAAAAATTATGAAAATAAAGAAAATTCCTAAATGACTATTTTCACCATTTAAAGAAAAATAACAATAGAATAATTTTTTTTTTAAATTAAAGATTTCTGTTTTAAAAATCATCTTTTTATACAAAAAATGAATTACTTTTCTTTGCACAATGTTTGCTTAAGATTTTCATTGTCAATGGTTTTTAAACTACTGAGGTGAAGAAAAAAAATTAAGTATTAATAATTTTCAAACAATTTTTGGTTTGTGCATATTTTGGATTGTCTCAAACCTATATCAGAGTTATGTTGTTGGTTGGTTTCAAATTTGGCAATTTGAGGTGGTTGTTTTCTTCCCGGTGATAAAAAGACAAGCATTTAAATCCTCTAAACTTGCTTCATTCGAATTATCAATTTATTGAAACTGCTTTCCAAAAAATCTGTATAATTCAAGTAAAGTAAATTTGTACAGTTATTATTTCTTTCTTATATTTTTTGAGTAAAAAAAAATGGAGCCTTATAAAGCATAGCGTGATTTAAAAAAAGAAAAGCATCTTAAGAATGCTTTTAGGTGAGTTGTTAGTAGTGATGTGCTGGTTTCATCACTTGTTTTTGTTTTTCAACATCATACAAGCTCCTCTAGTAACCCAGCTTTTGCTTGGATCTTGAACATTCCTCCCCTCACCTCAAAAATGAGGCGCTATTATGCAACTAAATGATGCTTTCAGAACTTTGTGTCTAAGATTGGGAAAACTGAAGTTTTGAGAGACTTTGTTTTACCAGGACTTACACCTGTACATAGCTTTCAATTTCCCTTCTAAAAACTTAATCCGACTCTGATGGACATTTAATCATGCGAATCTCCTCCGGCTTTACTGTGCTAGTGCAATATCTCATGGATGTCCAAAAATCTAGCAATCCTTCTTGTTCTGGAAATGAGATCATTTTTTAACTTTTTTGTCTTAAGATTGGCTCAAACTAAAGTTTGTAGAGGATCCCCCACTCCACAAACTTTTCCATGTGTATATTTCATCCTACTTTTATGTTCTAGACATATTATAATTAATGTAAGTATTGAAATCCCATCAAAGTAAAAAGCGCTTGCTACCCCCCTCCCTGCTCTATTTTATTCCTGGGCTGGCCTCATCTTCTGTGACCTTTTTAAACTGTCATTTCATTTATCCCATGGAATTTTGCTCTGCTTTGCATTTACTTAGAATTAAGATTTTTTTTTTTTTTTACCTGAATCCTGATATTTATATCAAATTAATTGCTTGCCTTGTTTATAAGTAGGTAAGACTATAGATGAGTATCAATTTAATCAGTGTAGACACAAGTGTACCAACATAGAAATTGTTTGCAACATCATAGCTGAGCTATATTATTACTGCCTTTTAATGTGTGTGTGTGTGTGAGAGAGAGGGAATAAGTGGCTATTAAATTGCAGCAAATTAGTTGACTTATTCTATTAATATTTTTTAGTTTCTCATTCCATATAATGAATACTTTTATATATTTGATATGTATATATATTGCTGGTCATCCTGTAAAATCAAATTATCCATTTTTTTCTTAATTTATATTTAAGTGAAAAATAGAAACAACTGACAGAACTCAAACCCATGATGCTAACCAAGTCACTCTGAAACCACTTGTTGCACTCGACCAGCAGTATTGTAATAAACTATATACATATATAAAGTTTACTACTGATTTCCAAAAGATTTTAATTATGAATAATATTACAAATTCCCGTGTGTGTGTGTGTGTATATATATATATATATATATATATATATATGAAATATTTTATGAATATTTTTCTTACCTTTTTCTGGAAGACAACTGTTTTGCCAGTTGCACAATTCGAACTCCTATGCACACATACGTTTTTGTTTTTCAAAAGTGAAGATATTCATCATTTGATTAAAAAAAAAAATATGCAAAACTTTAAAAACACGATACTCTAATATTTTGGACAATCTGCTATCAAAAAAATATATTTTATGATAGAAATTGATTGAATATGCAACTTTTATGAAACATTTAAACATTGTATAACACTCATTTAAAATGTTAAATAATGATGCTTCTTTGTCAACTCCATATGAAATTGTACATTTGAATATTAAAAGAGAATTTCTCTTTTATGTTAACATCAACATACGTTTTTGTCTATCTAATTAATTTATATATATATATATATATATATATATAGTAGTAAGAATGTATGACAAACTTAATAATCTATCAATTGGGCAGTTATAATTTTTTTTTTTTTTTTTCAATCACTAGTATCAGTTTCTTAAGATAAACAATATAAATTAATTTTGTTTGCCTATTCTGTATCCCTTATTACAGTAAGTTTCACACTTTAGGGATTATCCTAATTTCAATGCATTTGTATTTAATAAACCATTATTGGTAGTATTTTTTTTTTTTTTTACTGAAATTAAATTGTTATTTCAATATGTTTGATAATTTAACTATCGTTATTTGGGTTTTTTGAAACATTGTTTTAAATGTTAATGTTTATTTTTATTGTTTAATTAAATTGTTGATCCTTTCTTTTTGCAAAATAAATTTCTTTATCTTATGATGAGGCAATTTAAAAACATTTATATATATATATATATATATATATATAAACAAGTATTACCCGTTTTATATTTTTATTTTTTGTCTAAATCCTGTTGAATATCTTTGTTGCCACCTTCTGTATTGTATCAGTATTGTATGTATTGTTTTTTTTTTTTGTTTTTTATATACTATTTCCGATTACTTTATTACTTATCGTCTGCTGTGCAAGCTTTTCCATTGGTAATTTACCTTTCTTGGTACTTCGTTTGGTTACATCTGACCTTCCTTCAATTTGATCCTTCTAACAAATTTTATCTGAGAATGTGTGATTGGTCGAATGGATACTGTTGCAGGCTATGGAATCTGCTCCACAGTTTGAATCCTACTTCGGATTTGTTGTGATTATTTTACACACTAATATTTTTTAGGGGAAAGGTATGAACCTACAACCAAGCCCCCCCCCCTGCTAAATAGTATCTTTTACAAATTGTATGTAGTAGGTATTATCATCAAATAATTAAGGAATGTTTGATTTGCTGCAAAATAGAGAAATGAAAATTTTTAGTATTTTCAAAGGTATTAAGAAATTTATACATTTTTTTTTTTTAATATTAAATTCATATTAAATTTGTTATTTTTATTTCATGAAATTTACCTGAAATTTTAATGTTTTTAACCATTTAATCCAAATTCTTTCTTCCAGTATTTTGTTTTTTTTTTAGCATTTCTTTTATTTTTAAAGAAAAATTGTCATGGGTGGAATATTTTTACAAATTAGGAAAAAATATGATGCGGATAAATTAATTGCTCACTTAAAAAAAAAATCGAGATATTTTCGTATCATCTAAAAACAACCAATGAAAAATTTAGTATGAAAAGTTCATGCCATTAAAATTGATTTTGCTTACTGGATTTATTTCAAGAAATAAAGGTAAAATATTGTGTGTGTGTGTGTCCACCATGAAATACAAATGCCTTTTTTAATTTTTAGCAGCATTATTCTAAGAGTCATACAATTTTAGAATCTCTTCAGCTTGATAACAAAACAAGTATAACGTTGCATGGGGATTTCTTCCATCCCCATAGATTTCGCCATGTCTTTTTTGCCAGCAAAAATAGCTGTTCATCTCTGTTTAGTGTGAAAGTAGTTAGCTTACTGGATGGTGATGTCTCAGCAAGTGTACAAAATCGTGTTTTTCTTTTATCCTTTTAGCTGGTATAATAGAAAACATTGAAATGAACAACAAATAACTCTATTGATTGCTCTGGAATTTGGTTTATTTTTTTTATACGACACATCAGATGAACTGAAACTTCTATTTCTGGCTCCTGTGGGATAGTGGAGGCCTGAAAACCTCACACATAGTCACAATAAAAAGCTGAAATACCATAACAGTATCGTGTATTAAATAAAAAGTAATTGTTTGTTATCAAAATGGACAGTTTGATTTGACAATTGGATTGACTATGCCAAAAGTCGGACTATTTAAGCAATATAAGATGTTCATTAAAACTATCAATATATTGTATTCATTGAAAACAAATTGAAGAGTTTCTCCTGCAAAAAATTTAACTGAAATAACAATAGAATACTATTTATATATATATAAAAAAAAAGAAAAATGAATAAATAGATAACTAAATTGTCAAATATAGAAGACAAATTCAAAACTTATTAGGTTGAATAATATTTTATCCTTTTTATTCAAAATTTTTGGATAACCTTTATACATGAAATAATGATCAAAAATGTTTTTGTTACTTTGATAAAGTTTTTTGAATTAAAAAATATATATATATATATTAGTCAACCAAGTTTTTTATTTGTCTTTGGCAGTTATTCATTTTTTTTTTCTACATTGCTGCGTTTAATCTATACGTTTTTTGACACTATGATTTATCTGAAAGTTTAATACTTTTAAACTTTATTTAGTCACTTTTCCCATGCTTAGATTGTATACAAGTAATTTGAAAAGAAAGCATAATTAACTTTCTTTGCAAGTCGGTAAGAGTGGATGACTATCGATTTGTACGCAGTATTGATTTTATTTATATATATATATATATATGCTCTGGTATTAATACTATTTCAAAAAAGCCAAGATGCCTCTCCACTAATAATAAACTGTCTTAACATTTTGTCCTTTTGACATCCCATCTAAACACATCCTCATCATTGTAGGTGTCCAAGCCCTTCCAGGTCAGTTTTTATGCTTCATCATCAGCTCGCGCTCTCTCTCTATAACATTATCTCACACTTTTCAAGAAGTGGTTGAGGATGCTTTCGTCGACCACCTCTATCACAATGCCTTGCTTCATTAATAACCTGTGCATGAGAGTTGTGAATGTGTTTGAATGTGATACTTCTCAAGAGAAACGGTTAAGATTTGATAAACTATTTCTTGTTTCCACAAGACATTTTACACACAAACTTGCTAACATGTTGCATGTCTTCATAATGCCTCCTACAACCAACACATCATATTACATCCATGATTTTTTAAACAACAGAATTCAGTGTCATTTGATTCCTTATCTTGGTTGCAGCCATTTTCATGTTTCATATATTCTACTCTCCAGCCTTTTCTCATAGATGATAACTAGGGCTATGACAACAGAATATTCTTTTTGTTGTTTTGACTCAAGTATATATCCGTTGATATCTTATGTACAGTGTTGTGGTTCTCAGTTGATTAACTCTGTCTGTGTAAGATGTATACTCGAGTCAAAAGGGTGATGAGAATATTCTGTTGTCCTAGCCCTATTGATAACCTATCCAGAAATTCCAGGCTGAACTGTTTCTTTTATCAACTCAGCTGTATCACTCTTATTGTGCCTTTTTATAAATATAGTATCACCTCATTTTTCTTGTTTTACCTGGAATTGAACTCAGAAACTTGAAATTCAAATAGAATATTTGTTCACCAACACTTATATCCTCATATTGTCAATGGTGGCCAGTAAGAGGTACAAATAAATAAAGGGTTCAGTTTAAAATTTCCTGAATGTTATCAACAATAACAAGCAGTATCTGGAAAAAAAAAAAAAAAAAAAGAAAAAGAGAATACATGTTGTGAAATGACCAAGATGAGGAAAACTGAAACAAAATAAGAAAAATTAAAAAATCTTAAATATAAATATGGCATGAAACTGAATGAATTTTTTTTTTTTTTTCTTGATGTATCAAGAAAATTTCACTTATTGATTCTTGTACAAGAAAATTTTACTTTTTTGTGGTTATTGTTAGTATTATTAACACTAGTTTTTGTCATCTTTTAATATAACCAAATTTATTGTCTGCTTGTTTTATCTTTACAAAGCAATGTTGTGTTTGTATCTGAATTTGCTTTCATTTCGTTAATAAGATAGAATAATTTTCTTTAAAACAAAAAATGAAACTTATTGTCATCAAGGATTTTTTTTCATGACTGTAAACCAGAGCCAGCTGGGTTATAAGTATTGCATTTTGCAGCACAGGTGGTCAAGCAAAATCCTTTCTGGTAAATTAACACAACTGGAGCAAGATTAATAGGAGGATCATGTAAAAGAGAGAAGACTACATCAGCTGCACTCTCCAAAAATGTAACATCAAAAAGACTGGAAGACTAATTCTTGGAGTCTCACACTGTCACCCCCTCAAAAAAACATTACCACGCACTTGTTAATGAAATTTGCAATTCATTCTGCAATCTAACCATGTTTGGTACAAATAAACTTCACTCTATTTCTGACTTTTCCACTAAATTCCAGTCATGAATATCCAACAGTCTTTGATTTACTGCTATTTAATAATATGCAAACACATTTAGTTGATTGCCTCATTAGTAAATATGGTCGTGAATAAGCGTCACACTTACCAAACACTGAATTCCCAGATCTCTACCTATGAGCTTATCTCCAAGATTATGTCTATCAACATAATTCCCAGATTACTCTTCAACTGAGGAGTATCACAGTGTAAATAATTGTATCGAGGAATACTTACTGCGACACAGATTCATATTTAATATCATTTTATTGAACAAGCAGTAATTCAAAGATAATTCAACATTCAGGATACGGATTCCATGGTGCGTGGCATTTAATTCTTGCATTAATTGATACGAATGCACAGGTATCAGCCTGCATTGACAAGACACAACTTGCACGCTTGCTGTCTGTAAGCGACTATGTGAATCAACATTTGGTCTCCTCAGCTACTAGAGAGCTCATCAGTTAAGTAAAAAAAACAATTGATTTTGAACATGGTAAATTGTAAGGAATGATGTCATTGTCGATTTTTAAATACTACTACTACTATTACTACTACTACTAGAAAATTGCTATTGATCAAAGCAATACTGCCGAGTTCACAACTGGTTTTGTTTGACTAATTACAAACCGTAGTCAAAAAGTGCCGTCAAGCCTGATCAACATAAAATGCGTGAAATTTGAGAGTACTGGGTGTTGTATGTAGAAGGAGGTGGTAGACAACAACACCCTTCGCACAAAACTGTCATCAAAGCGATTGCAGAGAACCACAGATTAGAGATTACCCTGTATATCATATGAGAAAGTGATAAGTTGTAGTGTACCACATACATGCCAAGATATTTTATATACAAATGTAAAACTATATGCACATTAATATACATGATTATCAACTCGTGACAGTCATACTTCTATTACTTTTGTTTTTGTTTTTTTTTAATTTTAAAATAACTGCTTGTATTTTTGTTTATCTGAACTTTTTGATATGGAATGTTTGTGTTCTGCCTTGAAATAATCGGTGTGTATGATGCTTGTTGTAACTGATTGTATGATGTCACTTTTTTTTTTTTGATGTTTTGTTTGTTATTGTTTGGCTTTAATGTGTCTTTTCATACCGTTCACCAGCTTCATGTATTATTCGTCCTCCCAATCATTGTTTTATTGCCTCAACATGTTATAAATAACCTTTCTCCATGTCAGACTTCATTCATATCCTAATCTTCTTACTTTCTTGCAAACCTGTAATCCTATCGATGTAGTTGTGCAAAAGGAAATCTTGGAAATAATTCTCATTTCCAAATGATCATTCTTTTGATATTTCAGAAATTTTGGAAGAAAATATTGAAAAGCAAGCCAAAATATTTCATGGGTTTCTACCTCAATTTGAATGCTTTGTGCAACAAAAGTTGATGCTACAAAATCAGAAACATGCACTTAACAGCATTTAAATTTAGAAACTTTTTCATTCAGCTTATGTTGCCATCATATTTAGATTCATTGTTAAATGTTGAACAATTTTTTTTATTTTTACAGATATTTTTTTCAATAACAAAAAATTTTAACTAATTTTACCTGACAAATTTTCAAAAATGTCATAATTTGAGAAAAAGGAGTTAAGTGTTCATATGTTAAGTAATGCCAAAATTCAAATGAACATTTATTTTTTTTTACTCAAATGAATTTAATGTTATTTCTTTGAAAAATTGTCAAGTAATTTAAAAAAATATTCATCTACAGGCAATGGTTTTGTGGTCCTGGTCATGACTGAGTTTCTGAATCTGCTACTTGAAGTAGAGGGAATTATATTGAATGAAATTATTCATTTTACATGGTTTTATCATACTGATAATAGAAAGTACTCAATTATTTTTATGAAAAAATATTGTTTTCACACCATCATTATCTCCATCAAAATGGTTCACTCATAGAGGGGACATAAAATAGTCATTCATAGGCAGCTGTCTCATTGACTCATCAATGTTGCAGAAGTTTAAACTTATTACTATTTCGTATATCAATCCAATCCAATAGTGTTTTATGCTAAAATAATACAGCTGGTATATATTTTGGTTGTAAGCCAAAAACTTTACACTAAATATATACATTATTATTATTACTATAATAATTTTTTTTTTATAAAAATAAATATATATACGATGGTCATTCCAAAAGTGAACCCTATTTTATTTTTTTTTTTCAATTCAAAAAATTGAAGAGCTACAAAGTCGAGAATGGTATCTTTAAAATGAGCAACCTTTTGTGCTCAAGGATTTATTTTTCTACATAGTCACCACCATTCTCAATGCGGTTTTGCCAGGAATTCAATGATGTATCTTTGCTTTCGACACACGTTCATGACAGGGGTTGTTTACTTGGAGTCTCACACCATCAATATTTGCAAACTTTCAGTTCATGAATGCTTAAGTTTAATCATCATAACAATATAACAATACAATTTGCAATCCCTTCTGATCCATTCAAGTAGAATAAAAAAAAAATAGGAGACATTACTTTTGGCATGCCCGTGTGTGTATATTATATATATATGTGTGTGTGTTCTGTCCTTTATTCAATGCTAGATTTACTCTGCATTGCCTGGGCATCAAATATGTTAAACATAAAACCAAAAATATAAATTCTATCAACTGAAGATAAATGATTTCTTTTTCATGAAAGATTTGACGTTATAGTCACACATTATTTCTTTCTTGTAAAAACGTCTGCATGTTGATATTGATCTCTATTCACTGTAAGACGTATATATTCCACAAATTTTGAGATAAAGATCATTTTGATTATTTGGACTACCATTATTATTTTCACAATGTTTCAACCGATGTAAACACCAACCTTCAAGTGCATGTTTTTGAGTTTGGGAACCTGGATGGACATTTGAACTTAATCCGTTATTTTATCCACAGAGTAGATTGTTCTGATGTCTATCATAACTGTGTAAAAGTGTTAATTTTATGTCATTAGTTATCATCACTTATGGATTGCACTTACAACACTAAGAAGATTGTCGCTTACAACTGATTTTTAAAGAACGTTGAGTCTTCTTCATCCTTACTACAGCGATAATAACTAAATGATATGTAACAGAAAAGGATATACTTGTGTGTAGTTGCTGACTGGTCTTGGCTACAGTAATTGAGTAATACTACCTAGTAAGTTGTCTTAGTGAATGTGTGTTCATGGTTGTAATATCTTTTAAGTTTTAGGTTTTCAGCGTATCTTTCAATATCTCTCCCAAGCTGTTCTACCCATCTGTATTTATGGTTTAAACCAGCCAATCATATCTTTTATGATGAGGGACCCGGATTTAGTTATATTCATTACATCATGACAAAGTTCTCTCTGATTCTCTCTCCTCTGATCTCGAGCGCGTGGTTCATTGGGGGAAGATGTGGCTGGTTTCCTTTAATGCATCCAAAACCAAACTCCTATCCTTGCATCATCAACGCTCTGATCCCCAGCTGGCATCAATTGTGATGGATGGCTCTCGTCTGGGTGAGGCTCAGTGTTTTGACAAGCTTCTGGGTTTGACCTTTACTCCTGATCTGAAATGGAACACGTACATTAAGTCTGTTGCCAAGGTCACTGGAAAGATGGTGGGATCCTTCTACCGCTCCAGAAGATATCTCACTACTGATGCAATTCTCTATCTATATAAAAGCCAAGTACGTCCAAGGATGGAATACTGTTGCCATATCTGGGCAGGAGCTGCTAAAAACAGCCTATCCTGCCTTGACAGAGTACAAAATAGACTTTGTGGTTTAGTGGGGGATGTCCTTTTCTCTACCCTGCAACCTCTCTCCCACAGAAGAGACGTTGCGAGCCTGTCCTTGTTTTATCGTTATTTCCATGGCAGATGCTCGTCTGAACTCCAATCTCTGGTCCCCCCTCGCCAATCTTTCACGAAAAACACCCGTCTAGCTGAATCCACTGTGAAAAATTTCCCCCACTCTATATCTGTGCCTAAATCAAAACGCGGATTCCATGAACAAAGCTTCTTTCTTAGAACTGCACGCCTGTGGAACTCTGTTCCGTCTGCCTGCTTCCCTCCGGACTACAACTTGGATGTCTTCAAGTCCAATGTTAACAAATTCCTAATGAACCGCCCCCTTAAGTAAACACTTCAGCAAATCTCCACACTAACGTAATGTACTTGCAATAACCCTTATCCCTGAGTGGCTTCCGGGCCTTGATAAGTGGTGATCACTGTGTAAAAAAAAAAAAAAAAAAAAAAAAAAAAAAAAATCATCAAAAATAATATAAAAAAATAAACATTTCTACCCGATCATAGTTGATAGAACAAAAACAATCTACCTCTGTAGATTAGGTAAAAAATTCAGTTTGAAATTCTGTATTCAGAGTTCAACATAAAATATTCAAGTTCCGCAAGTTCGAAAAGATGCATTTGAAGATGGTCAGAGATTACATCGGGCAAAACGTTATAACAACCGATGAGAATAAGTAATCCAAATAATTTAAATTATAAAAAATAGTTTTTTTTTGTTATTGTTTTGTTTGTTTGTTTTTGTTTATTTTGTTTCCAATGTATACATTTATTTTTGTACGTTTATGATTGGTAGAGGAGGATTTCTTCAAATAAATTAACTCTTGCAAAGAGTTCCATTGGCCAAAGATTTTATTTAATATTAAAAAAAAAAAAAATGAAATAATAAATTCAACATTCTTGAATAATTTAAAAGAATTCTCAATGTAAAAGGAAACATGAATTTGAATTCAATAAAAAATACTTAATGTTTTAGATTTCGATTTATTTAGTAAAAATATTCAAGGATAAAAATTTTTTTGAATAATTTTACTAAAAAGATTGAAATCTAAAACGTCAAATATTCTTTATTGAATTCAAATTCATTTTAGATTTTTTTAAAAGAATATTACACAGAGAATATTTTATGAAAATCAATATTTCTGCATTATGATGCCAAATATAATTGTGTTGCAAATTGTTTTTTACAAATTTTTTTTCTTAGATAAGTAAATAGCGTTAACTGTAAATAAAATTTTTTATTTTATCCAAAGTTTTAAAATATTTTTAATATTAACGTTCCTCTTTAAAGAAATGATCTGTTTTAATTATTCCAGAATAATTTGATCATTTTGTTTAAAAAAAAATGACTGTTGCTTTATAAATAAAATTTTCTTTGATTAGAATACATTTTACATGTTTTCAGAGTTTTAAAACGTTCAGTTTTTATTTTTTTTTTTATTATTTTTAATATTTTAAATAACAGTATTATCAAATAATTTTTACTAATAGATACCTGTAATATTACTGTATGGTTTCAGCTATAAGTCTATCTTAGCCATTTTTATGCTTAGAACAAAGGATTTTATAAATCGAGGTATAATTTTGGTATGGAATCAGGAAGAACTCTCCTGAAAATTCTATATTATTAGTTTCTCTCTCCACTTTAATTTGCTTGACCAATAAAAAAAAATATGCATAAAATAAATATCTATTTGTTAACGTGATCTTCCTTTATCAAATAGCATTTAAGTGCATCATATAAGCGAAGATGTTAAGAGAATTGTTATCAGTTTTTTTATGTGAAGTCCCATGTTTTTAAAAATGTAATAACAATGAACCCATGATTCACATTGCTCATGTGCATGACAACTCCTCCAAAGTGCAGGTAATACAATAAAAGATGGACAATTTAGAAAGAATATTTGTGTTAATCGATTTGTGATGATTAAATCACATGGCCTCAAATTGCTGATAATTGCGTTTCAACTTGACAAGAACGTAAATTGAATGCTCCAATCCAAAATAAAGTTTACGATGAATGCCTTCATAAGTTGAGGCAAGTTTTCAAGCATATTTTTCTGGATGTTTTACATTGACTTATAGTTGAAACAATGCAGTAATTAGCATTTTCAACCCTTCTATCCATTTGCAAAATTTCACAACAATACAAAGTGTTTGGGGGTGGGGGTAATTTCTAATTTTGTTTTTATTTATTTTAAACATTTTTTTTCCCCCCCCCTGCAGATTTCTCTTCTCTCAGCCTGGAAGATGTAGACTCTGTCTCTGAAGCTGACCGGGACACGTTAGCTCCTTTGCCTCCGCCAACCTGGAACAACCAGTACCCGTATAGCAGTTCCAGCTACTTGCCTCAGAACCTTAGCTACGTCCCGCCATACTGCTATACCAGCACTGATACGACCAGCTACGTGGGCAGCTTCGTCGATGGTTGCGGACCGCCCAGCGCTGTTGGTGGTGCCGGTGCTGGGGGAGGTGGCAGTGCAGGTGGTGGTGGCGGAAATGGTAGTGCAGGCAGTGTACATAGCGGCTCAGGTAGGCCATTCTTTTACTTTATATGTGCCTTTGAAGATGTGTGATTTTCATTATTTTTGTATAGTTTACAGGTTTAATGCATAAGAAATGCATTAGATTTCTTGCAATATTCCATATTTGTATTCATTCTTTTTATACTAAAAAATCTTCTAAATTCTTACAAGTCTGCAGTGATAAATCTGTTAGCTAATTTTTAGAATAAGTATTGCGCTATGCAACTTTTCTTGTGGTGACAATGCAATTGGAAAACACTGGATCTTTGAGAATTTTTTTAAATCAGAGCAATCGGAAAGAGTATTCTGAGGACATGAAATTGGTATTTGGACACGTTTCTTCCTACAGTCAGAAACAGGCATTCAGATGATCAGATTTGATAAATTGGGCCATGAAAAAGATTCATATTGTATTATTCGGATTTTATTTTTTTAATTTGCATGTTTTTATTTTTTTAATTTGCATGCATTTTAGTTGATCTACCTTCTTCAGGTGCACATTGTCAAACTTGAAGATTTGTATGAAATATTGAATGTTGGATATAAAGATTCTCAAGTTTCACAAGATGTGCCTGAAGATCAGAATTTACATTAGCCAAAATGTTCTCAGAATAAGATCTAAGATGAGAACAGTAGTCAAAATAATACAAATTATCAAACCTCATCTAAAAAAAAAAAATGAAATAAAAGTATAGGTTCCCCCCAAGAAACTAGGAACTTAGTACAGTTGTGAATTGTTTGCAAAGGTAAATGGGAAGCACAAGACAAATGATTACAAAGACTTAACATTAATAGATCATGATTGAGGGTATCATTGAACAGTAAATAAGTCAGATAAGCATATATTTTTTTGGTCTAAGGAAAGCACTACTTATGCTATATTTATCCTGAAACAAATACAAGTACCTTAATAATTAAAACTTGTATTTTATTTTTGGAGATAATATTTGACAGTTTCCAGAAAGGCTGTCCGGCAGGCTTTGGCAAATGAGTGGTTGGTGAAGTTTATTCAAGCAATGTACAGAAATGCTTAAAGTTGTGTTAGAAGAAATGGCACGTTTATTGACAGCTTTAATGTTTAAGTAGGGGTACATCAAATGTTTGTACCGAGTTTGTTGCTTTTCATGTTTGTTTCGAAGTGTTGTCCAGGAGTTCTGTATGGATTATCCAGAAGAGATACTGATGATTTAATACTTGCCTGTGAAACAATGATTTATTTGTTAAGTTAAAGATTTGAAGGAATGCTTTTTGTAACTTGCAAGCCTTGTCTAGGGAATTCTGTACGGGTTATCTGGCAGAGATATTGTATGCTGATGAAACCATAAGTAAAAGATTTAGATGAAAAATAATGGTCTAAAAGTGAATGCTACCAACATTTAAGTGATCAGTGGTTGTAGGATTAGCAAATTAGAAAGCTCCCAGAAGGCTGTCTCTATTCTATTGCTATTTTCATGGCAAGTGCTCGACTGAACTCCAATCTATGGTCCCCCCCCCCGCCAAATTTTCACAAAAAAAAACATTCCACTAGCTACAACCACTGTATATGATTTGCCCCTACTCTTTATCTGTGACTAAATCTGAATGCAGATTCCATAACAAACCTCCTTCTAGAACTGCTCGTATCTGGAACACTGTTCTGTTGGGCTGTTTTCCAGTTGAATACAACATAGCCTTCAAATCTAATATAAACCAGTTCTTGTGAAGACATTCTCATAAATAATCAAATTTTACCTAATTTACACCATTGATGAGTACTACCAACTTACATTCATTAACCTTTATCCTCGAATGGCTTTCATGCCCTGACAATTGGTGACTTTCAAGTAAAATGAAAAAAAAAGGAAAATACCTCTGCTGAATTTATAGAAAGGAATTCAGTTAGAAAAGCAGAGATGTAATGCAACTTGGTTTTCTGTACGGTTGATGCTATGTTTATTCTGAAATATCATCAGAAGAAGAAGAGACTGTTTTACTTTTGTGAATCTAGAGAAATTTTTAACAGTGTTAAGAGGTTGTCTGATGGACTCTACGTAAGCTAGAGGCATATGAGTGGTTGCTGAAAATTGTTCCAACAATGTACAGAAATGTGTAAACTCATTAATAATGTAACATTTAGTAACGGCTTGAACATTAAATGTAAGCATACATAAGTACTAAGTCCATTGCTTTACATTTGTCATGGAAGTATTTTCCACAGTTTAGTACGAGTTGTCCAAAAAAGTTATGCTGATGATTTAGTATTTGCCTGTGGATCAAGTTAAAGATTGGAGAAATATGATAGAAGTAAAATCTATTTTGATGGCGAAACTAATGCTGTTATAATTGGAACACAGGGTGGAGCAGGTGTTCTGTGATTACAAGAGTTAGCATTACTAACCAGCAAAATGCTACCACTGTTAACCAAGGGAAGAGTCTATCAGGCATGTGTAGGCAGTGTGATGTATGGAAGTGAAACCTGACTAATAAAGGGTTGAAGATATGTGTTGCATGAAGAGCAGTGATATGAGAATGATACTATGGATGTGTAATAGGGATCTTAAAAACATGCTTAGTTCTGATGACTTCAAAGGAAGATGAAATCTGAACAGAATAGGGTGTGTGTGCAGAACAGGAGACTGATGATACGGCCACATTGAAAGAAGAGATAAAAGTTCTTGGGTCAATAGATGTAGAACAGTTAAAGTATCAGGTTCAGTTGACAGAAGTTCAAGAAAAAATGGGAGGAAATGATAAAACAGACCTAAGGGAATAGATAAAGACTTGCCCAGGGATAAGTTATTTTGGAAATTAAAGCCGTTCAATGCATACAAGTATGTAAAAAGGACACAAAACCAAAAAAATATGAGTTAAAAATTTGTCATGATTTGCTTTGGAAAGGAATTGGTATTTGATTAGATGATGTGGATGAGGTTCCTATTGGCACCTTCCTGTTCAAAAATCCCAAATCACTCTTCTACTATGAAATCTGTTTTTCCTTCTCTCCCTTCCCACCTACTCTGTTATTCACTTCCTGGACAACATTTTTAACAATTTCATGTTAAACAACCTAGCATAACCTTCCACCAACCTAGCACTCTCTCCTACTTTGCTAGATAGCTTTTTGGATTCCTTACTCCCACAAATGCATTTAATGTTTAAATATTAACTATCTTTATTTGTCATGTTTGTTCTTGATGAGAGCCTGTAATTAGGGAAAAATATTAAATCAAATCTTAACCCTTTGTTAATTTCTTTTCATTCTAATTAATGTCTTTTTAAAAAAAATTTTTTTTTTTTTATTATTACTTATTTCTGTGTTGGTTACCTATACATTTTGTCAGAAATACAATCTACCACATATTACAAATATCCAACACCTCCGGTCTCATTACTTGGTTTAACTGATTTTCAGAACTATGTTATCACACCATCTTTTTTGCAATTAAGTTTTTTTCTGTACCCTTCCATCAGTTCTTTTAGACATACTTGCTCATATTGTATTTTTTTATTGCTTTATTTTTTAAAAAGAAAACTAAGAATGAAGATTTTATTTTTAAACTTGTTCGCTTTAAAGGAAAATGTTTCATTTACATATGAATTGAGTAAATATTTTTTTTTATTTTAACTAATTTGCATCCGTTTAACAATTCTTTTGTATTTTCAGCAATTGTTTTTCTTTGTACTTTGATGTTGAGTAATGTTTACTGGCTTCACTTATTATCAACACTAAAAGCTGGAATAGAAATTCCCGCAAAATCTGTTCACTTCCCATCACACTCTCTCTCCCCTCAGTTGGTCGATGGCAATTGATATTACAAGTGCATTTTCTGATTATCTCCCCTTGGTGATGGTCTGATTATCTCCCTTTGAGCTCCTCCACAATTATTTTACTTTTACACTTATTCTGCCTTGCTCATTGTGCGCTCAACATTTACACATTTCTTACAACTAACCTATGTCACTAATAGATCTCTAATTATTTAACCAAAAAATCTACAGATGTAAAGATTTTAAGCAAATTTTTTTTTATCAAGTTATCAGTGGTGGCCCTTCTGTACATGATGTAGAACTGCTGCTGCCTCTATTTGTACCTATGAAATATATTTTTTTTTATTGATTGTATGATATATAGGTAATTTTGAAAAATTTTAAACTTGAAATCATAATAGAAAATACTTAAGACAAATTCAACTAAACAGGTTTCATGTTGAGCATTATACTCTTTTCCTTCGAAGTTGAATTTAAAAATATAATTTTATTATGTGCAGATTCCATGGAAGATTTCATTAATATTTGATATGCGAACCATCTTAGAAGTGGCACGATTCCTCTTCAAATTTCTCTTGCATTTTGACACAGAATGTCTGCATTTTCACTTGTCATCTGCTGTTATGACTTAAATGAGCTTCAACTCATAGGATTTCAGAAGCTATAACTTAGGACACATGAAATTTTTATCAGAAGAATCTGGGTTTCCAAACTTGGTTTTCTTTGGGAGTTTTTAGTGAACATGCTTGACGATTAAATATTTTTATGTTATTTGTCATTCCAATTATTTTGCCTTACAGAAAGCCTTCCTCTTTGAATTAAAAAAAAATGTTTGTTGCTCAGTTTTGTTCAATCGATCAAACGCCAATACATAAAATACCTTTTTCTAAGGAACTGTGAAAATAGCATTTATAACAATAAAAATGTTAAACATGAAACATAAAATTTTGACTTATTTAAATTTGGAGTCTTTTGTCCGGAGACTGGCAAAATTATTTAATTGTGAAATGATTTTTTTTAATACCTTTTATTTCATATGAGAGTTAATAATATTTGAATAATCTGCTAATTTCTAAAAGTAGAAACAATTCCAGTGTTGTGAAAAAAAAAAAATGCAGTTTTCTCATCAACAATTATTATAGCTGATGTATATAGCAAATAACTGCTTTTATTAAGTGCTCATAATTTATTCTTGAAATAAAATTGTTACAAGAAATGAACACATACGAAAATGTATGTCGTTAGGTTTTATTTAAAATTTAATATGGATGCTAGCATTTTCTATCACCATCAAAAGATGCCTTGAAATTGCTTCAACTAATTTCACAAAGAATTTATCTTATGCTTTTCTGTTAAACTAATGAGTCACCACTTAAGGTTAAAAAAGAAAAGATTAATGAGATGGATATAGTGACAGTTGAATGATGACTAATATTATGAGAGGATTGAAAATCTTCACATACCACCAATTCAAAGCAACAATCAACCCAGAAAACAACAATTCTTCCTTTGTTGTAAATATTACTCATGGAACATGGAAACCAAAGGACAAGGACAAAATGGGGGACAATAAGATTCAAGCATTTAATAAAAGATTACTTTCCACAAACCCTTTTATATTTGTCAGATAAGAAATTTTTTTAATCAACATTTTTAGCTTATGATGGGGTTGGGGTCTTTTTACGACCTATGTTAAAATCTTAAGATTTATTTTCAAAAAATATTTTATTACTATTTTCAAGGTGTTTTTTGCTAAACATATTTAAAACAAAATTTAAAATAAAAATCTGTCTTGAAATCAATAAAAAATAATTTATCGACTTGTATATTTTAACTTTTAGTTTTTTTTATGTTAATATCTAACTTCTAAGTAAATATCTTTAAAAAAAAAAATTTTATATCCATTAAAGCAGAAAGTTATGAAATTTTTACTGAAAAAAAAAAAATGTGAAATAATTTAGTTTTCTGAAACAGCCCTCCTACCCACCAAAAGAAAATGTGAAGTCCCCAACTGCCACTGGTTGTCATAGAAACTGATTGAAATATTAATTCTACACAAATTTCCCTAATCAGCCAACAAAATTTTTCTCTCAATATTCTGTTACCTTTTTGTTTTATAGATTTTTCTATGTATATAGAAAATCTGAAAGTCATTAAAATGTTCATCTTTATTCATATATTCTTAAAATTGTTCGACTGAGCTTCAATCTATGGTCCCCCCTCGCCAAACTTTCACAAGAAACACTCGTCTAGCTGTAAACACTATCAATAATTCCCCCCACTCTTTATCCGTGCCTAAACCTAAACGTAGATTCCATGAACAAAGCTTCTTTCTTAGAACTGCATGCCTATGGAATTGTCTTCCGTTTTCCTGCTTTCCGGCTGACTACAATATGGTTGTGTTCAAGTCTAACGTAAATAAGTTCTTGATGAACCGTTCCATATAAGTTATCAAATTTACCAAATTTTCATTACTAATGATTACTATATTGTCCAATTTCTACTGTACACTCTTTAACCCTTATCCTTGAGTGGCCTCTTGGCCTTTATAATGTGGTGATGCCTATGTAAAAAAAAAAAAAATATCTTTGTATAATATTTCAATAATTGCCAGTAATCATATATTTAACCATTTTCATCCCTAAATAAAAAAAAAATTAAAATTTGAGAGAGGGATTTAAGAGAGTTAAGTATTTGAAGTTGAATTATTATCCTTCAAATTTCAGGTTAAAAATTGAATGGATATTATTCATAATATTCAATAATAACATTTTTTTCTTGCAAGCCATAAGAATTAGTTTTTGAATTATCTTTCAAAAAAATCTTTTGCAAGTAATTTTTTTCTGACTTCACCTTAATATTGTTTAAATTATTAAACAAATAATTTTAGTTAAAAAAAAAATATTTAAAAAAAACCTGTGCTGAATTTGTATGTATCTGCATGCATGTGTTGTGACAATAATTATATCACGTGACCTCATCAACAGCTTATTTTAAAAACGTTTTCTTTTTTTTCCCCCTTGGTCCATTCTGCTTGGTTTGCATGTTTGCTTTTGCTTTACCAAATAATCACATAAATTCTGCCCAAATTTCAATTCTCTGAAATTTAATAGTTAATATAAATGTCTAATGAAATAATATATATCATAACTTTATCATTTTACAAAAATAATTAAAATTTCAATGTTGAAACATTCAAGCATTCGAGGCACATCTTCCTTTGAGTGTAAAGAATGTGACTGTGCAGTTAAAGCTGCTCAAAATATACACCCAGATTATGCGGAAAGAATGCCAAAATGAAAGAACATGCAAAAATGATTTACACAATTCAGAAATTTCGCCCATGAAGATCAAAACCAATCGGGATATAAAAACATTAACAAATACTCATCTAGCTACTACTACTTTCAACAATTTTTCTTTACTCTTTACCTGTGCCTTAAACTAAACGGAAATTCCATAAGCAAAGTTTCTTTTATGGAACCATTCGCCTGTGGAACACAATATCACAGGATTGCTTCCCAGCTGACTATAACATGGTCATTTTTGAGTTCAACCTAAACTTGTTGAACTATCCTCTTAAATTCTACCAACTATCCACCATTACCAATCATGTTGTTGGTGTCTCACCAGCACCTGACACTTCTCAACCCTTATCTTCAAGTGGTATTTTTGTTTTGATAAGTGGTGACCCCCTAATAAAAAAAAAAAAAATGTCCAGTTATATTTGGAGAAGTGCTCAGTGAGGTATCTCTTTAAAAAAAATCCTGTAGTATTGACAATGAAGCTTCTTATGAAGTAGCACTCCTTGTGACATCATTTAATGAAAACTTCAAAAAACATCTGCCTCATTGATTGGTTTGCAAATCTCAACTCACAACTTACAATTGCTTTTCGATAATTCATGAGGCACTTATTTTGACCTCATAAACCATTGCAAGTTGTATGTTTTAAATAAAGCAATACAACTGCTTATTTCATTTCATTAAATGATGTCACAAGGAATGTTACTTCATACTCAACTGAACCTCCTAAACATTCTTAAGCTTGAATTTTTCCATTTTCATTTTGTAAATCGTCTTATGTACAGCTTTTCATTTAGACATTTTTCACCATAAACCAAAGCTGCAGAATGACCCCTTTTTTTAATGCATAAAATGTGTGCTTCAAATGCTCTGTGGATACTATCATGTTTTAATAACATTCAACAGTAAAACTTTAATTTTTTTTTTTTTTCTGAAAAATAAAATTTAATAAATTTAAATGTGTCCAAATGCGCATATATATATATATATATATATATATATATATATGATTGTTGAGCTGGATTAAATCCGACGATATGAAATAAAATGGAGGTGGAAGGACCTGTCAATGACCATCCCTCTTGAAGAAGCCCGCATAAATCGGGCGAAACGTTGAGTATCCAGGTCCTTCCACCTCCATTTTATTTCATATATATACATATATATATATATATATATATATATATATATATTCAGTTCCGAGACATTCTAATTTAGTGTTATATTTCAGAGAATTGAAATCTGAACAAAACTTATGAGATGACCTAATCTATATAATATTCTTTTTTTCTGCCTCGATCTCATTTTTTATTCTTCGTAACAGATGGCTTTCTTTTACACAATTTATTGCACTTCATCAGTCGATGTGATACTCTACATCCGTATCAATGTTAATGACAAACATGATAAATGCAAGAACAAATCTGTTTTCATTATAAACCAAATAATTCATTACTTTAGAAGAATGATGAGCTGGTTTGTTAAAATGTCAATTCAGTAGAGAAAAATTTTTTTATTTTTGGGATATCAAATATTTCCATGTAGGATAGATAATGGAGAAAACTGAACGCAAAATAAATTTCTTACTTACATCTATTGTTTTAGCAATTAGTTTTATAGATTGTTTATAAGAACCACTAGAAAAAGCAATGACTTTATAAGCTTGAATCATTTGGGATATTTTCAGCCAAGGCAGATTTCTAGAACTCCAGTAGCAGTCAATACTAGTTTCAGAATCTCAGCTTTTGTCCATATTTATCCAAAACTTTTTTAAAGATAATTTTTCAGTGTTTCTTATGAGACAATTTTTTAAAATAATTGTTCCAAAAATTGGTTTCAGTTAGAAATGTTTTTGTTTTTGTGTTGAATAATCAAAATTGATCAATAATCCATTTTTTCTGTGTCAGCATATTTGATATTCGAATTTGTTCAATTTCTTTTTTTTTCCTTTTTAAGAATAGAGTTTTTACATTTTCATTTTGAAGAAAATAATAAGCATTTATTCTGAACGCCATAACACTAGCAGTATTAAAATGTGCATGGCATAATTTCATTGAATTTAATAATAAACTCTTGTAAACTGGATCAGTTTTATCCTGAAAGCCCCTAAGCCAGAACTTTCGTTCTTGCTATCATAGTATTGCAAAATTCGATAACTGTTGTGGCGTGCGTGAATCGGCCAAACGACTTGTGAGACCAATGGAAACGTTATTTTTTAAAGAACTAGAATATTTTGCCAGAGATTATTAGAAATAATTAAAATGTGACTGCGATTAGCAAATCCGTCTTGCGTGGACTGAAGCCGGATCAGGTTTTGAAAGCCGGATCAGGTTTTGAAAGCCGGATCAGGTTTTGAAAAAGTTTTGGATCCTCATATTTGTTTTCTTTGTTGCCTGATTTTGATAAACATGGCAGAAAATGATTAAAGCAGTTAACTAGACTCGGCATTTGTTATGTCTGCCTTTTTGTATCAAAATGTCTTCTCGCATTATGAAAGAAAGATTTTAGTTGGATTTTTTTGTTGATGATTTTCCTTTTAAAAAGTTTGAACGATTTCTTCTTGACACTCTCGAGTTTATCTTTTCAATTTTAGAGTTTGTGCATTTTTTTTAGTCAAGGAAAAGTTTCCATATATAGACGTTATCCTCTCCACCTCAATATAATTTTGACAAAAAATAGCATCAAAATTTCTTCTATGGAAGCAGCATCTGTTGGCTTGGTGTGTGGAATTTTCTTTGTTTCCTCCTGCTTGATGCACCTGTTACTCAACGATATTGGTTTCAATGGTGTATTTTTCATCAGTCACTTGTTCCTCCTTTTCCTCCTAGCACCAAATATACCTATCACTAGGGGTGCTGTTCTCATGGTTACAGCTACCCATTGTGTTGTTGCATCTCTCCATCTTCCTTTTTATATTTCTGTTGTCTTTTTGCAGCAAAAGACTGCACATGTCTAACTAGCACATACAATCATTTGCGCAAGCTTTGGGAAAATAAAGATAAGCAAACTCCGCATCATCCGAATTGCCCAGGAACGATTCAGACGGGCATCACCCAGCATGTTGACAGGAAGCATGCCTGCAAGGCAAACTCTGCATGTAGTTGTTCGGGTTTGTAACGCAAAAACTTTGTTTCCTGACTCTCACTCCCATTTGGGTTTTCTGCGATTGGCTACTCACACCCGCACTCACATCTAACCATTCCAACCTTTTCTCATTCCATTTTGCTTGGGCGTGTAGGCATTTACTTTTAAAATCTTTTTCTCTCATGCAAATTAGAGAGGAGAAACTTTTTTCTACTCTTATCTAAACTAATTTTAAAATTAACTACTAATCCATCCCATAATTTTCTTTGCAATGAGGTTGATCACCAATGTCGTTTGAACAATTATATAACTCTTAAGTCTTGCTGAAGATCTACATTTGAAAATAAAAAACAAAATAAAATCAAGCAAACCTGTATTGGTTATATATTAATAAATACTGGTATTTTATGCTAATGCTATGGTAAATGTTTGCAATTTCTGCCCATCTTCCTCTAGATTATTAACCATAACATCAACAACACTTTCTGTCTACCACACGTAGACATCCTGATAAAGTCAGAAAACATAGATTACATGATTTTTGGAAGCATTTTTTTCTCACGTGCAGAATTGCTGAAACACGAGGCAAACTGCATTGAATGTTAGTTGCCAAGACACTGCATCATTTAAAAATTTCACATTTCCTGAAATTCACCAAAACTGCACCTGATGTACCCCCCTTCATGCACATGCACACGTGTACCTCGTGACTTACGCATTGTTCATATTACTGACAATTGCACATCACGTATGCACTTTGAACAAGTTTTAGTGCACCAGAGCATTGTACACAACGATTTCATTATTTTAAAATCAATTCTGCATACTTTTTTAAATTTTAAACAACCTTGGCTAATTCATCTCTTGTAATTTCTTCAATGCAAGTTTGTAGATCACGTTCACCTGATCTTTATCCTTTTGACTTCATTGGTTGTGGAAACTTATAAAGAATAAATAAAACTTATCACAATATTGATAATTTACTTGATCTCAAGTTCAAATTGATGAAGAAATTAAGGCCATTACAACAGATGGATTAGCCAAAGTTGTTTTGTTAAACATACTGAATTGGTTACAGAAGAAGATAGGAAATGTTTTAAGCATTTCTTATGACTTTAACATAAATTTCCATTGAATTATTCAGATTATTCACATCACAGATGTTATTCTCACAACATTTCAGTGAATGTCATCTCTGACCTTCTTCAGGTGTATCTTGTCAAACTCTGGAATGTTTTTGTTAAACTCAAATCTCCATGAAATTTTAACCAGAACTTTATTTAATCCACAGGGTTAGCATGTTCTTTTCCATCAGCCATTGTTTGTTACAATATAATCAATACAAGTTTCCTTGGTTATTTTTCATATTTAATATTATCTTTGGCAAGACTTATGAAAAGCCATGTATATTAAAAAGCTGATGGCCATGTCACAAACTCCCAAAACTAATACAAAGGCCAAAGCTCTATATCTACTCTGATGAAACTCAAGTAACCAGTAACAACTTTGCTGCTAACTTGAGCTTGTGACATGTTGCTGTGAACTTGACTTGGCCATTACTTTACTAGGGGTGGGAGATTAACCATTTCACAAGTTTTGTATTTAATCCTGGGAGTCGGATCGTCTCCTCACTAAACAAGCCCAGTGGCAGAATTAGTTAAGTTTCCAGCTACTCCACTATGAAACAAGTTCTGTGTTTTACACATTACCAGCAGCAGATGAAATCTGAATTGACACAAGTAGCAACAGTGAATTGCAGATATTAAAAACATGACAGTATTTTAACTGTTATTCACTTTTTAATGAAGTTGTCTCAAGATCAAATTTCTCTGAAAAGATTTAGGAAAAATGGTAAAAGTATTTTACTCTTTAAAAATGGCTTTTATGCTTTCTTTTACTAATCCAATTTTATTGGGTGAGTTTGCAGTTCGTAGTTTTGGGTCATTTGTCACTCTCCTAAATTTTAACAAATATATATATATATATATATATATATATATATATATATATATAAGATGTCTATTTAAAGTTTCAGAAAATAGATGTTGGATACTATTTCTGAAGTTTCAAATGTTTTTTGCTTTTTGTATCCGCTCCAATGCTTTTTGTATTAATAAGTTACACATAAAGGATATTTAGGTGGTGAACTGCTTTTTGTATTGCGTTGCTCACATTGGATTTGGTTGCTGTTAAATTCTGTCTTTTAAATGGCTCAAAATTGTATATGATTTCATGTCCTTGTGTTGCATGTTGAGAAAATATAATTTCCAATATGTCTAAAGTTGTTTGATATCTTTTCATACTTCATGTTAGTCTGACATAAGACTGCAATAACTAAAAAGTAACTCATTATTAAGTGCTTATAATTTATTGTCGAAATACAATTCCTACAAGAGATGAATATACAAAAGTATATAGCAAGGGGTTTTATTTAGAATTCAGTTTGGGGGCTAATATTCACCACCAGCTTCTCCAACTGCCTAAGAAGCACATCAACAAGAGACTGTTAATCTTTTCCATTTTTCATCATTGTAGTTGCAATAATGAAAACAATTAAAAAGAACAATAACTTCATTATTTGCTCTGGGCTGCATCTTTGATTTGCTTTACTTTTTTACAACACATCTGGATGAATAAATCTTCCCAACCAAATCTCAATAATGACTAAGAATAACATAAAAAAATCAACACTTCTACTCAATCTTGGCTGATGGAATGAGAATAATTTACCCTGTGGATTGAATAGAAGATGCAGTTCAAAATTTTTCATAAGTTCCCAAGTTTGTTATATAGATTTCCATGTTCAAAGAGATGTACCTGAGGATTACATCAGCTGACACATGCAAATAACAACCAAGATGGTAATAATAGTTTGAATAAAAACATGATTCAAAATGTGTTCATATTTAGAACAATTTATTTTAAATTTTCTAAACACAAATTGAACCATTTTTTTATTTTCTCAGTTTTGAACTTTGTACAATTTTATGCTGCCCTCATCTACTAACTAAACAATCTCTTTCCAGTATTGATTTTTTTTTTTTTTTTTTTTACATTTTTCTATTGTTATATTATTCAGATTTTTATGCAAAATTATGACACTTTTTAAATAGATAAATTTTTAGACTGACTTAATTTTTTACGACAGCAAATTATGGTTTCCAGATTGTTCATTGCTACGTTTTAAATTTGCATAAAACCGCTTTTGCATTTGTCGCAGTGTGTCACATCAATTTTTTGTGCATGCAGCACTTATTCTATTGAATGCTTTCTTTTTCTCTTTTTCTGATTAATGGTGACATCTTATTTGCTAATAAACTCGTATGATGTATAAAAGCGGTTACTGGATTGTTTCCGTAAAAAACATGTCCCCCTAATGAAATCAAAATGTGGAAAAAAATATATATTCGATTAAATAAATATAATGTATACTTGACGTATAATTAAGATAAAAATAAGTTTAATTGAATAACAGGATTTATATTCATAAAATTTTTAAGTGATTCAAAACAATTATATAATAAATCTCTACAGTAGTTGTAATAGCATTCAATACTGTAAAACTATTGATTTTTTTTTTTTTTTTTTTTTTTTCATAAACTGTAAATATAAAAATGAATGACTTTGGCTAGCAATAATGCAATTATTAATTTTTGGTAATTTTTATTATTCAAATGCAGATTGCTGGTTTTTGTCATTGTAATGTTTATTGAATTTAACTTTGTAATTTATATATTATCTTTTACTTAGAATTTTGCATTATTAAAGAAAAGCACGTTATGATTAATCAGTTAAATCATAACCTATTATATAAAGGGCAGTTGTCTATATGTATATCCAGTTAACTCAAAAAGTACAAAACAAACACTCATAAAGTTGGTACATTTTCAAACAGTGATACCTTCACTGAATAAAATCTAAAATTAAAAAAACAATTAGCTGAGCCAGGTTTTGTTGGCAGAGGGGTGATATTTAGTATATGAAGTAATATATAAGTATTAAATATCAGTTACTACTGTGGTGGGAATAGCAGAATGAATCTTGATTAAGAATAAGTAGAAAACAAATGCATGTTTCTGTTTGATAAATTTATAGAGATTACAAAAAACAGATAGTGTTAAGGGCCATAATTCCTGTGACACCAGAGGTTGTCTCACTTTTTTATTGCCTAGAATATGGGGGGGGGGGGCATTTATGTTATGTTCTCGGGTTCAAATTGGGCCAGCTTTCATCATTGGGTTGGTTTTTCAATGTATAGAAGAGGTGAATAACTTGTATTAAAACTTACGTAAGAGTAGGCTGGTGGTGGAGAGTGATTCGCAAAAATGGGAAATGGAAAAAGAGAAATAAATTGAGAGCAACAGAAGATTAAGTATAAAAATGTTACATTTTTTAACCTCTTTTCTTTTTTTTTTGTGACCCCGAGAAACGTCAGGTAATGCTGCTAGAAATACATAATGCAAATGATTTTTAGAAGTCATGACTAGCTGTTACATTTCTTAAAATGAATTTTAAATAGCCAATACGTTCATTCTGTGAACCAGAATTTTGTTTTGTGTTATAATGGAAAGTACATCTTTATAAAAATATATACATATAATATATATAAAATTTTTTGGCACAATTAAACTCGATAAAAACGCTTTACACTTTCAGAACCCATATATCAGTAGTAAACATTCCAAAGCCATATATATATATATATATATATATATATATATATATATATATATATATATGGTTAATTAATTGTAACTTATGGCTAGTTGGAACACTTGAAAAATAAAATGTGTGTGTGTATATATCTTCCTCTCACTATTTTTTTTTTTCAAATACACGTCAATCTGTATATTTGAGGGTATACTCAATGTCATTAAAATATGCATTACTTTAAAGAGTTTATAATTCCAATATAAGATCTATTCATTTTTAAGATAAAACTATTATCTCCAAATTATAATTAAGCTTTTTGTTCTCTCATTAATTCACAATAGATACTTTATATTAAAATTATGAAACAACTTTGTGTATGTTTATCATCTGAAATGTTATTTTGATAATTTCACATTGAATTAGTTTAATTTACCATTAATCGAATATTTATAGCAATAAAACAATAAAGCAAAGACAAAATTAAAAAAAAATTAATTTTAAGTTTCATTAAATTTCACTTTTATCTCTCTATTGCTCACACATGATACAGGTATTATGCAATCGATGCATAGCATAAGTCATATAATATACAACCTGCTGATTTAGCATCACTACTTATCTTATTTACTTGCAGACCTACATGGCGTCACCTGCAATATTTGTTTACATAAATCATCATTAAACTAGCTTAAACTAGCAGAGTGCCCGGCATTGCCCAGTCATAAGATACTCTTAAATATGATTTTGATTAATGCAGATTTAGTATTTATTATTATACTAGCATTTCAGCCCAGCGTTGCCCAGGTGTTTGGAGGTGTATGTTGAGCAAAAAAAAAAAAAAGCGGTCAATTTTTTTAACTTTCACCCATATTATGACCTCTTAACATTTATTGTTTTGGGCTCCAATAAAGTTATTAACTTAGATCTATGTCCAAGGAACCTATATCTAAAATTTCAAGTGTTTAGACCCAAAATTGGCGGAGGAGTTTGGTAGAGTTTTCAAAGATCAAATCGTTGAACTTTGACCCCTTAACAGCCAAATTTCTGGCCGAAAACCAATTACAAAGATTTTCCCAAATCTCAGTACCCTGTATATCAAATTTAGAGTCTGTAGACTGAAAATTGACAGAGATATTGTGTAGGGAAATGTACACAGACAGACACATACACACACACTTTCACTTTTATAGATATATAAATTATATTGGATCCAATATATGGTAATGATTTAAAAAGTTAAGACAAAGAATGACTTGTACGCCACTACCGAAAATCAAAACCAAAACGTTTAGCTTACAATTTATTTTTGCCTCTGTCGTTAATGATTGAGCTATGAAGACACGTTTGCTGCAAGGCTAAAATTTAAAACATGAACCGATAGCTATTACGTTATACATGCATATTCGTAATGCCGGCGTTCAATCTTCACCTGGAAAATTTCACTTTGTGTTTTTTTTTTTTTTTTTTTTTTTTTAATTTTCACACTTTTCTACCAATTTTCTCAGGTTAAAACCCAAATATAAAATTTTGCATAGGTTCAAATACCTTTATATATAAAGTTTCATAACCTCTAGGAGGAGTTTGGTAGGCAAAATTTTTTAAATGAAATATATTCGTATACATAAATATATATGGGAAGATTTTTGTTTACTATAAACTTTTTACGCAAATATTATGCAAGTATAAATCATGTAGAATATCTGCATGAATATAATTACACGTAATAGTTGACTAAAGATGGTCATCCCATAAGAAAACCGAAAAAACTAACCGTGAATTAATTAAAACGAATGTTTAATAGAATATACAAATTGGCTAGATCTTAGTGAATGCAATTCTACGACCCATATATAAGAAAGTTGTATTTATTTTTTTAAATAGATAGAAAAAAAGGGTTTTAATATGAATATCAGTAAAAAAAAAAAAATTTATAGGAGTATAGATTATAAATAAAACTAAAAATCTGTTCTGTATTATTACTTGAAATGTAAAGTTTATTTGGAGACAAAATCAGTAAAAAATATTTTATCAAAGTTTGAATTCACAACCTCTGTCTGTAAATATGACATACTGAGTAATCAATACAATCATGAATTGATAATGTTATTAACTGCATAAACAAAAACTATCAACTACTAATATGTTTGCTAGAATTCTTACTTTATCCCTTCTCTCTCACGTAGTTGCAATGGATTAGTTGCTTATCAAAAGGTGAATAAAAAGGAAAGTAATAGTCAATGAAATCCTTCAAATATTGGAAAGTTATTTTACTCAATTTATTCTTGGTGTTATGGATGACAGTGAGATCTTATAAGTGTGATAAATCTTCTCCTTCCTTCATTAATGACAAATTAAAAATAAAATATTGATCTGGATTAAATATTAAAATCAATGGGAAATATAATTTTTCTTTAACAGCACCAATCAATAATTGTCATATGACTGACTAGCCTGGGTACCTGGCGTTGCCCAGGTGTTTGAGCAGGAAAATAAGTGTTAGTAGGCAGGCAAGCAGGCTTGAACTTGTACCGCGAAGGAGAAAAAGAACATGAAAAAAAAACTGACGTCTTTGCTGTTGCGTAAGTGATGAAGGTTTGAATTAAGGATAGTCAATCGAAAAGAGGGGATGACTTTTGAAAATATCGGCAAAAAAATGACACTTTAATGTAGAAAAGTGCCTAGTTGAGGGGAAAAGAATTAATGTTTTTAGCCAATTTTTCGATATTTGTCGTCTGAAGGGTTGAGCTTCAAAACAATACTGATCTCATGAAAATCCATCGCCTATGTCAAAAGTTTTAGGCAGATGTACAAACTTACATACACACATTTAAACAGACAGATGAGATTTATATTATAGACTAGCGGGGGGGGGGGTACCCGGCGTTGCCCGGGTGTTTGTAGGTGTGTGTGTTTTTGGGTAAATGAAAACAAAAATCGTTGGCCAGGTGTTTGTTTTAAAAATAAAACAAAGCCTTGACGCGCAGTTGGAAAATAATAAAGTGTGAAAAAAAAAAACGATGTTTAACAGCAGGTGCCCATTTTTGACGAGTTACTGATGTCAAATTTGAGTGCGGGACAGTGTTTTATTTACCGCGAGTCTGTTCGCTTCTTTCTTTATACGAAAGAGTCGAATCGACGTGCAGCGATCGAAAACTGTTGAATATTTAAGTTTTGTAAGTCGGGCAAATTAAATACACATGCAACGCCAGTTCGTAACTCGTACATATTATCATTTAGACATGATATAAAAAGTTTTAAGAAGCAACCTGAGCGAAAAGCAAGCGGAAAAAATCCTTTCTTGAACATACACGAAAACGTACACACATACACACGCACAAACATTTTCGCTTTTATATATATAGATTAAACAAATTACGGAGTTTGTAGTAAAAACCATTTTGACTTAAACTTGACAATATCACAGCCAATTCTCATTTGCATTTACAATTTCTTAAAAGAAAATGTTTCCTCCTTCAGAATAATCTGACAATTATTTTTAGTAGATATTGTCTCTGAAAAATCTGAATGTTAAGATTTGGTGAGCATGAAATCTATTCAGAATCAAACCTACTGATGAGATGATCACCAAAGTGCGCCCAGTGTTCAGCAGTAAACCAAAGACTGTTGAATATTCATGACTAGAATTGGGACAAGTCATAAAATTTATTTGCACCAGATATGGTTGGATTGTAGAAAGGATTGTAAATTTTATTAACAATTCTATAAATCTCAGTCACAAAAGTCATAAATAAAATATATTTTGTTAGTATTTTTTTAAGTTACTTTATTTTCTGGAATATCGAATACTAGCCTGGGTGAAAATCCGTTGCCTCTATCAAAAGTTTTAAGCAGATGTACATACATACATTTAAACAGACAGGTGAAATTTGTATTATAGACTAGCCTGGGTGCCTGGCATTGCCCGGGTGTTTGTAGATGTGTGTTGAGCAAAAAAAGAAAAAGTTGTAATAGGCAGGTAGGCTCGAACCTGTGACGCAAGTGCAGAAAAGAAAGTGGAGGTGTATGTAAGGGTGTTGGTTGAGCAAAAAAAAAAAAAAAAAAGAACATTGTGAGCACAAAAAACCCGTACTGCGAAGGAAGAAAAGAAAGTGAGGGAGAAAAAAAAAAAACGTAATGCATTAGCTGTTGTACCTATCGTCAAACCGGAAGTGACGTAGGTTCAAATTAAGGCTAGACAATCAAAGAGTGGATGAGTTTCGAAAATATCAGCGAAAAAAGTGACCCCTTCCTGTAGAAAAGTGCCCAGTTGAGGGTGAACGAATTAATGTTTTTAGCCAATTTTTTAATATGTCGTGTAAAGAGTCAAGCTTCAAAATGATACCGATCTCATGAAAATCCGTCACCTCTGTCGGAAGTTTTTGCGAGACCATAAAAACATACATACATACATACATATAAACAGACAGATGAGATTTATATTATAGATTATTGGCAAAGCAGGACGAGATTTGAATTCAAATGTTTTGTCTCTTTTTATATAGGTGATGGACAAATATTATACGGTTATTTGATTACTATGAACAAAATGTTACATTTCTAAAGCTTTTTTTCTTTAAAGAGATTCTGATATATTTTTTGATTTGATGAAATAACAAATCAAAAAATGGGGTTGCTAAGGAAATTTTGTCTTTTAAATTTGTTTATTTGTTGTTATCTGACAAAAGCCAAAATAAAAACCAAAGTTGTCAAATATTTAATGTTTCAATGTGTTATAACCTGATTTCTGGCAATTTGTTTTTGCATTTAAATATTGTTTTATAATATTTGTGAATGTTGAGGTTCTTGATTAAATTTAACTATGTAGAAAACCTCATCAGACACAAATAAGCAACAAAGATAATATTTAAATATAGAGCAAAACATCATTGTAAATGAATGACACGCCTAAAAAGGCCAACCAACACATTGTTGAAAACTCAATAGAACTGTCAATGTTAATTTGGACAATTTCTGTCCAATGAAAATCAACATTAATACTTTTTTTTTTTTTAATCAATTTTGAATATTAAGTTGATCATTTGTAAAAAAAAAGAAATTCTTCCTACATGTTTTTTACTCTGTATAATATTAAACTTGTCAAGATCTTAAATGTTTGCGTGTGTGAATGTGTTAGATGGTGAAGAGAAGAGCGATGACCTTCAAAAAAAAACGAGAGAATGAACTGTTAAATTAAATGGAATGATGTAAATACTTCAAAGAGAAAAAAAAGTCTATTATATAAAGGGTAATTGTCTGTGTTTTATGCCCAAATAAAAATAAAAAAACTCCAAAGCAAACACTCATAAAGTTGGATGTATGATATCGAAAATTTAGAAAAAATTATTCTCTGGGGATCTACTGAGCCAGGTTTCATGTGTTTGGGGTCGATTGTTTCAATAGAAATAGGTTACACTTTTGCCCTGAGTAACACCGGGTAGCTCTGCTGGTATCTTATATATATATATATATATAAGCGAAAATGTGTGTTTGTTTGTATGTCTCACAAAATCTTTCGACAGAGGTGACAGATTTTCACGAGTTTGGTATCATTTTGAAAATCGACATCTTGGACGACAAATATTAAAAAAAAGGCCAAAAACGTTATTTCCTTCACCCTAAACCGGACCCTTTTCTACACGGAGGGTGCCGAAAAAATCGTTCCTTCATTTTCTCTCCTCTTGCTACTACAACAATGACGTCATGTTTGACCTAGAAAACGTTGACCTTAGTTTAAACCACCTGCAAGTGTTTTTAAAGGTTTAATTTTATCTGTTTTCAATTATATGTCTCTTTGGCATAGGGGTAACGTATCAGGCTTTTTTTTTTTTTCTGCCTTAGCCTCGATGCTTCGAGTTCGAGTCTATCTTTCTACCTAAACTTTTTTCCTCTTTACTCCTTTTTATCCCCCTTTTTTATGTTTGTTTGCTGTTTTGCTTTTTCCAATTTTTTTAATATTATGTTTTTTTTTTTATATACACACATACACACCTCCAAATACCCGGGCAACGCCGGGTACCCCCACTAGTATAATATAAAGGGCGGTTGTGTTTTTTTTTGTTTTTGTTTTTTTGTATTTATGACTAAAACTAAAAAAAAAAAATACTCACAAAGTTGGTATTTTTTTTTTTTTTTTTTTTATTGGTGTCACCCTGGATGAATAATATTGAGAATTTAGGAAAAATTATTTGTTCTTTGACTTTAAACTGGCGTACATTTTGTTCAGCGTTTAGATTATGTACTAAGTAAAGGGGAGTAACAATTATTTTTTTTTAATCAAGAAGTTAACTTCCTTATAAGTTGTCTATCTGTATATCTACAGAGAGGACTAGATTGCATGAAAAAGAAAGGTGGGGAGAAGGAAGATAGAAAAGAGATAGGTTTTAAATAGAAATTTGCCTTTGGTAACATTGCTAGTATTGATGCTGAAATTCTTTGACTTTGTGAAAATTAGGTCATTTAGTTTTATATAAAAATATCTGAACAGACTCAATATATAAGCAACTAGCAGGACCCGTTAACTAACGTTGCCAAGTGGAAGTGTGCCCCTACCTCACAAAAAAGTAAACTACAGTTGTTGTTGTTGTTGTTGTGGCCACTGCCATCCCTGAACAATTGCGGATACTGGCGGCCGTGGCTGAAATTAAATAATCTGACTTTCACTGGCGATTAGTGCTGATTTGAGGCATGCAGGTACTGTTTGAATTTTAAAAAAGCAATTAAGGGAATGCGCAAATCGGTCTGAATTAATAAAATTACGAAAACTGGTCCATTAGAATAATAATGGATAGTAAAAACTGAAGTTTTAGAGGTTAGGGATCCTTACTGTATATTAACTGTTTAGAGTGATCGTAATCAGAGGTAGCAATTCTAGCTGTGTCCATTTCTTGTTCAAGTCTTTCTCTTTTCAACTCTTCCATCAATAGTATTAAAATAAATTCTAGTTTTATGTCATCTTTTTTTTAACGTGTAAGAACAAAACCATTACAACTTTTTCACTTCACTTCTTTGAGTATTGTCATGTTAAGAACAGCGTTTGGAATAGACGTCTCAAACTCCCCATGTGAAGAACGGCTTTCAGAATAGACACCACCAACACCAATCTCTCTATCTTAAGAACGGTATTTGGAATAGACACCTCAACATCTCCATGTAGACAACCTGTGTTTTGTTTTTTGGGAGGGGGGATAATTCCCCCAAATTTAACTGTAATAATCATTGTCAGCATACCCACCCGCAGATGCAAAAAACAAAAGGGAGGGAGCAGTGTTGGTAAGAGAGAAATAGATTTGCTATCATGTATGTGTACAAACCTGGCAGCCAGTGAATTACAGTGCATAATACAGGTCTTTATATCTATAAGTATTTATCTCCGCAAAATTTGAATGAGATTTTCTTGATCAGCATAGTCCGAAACCTTAAATAAGTCGTCATTCTAAAGAAAATTGTGGAGGTGGACAAATTTAATCCCCAGCCATAAAAAAAAAAAAAAAAATCATTAAAAAAGGTTAACTTGTGTGTAATGTTGAGAATCCAGTAGATGATATTGCTGAAACATTTATTTTTAATTCGGTGACAATTGTAATAGATTGCGCAGGTTTAAATAAAGTACATTAAAATGTAACTATGTCTGGAAAAAATATAATTAATACGGGAACAAATGTACATAGCGAGAAAGAGAGAGAGAGAAGAAATGAATGCTTGTTATTTTTTTCTTTGGCATCGCCATGCAGAAATATAAAAAGCGAGAGAGAGAGTTGGAAAGAATATATACAGAGAGAGAAAGAGAGAAAGGAAATGCGAACTTTACGCTGTAAAATGTAAGAAAATGAATGCAGTAATTTACTGAGAGGGCAAAAGTAGGTATCATTGCATATTAATGGTACATTAGCATTCATTTATCATGCAAATACCATTAATCTGGAATATAAGAATGGTCAAAGCTCAGCCAATCAGATTGAGCAAAATTAGTGTGGGGAGACTTTATTATTTTTGAATCGGAAAAGGGAAAGATTATGTTATGTCTAAGAGTTTATGATCCAGTTATGAAGGGTGAAACCCCATATCTGTCAAAAGTGCAGAATTCCTCTGGTGATGATTGGGGGTGGTAGGAGGACTTGATATTTCGAGGAGAAAAAATAAAAACTACTTCCTCTAAAGATGGTTGCGATTGTGATGTTGCTCCTAGGATGAAATGTAGGATTTTATTTTAACGACTAAATATGTCCAAAATGTCATTCTAAAGTTACATAAGATAGTGGCTAATAGTCTAGACATAATAAATTTGTATGTGGCATCTGTTGTTGCAAACCTACAGTACTTTGATCCAGAGGGGAATTTCTGCAATCAAAATATTATATATGACGATGTAGGAATTGTCTATATATTGAATAGCTTTATCTGGTGTTTCTTGAAGAGCTTGGAGAAAAATAAGTCAAATATTGTCATATTTATAATTTCTTTTTGTTTTAATTTTTCCTTGTTTTAGTTTTTTTATATATATATTTAATAGTAAATAAATAAAAAAAAAATAATTCAACGTGTTTTAAAGTTACATATAGGTGAAAAAGATGACACACACACACACAATATGTGATGGTCTTATTAACACAGAAACATTTTGATAAGGACTATAATACAAAACTATAAACAATAACTGTTCATTCCAATAGCAACTCCTTTCTTGTTTGACATAGTATGACTAAATAAAAGCACAATAATATTCATATGTAAGTTTATAGGAAGGCTGTTAACAATGTAGAATATCAGGAAATTGAAGTGACGTAATGTATGAACAAACGATGGTCATATTTAGATTATAAATCTTTGTATATTTGTCAAAATCTTTCTCTTATGTCAGTAAATATGGATAGTAAAATGTTTTTGATAATTTTAAAAGATACCTCTTTTTTTTTTTTTTTTTCTTTTTTTTTTTTTTTTTTTAAGAAAAAGTGTCCGGTAAAAACTGAACAAGGAATGCAAAAACATGCAGCTGGCCTACTTTTGCATACCTTGTTCTAGTTTTGTAACAGCATTTTTGCATATTTGTTTACCAGCAATGCTTCAAGCAAACTACCATTTCCTTTTAATAATATTCATATTTTCAGTTTAGACTTATGAGCTAATTTTATAGGTTGATAGTAGTATTTATATTAGTCAAAAACGATTACATTCAAGAAAATACAGCATTTTTAAATGTTTTTATTTTTGGTGCTTGTGCTTAAAACTTCTGAATTTCAATATGATGTTTAAATTTTCTGGTGCATGTTGTCTTTTTTGCAGGGAGCAGTGCATCTGGTAGTAGTGAAAAGAAAAAAGAGAAAGAGAAATCTGAACGGAAATCTGCCAGCCCTGCAGGTAGTGGCAGCAGTGACACAGACACGGGCAGCCTAGCCAGTGCCCGACGAGGGGCCCCCAGTGAGCGCAGCTTACCTCCAATGCCACGCGAACTTGGACAGATGCCCCCAGACCTCTCTGGAAGCCGACAGTCTTTCAGAATGGCCATGGGGAATCCATGTGAGTTTTTTGTGGATGTAATGTAAAATCAAACTCTAAAAAATACTACATATATGCACACACATAATATATAAACAAAACAACAAAAACAAATCTTATGGTATTGATGTTTGCCATTTTATTTTTTCATCGCATGTGCGGACAGGATGAGCAATCATTTGTTATCTTCAGTGTTGTCATCAGCATTTTTTTGTCTTCTCCATACATACACACACACACACACACATATATGGATGCAAAAGTAGGTATACAGTTATGTAAGTAAAAAACATACAATATTCAATGCATATATTAAATAAATGAACAAATGTTGCAAATATAACAAATACAACCATAAAATCCTTTGAGAGCTCAAACCAGTTGTCAGTATTCACACACTTCTATCATCAAGACACTGATGCACACTTTTGACATAAAATTATTCGGCAACATTGGTTTCTTGAAAAACAAAAAAAACTGTAATATGTACCGAGTGTGGCCTGCATGAAAACACCTTATTCCATACCCCACCAAAATAATCCAATAAGAAATCACGTTAAAGAAAGGCAACTGGTTGAACATGTTAATAAATTTGAATTAATCCAGTATTTTAGCACTAATGTAATACAACTGTATACCTACTTTTATACTTCTCTGTAAGATATAAAAAGTGAGTCGGAAGTAATTGGGCAGTTAAGATGAAACTTCCTTTTCAAAGTAGTCAAATATAGTTTCATACATATATTAGCACATCACCTGATCATAATATACGCTTAAATATAATAGTGATTTCAAAAGTTAAAAAAAAATATAACTTTCCGTATCAGTTAGAATTGAAACCAAAATATGTAGCAATCCAGTATTATTTGTTACCATCGACAGATGGGTATGAAAACTTTAAAAATTAACTAACTTAAATGTATATAGGTGCATGCATAGAGGAGCACTTTATGCTTGCCAAGTTCCAATTTTCAATATCAACCCATTAGCATCTATTTTTACTAACTAAAACTAAATCGAATTTGTTCCACAGGTCTGAATCCCCTATCTGTCACGTTCCAAGTCTGTAGACCAAAGATTGGCAGTAGTTTGGTATTCTACACACACACACACACACACACACACACACAGTCACTTATATAGACAGTCGCCAATCTGATAGGTCCTGAACTGTCATCTAAGCTTCAACTTCTGTCCCATCAACGAAATGTAGCATCCCTCTGCCTCTTCTACAAGTACTTTAACGGTGAATGCCCCAACGAACTGCAAGCACTTGTACCCCTTCAGCGTAAATACCCCCGACAAACCCGACAAGCAGCTAAATCACACCCCTTCACAGTAGAGATCCCTAGATGTAAGAGAGCCTTCTACTCCAGTAGTTTCTTCCCCAGAACTGCTAGACTTTGGAATTCTCTTCCAGGTTCCTGCTTCCCCAACTGTACTGACATGCAGAAGTTCAAATGTAACTTGAACCAACATCTTGCTGCCCAACTCCCCACATAGTACCCCTGTAGCTTATGTCCCTGATAGTAGTCCCCTACATCAAAGTGGCAATATGACTTGTTTGGGGTGAAAATGTAATAAAATAAGCAGGCTACCCGGCATTGCCTGGTTGTAAAATATGCTTAAATATCATATTTTAATTCATGCAGATTTCATATTTATTATTATGGAGCCAATATTCTCTTGATTATTGTATCCAATATATGGTAGTGATTTCAAAAGTTAAAATCAAAAAATTACTCGGTTGCTATCAGCTATAATTAAAACTAAAACATGTCGCTTTCTAGCCTTATTTCTAACCATGTGTAACCTATTTTAACATATATAAAAACTAAGAAAATAATGTTGTAAAAGGCATAAATGTATATTTGTGCATGTATAGAAGAATACTTGAATTCAACTTAGGCCTATCAAGTTCCGAGTTTTTTTAATTTTAATCCCTTAGTAGGTATTTTTAATTTTCTTTTCATCATCTATTCATTAATTTCATTGCTTTTTACCTGTTTTTTTTTTTAATTTTAATCTGTAAAAAGATTATTTGATCCCTCCCCTTTTTGTTTTTATGTTGATATTATAGTAAAGGTCCCTCCTCTTCTGTGGGTAATTATGGTCATTTTGTCAATATTATTGAAGTGTAGGACAAAATTGTTTGTACCTACAGCAAATCATACATAGATATTAGACTACCTGTGACCCGTTGAGTCAGTACATGTTAAAGCTGTTTTTTTTATCTTCAGTTTAATATCAATTTCTTTATATTAGAATTCTTATAAAATGTCATATGCAGAAATGTAAGCGAAAAAAATTAAATACAGAAAAAAACGTTCGTAAAATGTTGATGTAAAAAAAAACCCAAAAAAAACATTCACCACCAAATTATGAAAAAAAAATGTATATTTTATGATTTTAAATGGAAAAGAAAAGAAAAAACACTAAAACGAAACAATTTTATTTATTTGTAATGTAAACCAATTTTTAAAAAAGCTTATTTTCGGTTTTATTTATATTCGATTGGTTTATGTTAGGTGTGTAGAAAAATAAAATGTATAAATCTGTTTAAAAAAAATAAGAAAAAAAACAATCCCCATAAATTGTCGATTTAAAAAAAAAAAAAAAAGTGGACGATTTCAACACCCAAGAAAGACGATTTGAGTTTTATATTATAATAGATTTTTAACTGTTAACAATTTTCTTTTCCTCTCTATCCACGTCTAAAACTAATGGAAAATTTCATGAACAAACTTTATTTCCTAGAATTATCCGTCTTTGGATCACATTTTCAAGTCGAATGTAAACAAGGTTCTTGTTGAGCCATCCTTATAAATAATTAAATCCCACCCAAGCTCCATTATCGATCATCGTGGTGTTGTCTCATTGCCAATTGACCTTCATTAACACTTATTAATCCTTGAGTGGCCTTTGAGCCTTTATAAGCAGTAACCGTCTCCAGTAAATAAGAAAATATATATATTTATTATAAACAGAAATACCGTAGGTATTAAATGTAACGTTAAATTCCTATTTAAAAAAAAACAAAGTTAAAAAAAAAAAAATTGAAACAAACTGAGACACGTGTATGTGAGTATTATGTTTTTTCTAAACAGTTCACTTCTTGTAAGTGAAAAAAAAAATTTTTCTAAACCGTTCATTTCTTGTAAGTAGAAAAAAAAAAAAAATTCTCAAGCTGAGATCGAAACCAAAACCTAAAGACAGTGAGCCAAGTACGATAACCATTAGGCCAGCCTGATGTGATCTTTAAAGTGTCTTCAAACCTACTTATTTTTAACATAATGAATCTGTCATGTGAACCATTCACCCATGTCAGTCGTTAGCAAACAGGTAAAAATCCGACAACCTCACATACCAATTTTTCAATTTTGACCCTTTAGCAGCCCATTTTACTAGATGAAAACCATTTAAATTTTTTCACATGTTTGAATATCCTATATACCAAATTTCAAGTCTATAGATCAAAAATCTGTTGAGTATATAGGTTGAGAAGTGTCCTCACACACACACATGCATTCTCACTCTTATAGATATGATTATTATTTGAACTAAAGTATTTTTAATGCACAGTTACTTCTGACTCGCTAATAATGCACACATACATTCGCATATATGCTCATGTCTTGCATATCTCTGTCATGGGGCTTGATGTTCAGCTACTACATGTATTAACAACCAAATTTTTTTATTGTTAACTAACGATGCATCCAGTATTATTTCTAACTCTTAATTGTTGTCGATCTATAATCATAAGTAAACTATGATTGTCTTGTCATTTCCATGTTGGGTGTAACATAAACTAAAGAGATAAAAAAAATTATCTAAGCTTTTAAGAAACAGATTCACTATCCGTGTGTGCATGCTGAGATCTGCATAAATGTATATATTGATGTGTCTATGTGCACTTCTTTTATGTTACACATACACCCCTCCACCTCTTTCATACAGCTTGATATGCTTTTTAAGTATTAGTTAATTTTAATGTGTGTGTGTGTGTGTTAATGAAGATGTGCATACATGTATACGTTTGTTTTTTATGCAACATCATTTTACAAATGGTATTGGAGGGGGTAAATTAAAATAAAAACAAGGAACATTTATTCATTTATTTTATTTTAATTTTCGATTTCAACATTTCTTGCTCTTCACAAAATAAAATGGAGATTATTTCATTGTGTTCTGCCACAGTTGTTGTAGAATGAGCAATTCTACACTTTTCCAATTGTAGCTAATTTTTTATTTCGTATAAAACAAATGGTTTAAAAATAAAATTAAGAACTTAATAACTCCTTCAAATAGTAACTAACAATTCTGCATATAAAAAAAACAAAACTCTTCATTTTAGTGTAGATGATATGATTTCATGTTAATTTTCAATACTTGTAATCGGTTTGAAGGATTAGGTTGTGAAAGTTTCGATCCTGAAAGAATTTCATCAAAAGTTTTTTTATAAATTTGTCTTTCTCGTGAACCTCTAATGAATACTTGTTGCAGCATAGCTTAGTGGGAAATTTCTTCAATCTCTGGATTGTCTATCATCTTTGTCAAAGAAACAGTTGGCTCATTGGCTAGTGACATCCTCATCGGTAGTGATGTAGCAGTTGTAGAAATGTTGTCCATTTTTTTATTTATTCCCTTTTATCAATAGAACAATAGAAGCCATTAAAAAGAACAGCAAATAACTCCATTATGTACTCTGGTATCTTACTGACTTTGTACAGTAATTTGCAGCCACTACATCCAAATTGACTGCATTCTTCCCTTTTCATTTCTCTACAAGAAAACTTAAAACATATCCTATCACTTTGACCCCTAATTTCTCAGAAGCAGGAACTCTAGCTTTTTTGTCACATATTTTCTCCCATAACATCTTGTCACAATTCTAAACATTTAACTTCTAAATGGAATTTTCCACCCTTTGCTTGATTTTAACTTAACGTTAAAAGTACTGTTCTTCACATTAGTTTCACACATTTAAATATTGCTGAAAATGTTGGGCATGAAGAAATGGACATATTTCAATACTTTTTAGAGGACAGCCAAACATGCTGCCTGGCTGGTCGAAGCAGAAGCCAAGGAGATTTTTGCTAATATATCACTTATTGGATATTATCAAGAAAATGTGTATCCAAAATCTTGCTCGGTGATGCGAACATGGATTATGGTTGGGTGAAACATGATGATGATGATGATGACAAAATGTTGAGCTTCAGCCTCCAAGTGATTCACTTCATGAGGAATCTGTGGTCACTAACCCTCCTCCTTGTCAATCTATGGAGTTGGTCCAAAGGGTCATATATAAAAAATGGCAAAATTGCTGGCTTTTCAAGCATTGTCATCAAGATTCTCAAAGTGTGGACAAAGAGTGAATTGAGTTAATGAGGTTGTTGGTTGAGACAGCTTTCTGTGACGGGGAAATCTTAAATGACTAGAAGTTAAGTTTCATTCTAAAACTTCACAAGGGCAATTACGGAGGCTCTCGATTGGCAATTATGATGGCCTTAACCTTACTGATAAGATAAACTGTTTGTCTCTTGAAGTCTCATATTTTCATGGTGAACATGGACAAAATGCAGTTTTGTGCTCGGCAAAGGCATCTCAACTGCCATTTTTTTATATTGTACTTCAACTGCAAGAAAAATGTGTTGCTTCTAGGAAGCCTCTCTACTTAACGCTTGTCTCAACGAGATATTTCACCATGTGCCTAGGGAAGTGCTCTCATGAGCAATGAAATATCTTTGTGTGGAGGAGTGAACTGTCCATGTTGTCTAGGGTCTGGATGCAAATGCTCAAATTCATGTTCATGTCAACAACCAATACAGTTAGGGGTTTGGAGTGGGTATTGGAATTTATCAAGGCTTAGTATTCAGTCCACTTCTTTTAATGGTTCTGGAAGTGCTTTCTCATGAGTTTTATACCAGTTTTCCCTTATTTATGTGGACAATCTTCTTATTACACCCTCATGTTGCGAACATCAAGACAAGCAAAGAGAGCAAAGATCTCAATCAACCTAAGGAAAGTTTCCGATCTCTGATGTTGGTCTTGACCTCTTACAAGACTGTAGCAAATTTCTTTGCACTGTCTGTTGCAGATGTGATATAAACTCTATTGAGTGTAGCCAGTTCAAACTATGGGTTCATAAAAATATTGTGCTCCTACTGCGAAGTTGGAAGTTGACCCGGATTATATTTGCCATAGATGTCACAGTGTTGCCTGTCCAATTGTTGGTCATGCTGAGGTTCATGTATAGTGTGTATTACTTGATATTGAAGCTGACTTCTATTCAGTTGAATACTGATACTGATTATGAACATGCAATCACTGCTAAATTTAATGCTGCATGCGGAAGGTTCAAGAAACTGCTCCATTCTTTATATCTTGGTACATTTCCTCCAAGATTCGGGGCAAAATCTTTTCAGTCTGTGTTTGTTCTTGCATGTCATCTTGTACAACATTGAAATATGGGCTTCAAACGCCTCTGACCTGCAACGGCTTTAGCGTAACAGTCATGCTATAACCAAGTGGATGTTCGACTGTAAACTAGAAGATAGGATTATATTGAATATGCTTCATTGGAAACGAGAGATTATGGATGTGTCGCACATCCATCATCTTTACTGGTTTAGCTACATACAGTGTGTTATGTCTTGTATCGACTCCACGATACATCTAGATATCCTGAGCACTAGAGAACATGGTAGAACTAGAAAGACCTGGTGCAAGTACATAACATGCGTCCTGACTGCATGCAATTTGACATGTTGACCTTTTCATCGGACTACACAGAGTTAGTTATTGGCTACTATTGCACACTCACGCCATCCTGTGTACCAAAACTCGGTGAAGTAATAGTAATCAACATTTTGAATCATAACGGTTTAACCATTTTGATGAAAATAATAATGCTAGAAATAGCAATTTAGCTTCTTTTAAACTGTATAAAAAATGTTTCTTGGTCTGAAAATTGCCTTATTTAATACTTTTCAAAGCTTTTAATTGAACTGTCATAAAGTTTTATTACTTTGCAATGAAGTTCATCTACAATTTAGATGATTTTTTTTTTTTTTTTTTTTTTTTTCAAACATTTCCATGTTTAAAATTTTTTTTTTTTTTTTAATGACTTTCACGTTTGAACTTGATTTACATATTTTTAAAACCTTGAATCATCATTAACTCATTGGAGGTTTTCATTTTCATTTGCACACATTTTGAATTTAAATCAGATTATAAAATAATTGCACTCTGTTGACCCATCATAAATCAGAAATAATTTTTGTCAGATAATCTGTCATTTTTAATCTATATTTATAAAGACATTTTATCTGGGCAGTTTCCAAAAAAGTTTATATGTGTATGTATATATATATATATATATATTAGTAGAAAAAGTTTTGTTATTTAGGTTTATATAGTCTGGTGAAAAATGTATTTATAAACTGTCATTTATGATGATCCTAAAAACCCAGAAATATGAATTTATCCAAATTATACAAGCGGTTTTCAGAAAAATATTTTCACTGTATTTTAATCCAAAACAATACACATGAAATGTCTCCAGTCTTTTTTTTTTTTATCCGTGAATGGCATTCATTAAATTTTGACTAAATGTTGGCTATTTGCCATTAACTTATATTGCAAAACTTTGGCAGATTTGAATCATACAAGAATTTAAAAAATTTGCTCTGGAATGTGGGCATTTTTTTTTTTTTTTTGTCTCCAAAGAATTCTATTGAATTGTGCTAAAATCTTGTCAAGATTTGAAACTGAAATCTCTCTACTCTCCAACCTGGGTAAATGCTTTGTTTATGCCAGTGAGTGCCATCTTCTCTTAACATATGATCATATAGTTGATTTAATTCCAGGATTTTAAAAACAATTATTTCTTGGACTATCAAAGAGTCCAAAAAATAATTTTGTTTTGGATTTTCTTGAGTTTTTTTTTTTTTTTCTTTTTCAGCTCCAATGAAAGTCATTATATTCATAGTATACTTGATCCAAAAATACTCTTTCAAATGGGACCGATTCTTTCTATCCTGTACACAATATTATCAACATGTTTCATAATTTTGGAGATAAGCATTGATAATTTGGATTATTCAGACTGTTGGTCTGTTATATTCACATTTCAGCCGATATAACCTCCAAACTTTTTTCAAACTTTGAAATTTTGCACTGGGCCTTTTCTATATTTATATAGGAATAAATTGTTATTGTCCCATCAACTATGGCCTAATGGTTAATGTTCTGAGTGAAATATAATAACTAATTATAAACCTAAAATGAATACTTTCACTTGGTCATAGCTGACAGGATGAGAACAATGTACCTCGGTGGATTGAATAAAGAGTTCAGATATGAAATTTTTTTCTAGGTTTTTGCGTTCAGTAAGATATACCTGAAGAAAGTTAGAGGTTATGTCATTTGAAACGTGAATTTAACAACCAAGATAAGCATAATAATTCAAATATAAAAAAAAATGTGTTATTATTTTGTATTCTTTGTTTTTTGCACATCCGAGTGTTAATTTTGGACGCATCAACCATGGCCATTTTCCAATCTGTACAGCAAGAGTAGTAGCAGCAGGCCATTGCGGTTCTTGCTCTACTTTCTTGCTTAAAAACCGTGGCTGTATGATATACGTATCAACTGCTGTCCTATGTTGTAGGCGAGGCCCCCTGGGAGAATGTTAGTTGAAGAAGTGGGAAAATAAGTCTCCTTCGACTCTGGAGAATCATCACGATGATGTGTATGAAGAATGCAAGTTCAGTGTTGTTACCGACAGGCAAGACCTCTTTTCTAACACAAACTATATTGCCGCTTTCTCTTTCGTCAAGTTCTTTTATTTTTTTCGACACTTCATTGGGCACAATGCAATACAGTTTTGCCTATATCTACCCCCCCACCCAACTCTTGGCCTGACTGCTGCACATCTTTTCCAACGTCCTCCTCCTTCCTTTTCTTTTAAATTCTTATCACTACTTAGAAAAATTCTCCCTCTTAACTTCTAATTCTATCATTTCTATTTCTATAAAACAAATTTGTTCGATAGATAAAACTTTTTTTTTACTCTTCAATATACAGGGTCTCAAAAAATGTACTCTCATTTTGTTGTCTGGGCAATAATTGTTATCAAACATTTGCAAACCTGATTCTCCAATTAACTTTTATATTAATAAAGGTTTTCTCGTCATTCAAAGTGTGAGCACATTTTTTCAGACATCCTTTATACATATTTTTTTTATTCTTAAAGGCTTCTACTTCTTTCTCTCTCCTCCCCACCTCATATTTGTATACTTGGGATACTATAAAATAGTCCCATCCCTAGAAAGCTCATCCGAGAATTAATACTGGCTAGATTTAACTTCAGGAAATATTATCTCTTTGTACCAGTAGCTTTATCATGTAAGCATGAAAAATTCTTAAAAGGCTTTTCAATTGAATGTGTAAAAAGGGTTTTAGTACTAAAATGGTTGCATTTAAAAAAAGGGGTCAAAGAAGTTGAAAAGCGAACAGTCAGTTGCAAGCTACGTCTGTCCTTTCCTCCCTATGTTTAGAACCAAAATTTTGTCAGTGTTGCCATAACGCATGTGCAATTTAAGTAAAATAAGATTATGATCAAAGGGAGACTACCATCAGCATTGTAAATAAACTAATGGCACACTATACATAGAACCATGTATTGAATGCCCAGAGAACTAATCTGTCAGAAGCAGGATTTTTGAGCTCCCTCTTATAATTTTGTTCACATTAAACATCCCTGGTGTGACCTTAAATGGCAATCAGTGGTGAAGCCCAATGTAAGGAATATGGAGTTACTCTTTAGTTACCATTGCTCCCATGTCAACTTTGGCCCAGAGTAGTAATACATGTTAGAGCATCTTATGTTACCAGATCAGGCTGTCTGAAGATATTGTCTTCCTAACCAAAAATACACCATACAATCTCCTGTGCATCATGAAAAAGTTGCTAGAATCTGTGATAGAGAAATGGTCAACCACCTAAACAAAAATAATCTACTTAGAGACATGCAATATGATTTCCATTCTACTAGATCTACAGCTGATGTGCTAACTTCAATATCACACAGGATTAGTGAATCTCTTGACAGGTGCTTCATTTCTAGAGCAACAACAAATATCAGCAATTTCCCTTACTCTTTATCTATTTGCTTAAATCTAAGCGAAAATTCTATAACAGACACAAGAGGAAAACAAATGGACACGTATCTAAGGAAATGGCGGAAACACTAGAGGAAGACCTCCAATCTGTAGTGGAATTGGGACAAAAATGGATGGTTACATTCAATGCTGCCAAGACTAAGCTTGTTTCCTTCAATAATTATAAGAAACCTTCTCAACCACCAGTAGCTATGGCTAAAGATACATTACCTGAAATTACTTCTTTCAAACTCCTCGGCCTAATGTTCACAGGGAACATGAGTTGGAACAGATGCATTGCCAGGGCAGCTGCGAGGAAGGTGGGCTCTCTTTACCTTGCTAGAAAGTTACTTACTCCTGAAAGTATCCTATACCTCTACAAAACCACCATTTGCCCATGTATGGAGTATTGTCACATTTGGGTTGGAGCATCTGCTACTAGTCTTTCACTCCTGGGTAGGGTTCAAAAGAGTCGCCAACTTGATAGGTCCTGACCTGTCATCTAGGCTTCAGCCTCGGTCCCATTGACGAAATGTTGCATCCCTCTGCCCATTCAACAAGTATTTTAATGGTTGCTGCTCCAACGAACTACAAGCCCTTGTACCCCCCTCGACGTAAATACCTCCGACAAACCTGACAAGCAGCAAAATCCCACCCCTACACAGATCCCTAAGTGTAAGAAAGCCTTCTACTCTGATAGTTTCTTCCCCAGAACTGCTAGACTTTGGAACACCCTTCTAGGTTCCTGCTTTTCTAACTCTACTGACATGCAAAAGTTTAAGTGTAATGTGAACAGACATCAACTTCCTACATAGCATCCCTGCAACTTATGACCCTGATAGTAGCCCCCAATGAAAGTGGCACTGTGCCTTGTTTGGGATGAAAATGGAATTTAAAAAAAAATGACCGGAGATTTTTTCCTATAGCTGCTCATCTGTGGAACACAATACCACAGAGCTACTTCCAGGCTGACTGACATGGTCATTTTTAAGTCCAATATGAACAGGTTCTTGAAGAGCCATCCTTTAAAATAAATTATCAAATTTTTATTGCAGTACCCAGTAACCCTTATCCTTGAATGGCCAATGGGTCTTGATGAGTGGTAACTATATGAACTTAGAAGAAACGTATTTCTATCTTTAGAGTCGATTAGGAGGTAGGAACTTTAAATACTCCATAGTGTTGACGTCTCTTTGCTATTTCTCACTTTACTTCACAATACAAGTAAGTTTTATCCGAATCACTTGTATATCTTTATTGATGGATCCAAAAATAAAAGTACATGTATAACTGCACTGAACAAGAAAGTTGCTAAGGGAGATTTCACAATTAATCAAGAGCGTTTTTTTACACAGTATTATGGAATAGATTTTGAGTTCAGCAACAAAAATTTCATGATTATCTCTTTCAGTTTTACTATTGATAAAAACTAAAACGATTAAGAACCCTTTAATTAATTTAAGCACTAAATGCGCTAAAAATTATGGATAACTAAAAAAAAAGTTTTCTGCTGGATCCCAAGTCAAATAATATTCCTCCAAGCAATTCACAGTTCTCTTAGCATAAAAAAAGAACAACTGCACACATTTAAATCCTGAAATCATCAAAAAATACATAAAAAGGGGGGAAAAATTAACAAAAAAATAAAACAAATTTTATTATCCCCATGAGTTACCTTTTGGCATAAAATAACACCAGGTAGGGTGGTGAGTTTTAATAGCATGGAAACTTTGCCATTATTAATAATAATAATAATAATAATAATAAATTCATATTAAAATCAAAGTAATAATTAAAGTTAAAAACAAAATGAATAGTTAATTAATGAGATGTTTTTCAAAACTCATCAACTCTAATCATGTCTTTCCTTCCTAAAATTCCTTCTCTTTGCAGCAGTCAAACCAAGAATTTCTAAGTTTCGCTTTGCAAATTTTTATCATTGCTTCTCAATAGAAAACTTTTTTCTTTTTATATCCATTTTCATTTTGCACCGTCTTTTAGTGAATTCTTTTGGCGTCTGTTGGTTCTTGAATGTTTTCTTTTTTTATTTTCTTTTTTTTTTTTTATTTATATTCTGTGGCAGTCCTTTTTCTCGACTGAATACTCAAAATATTTATTTTATATCCGTGACAAAAAATGGTCTGTATTTATCAGTTGAATCATCCCCTTTATTTATTTTTTTTTAACAGCCAAAGTCAGAAGATCAAAACAAAATCAAGGCCAAGAATTGCTTACTACTTTAGCAGAAACTGATTTTTGATCACTCACAATTTCTCTGATTATATGAAAGAATATAATTAAAATAATTACTGCAATTAATTACTTGGATATTTTTTGGTATGTCTACATAAATTTATAATCAAGAAGCATAGAATTAAATGGAGATGCAAAAAAAAAGGCAAGTTTTAAATAGGAATTTGGTCGCATCTTTCAAAACATTATTTCATAAAGTTTTCTAATATTTTCAAATTAAAATAATGAAATAATGTTTTCAAATTAAAATAATGAAATAATGTTTTAAAATTAACATAATGAAATAATGTTTTCAAATTAACATAATGAAATAATGTTTTCAAATTAACATAATGAAATAATGTTTTCAAATTAACATAATGAAATAATGTTTTCAAATTAAAATAATGAAATAATGTTTTCAAATTAAAATAATGAAATAATGTTTTCAAATTAAAATAATGAAATAATGTTTTCAAATTAACATAATGAAATAATGTTTTCAAATTAACATAATGAAATAATGTTTTCAAATTAACATAATGAAATAATGTTTTCAAATTAACATAATGAAATAATGTTTTCAAATTAACATAATGAAATAATGTTTTCAAATTAAAATAATGAAATAATGTTTTCAAATTAAAATAATGAAATAATGTTTTCAAATTAAAATAATGAAATAATGTTTTCAAATTAACATAATGAAATAATGTTTTCAAATTAACATAATGAAATAATGTTTTCAAATTAAAATAATGAAATAATGTTTTCAAATTAACATAATGAAATAATGTTTTCAAATTAAAATAATGAAATAATGTTTTCAAATTAAAATAATGAAATAATGTTTTCAAATTAAAATAATGAAATGTTTTCAAATTAAAATAATGAAATAATGTTTTCAAATTAAAATAATGAAATAATGTTTTCAAATTAAAATAATGAAATAATGTTTTCAAATTAAAATAATGAAATAATGTTTTCAAATTAAAATAATGAAATAATGTTTTCAAATTAAAATAATGAAATGTTTTCAAATTAAAATAATGAAATAATGTTTTCAAATTAACATAATGAAATAATGTTTTCAAATTAACATAATGAAATAATGTTTTCAAATTAACATAATGAAATAATGTTTTCAAATTAACATAATGAAATAATGTTTTCAAATTAACATAATGAAATAATGTTTTCAAATTAAAATAATGAAATAATGTTTTCAAATTAAAATAATGATATAATGTTTTCAAATTAAAATAATGAAATAATGTTTTCAAATTAACATAATGAAATAATGTTTTCAAATTAACATAATGAAATAATGTCTTCCAATTAATATAATAAAATAATGTTTTCAAATTAACATAATGAAATAATGTTTTCAAATTAAAATAATGAAATAATGTTTTCAAATTAACATAATGAAATAATGTTTTCAAATTAAAATAATGAAATGTTTTCAAATTAACATAATGAAATAATGTTTTCAAATTAACATAATGAAATAATGTTTTCAAATTAACATAATGAAATAATGTTTTCAAATTAACATAATGAAATGTTTTCAAATTAATATAATGAAATAATGTTTTCAAATTAATATAATGAAATAATGTTTTCAAATTATCATAATGAAATAATGTTTTCAAATTAACATAATGAAATAATGTTTTCAAATTAAAATAATGAAATGTTTTCAAATTAAAATAATGAAATGTTTTCAAATTAATATAATGAAATAATGTTTTCAAATTAACATAATGAAATAATGTTTTCAAAGATGTGATCAAAGTTTTTCCACATTGATTTTAGATTTTCAACAACCATCAGTAACACCAGACATATATCAATTTCTCTCACCCCAAGGGGTTGACACATGGAGGTTAATACTTACAGCAAAAATAAAGTCTTGTTTCAAAAAATTTCAGGACAAAAAAAAAAAAAACGATTTACACAATCTTAGGATTTTATTCAATAAATAATAAAGTTCCTTACTTAAAGCAAAATATGGACTCAAATCACATATTTGTTTTGGCATTCTCCCTGGAGTGGTTGGGTCGGCTTTCATTCAGTGAATTTGCCATGTCTCGAACGAATGCTAACCAGGCACAATAGTTCATCACCGTAGCAAATATAAGTGCTAATCACGGTTCCAGTAGCAAACTCTTTCTTGAGGCGAAAATCCAAGGTCAGCTTGCTATCACTGTTCCTAATCAGATTTTCAGCTGACCTTTGCATCATTCTTATCGAACCCTTAAAAGAGGTTCAACGACTTTGTGGATGAAATCATCTGCATGATGATGAAAAACATGAACCAGTGAAAACATCTTGAAGAGCTTGCTGCAAAGAGGATATCTTGCAGTGAGAACAAACAATGGCATTTGAGATGAATTGTTGCCAGCGAACACAAAGAATGCAATACAAGCAGTAGTGATCGAATACAAGCTTTCATAGGTCACTTGTTCTCATCAGCCAGATTTCACAGCTAGATAATAGAATGGTGTTGATGAAAACTTGATATATGCACATTTCAGTAGCAATCAAATCATGGTCATGTTTTAATTTTAATTTTTTTTATCTTTTTTTACTATTTTCCGTGTTTGTTATACATTCTAGCAAATTATCCTCAGAAGAATTATCCTTGCACATAAATCTCTATAATAAAATTGTCAGATCATATATACAGTGTGTCTGTGGATTCTTGCTAAAATGTAACCTTTTGAATTGACTTTAAGTATTATAATCTTAAACAATTTTATCTAGTCAGTATAATGACCAATCTTTAGCCTAAGTAATTAAACTTCATAAATATTTGATTTAAAAAAAAGGACCAGCATAGAATGCATTTCAGTATGAAATAGCCAAAAAGTATTGATATGCTGTAAAACAAAACTCCTTGCCTTTGATATAAAATGACATTCTGGATTTTTAAATATATTTTAAAACAAAATTAACAATCGGACGTTTTTTTTACCATTGGAATTATCTTAAATACTTGTTATTTTGTGTAAAAAAAAAAAAAAAAAATCCAAATATACCAAACAAGGTAAGCCAAAAGTAGGTGGACAGTAAAAAACATTTCTTTAGATATCACTTATATGTACAACTATATGTAATAAGACGATTATATAATTGAAAATTGTTATTTATCAATGCAAGTGCTCAAACTGTTTTCCTTCTTGATTTACACAGCTACCTCTTATACTTCGACAAACATTTTGTAATTTTGGCTCACCCTTTATGAACAAATTATTAGTAACTATCGGAATCCATATCCCAACATTGGCCAGGAAAATTAAGGAAACCAATAAGTGTGCTTCCAACCCTGAACCCCATATAACTGTTTTATTAAAAAAAAATTTCTAATGTATAAATAAAAGAACTGTTATTTTAAAATAGTTTAGAAAACAATACATTAATTAATCACAACTTCAATCACATACACATAATTGGTATGTCAGAAACATGGGTTCTTGTTCGGAATTTCCCCTATATTTAAAAAAAAAAAAACCCTATGATGTACGTACTTGTGAGGAAACAGAAATATCATATTCCAAAAGTCGTGTAAATTGATCAAGTAGTTTTATTTTTAAGAAAATCAAGTTTTATGAGTAAGCAAAAGGAGACTGTCTCACATCGCCAACTTGAAGAAACACGGGCATATAACTCCACAATAATAATTCAAACTTGAGATCAATCTTGTAATGCTTACATTAATTACTTAAAATCACTTAAAATCGATTTTCTTTATAAAAAATAAAACGACTTTATGTAAGTTTTGGAATGTTTTCATTCTGTCACGAATACGTACGTTAAAGATTTTTCTATATTTTTGTTTTTTATTGTAGGAGTAATTCTGGACAACCAACGAAAGATATTTTCTTATTGTGTGAACTTGAAATCTGCATTTTAATCTTTCCCTGTTCAAGCAAAAAATAGCTTAAGTACATGAATATAAAATCAACTGATGTCAATTACACATAATCAAAACGATCTTTTTTCTTTGACCAATGAAACTAGTAAAATTTTTGCCTTATTTTGTATTTGATCTGCTCTGAAATGCTGACTTTTTTCAAAATCCTCCTTCGTTAAAATCAGACACTCTTTTCTTGTTAATTTTCTTTTCTTTCTGGTGCTATTCATTTGGTGTGTTTAGTACAGTTCAGTCATTTTTCTGGTCAGTTTCATGTCGCTTTGTTGTAACTAGTCACTTTATTTCTTATTCTTCAACATGGTATTTGTTTTTGTTTTTTCTCTCTTTTCTTCTAAGCAGTAATTTTTATTAAAAAAAATTTTTCCTAAGGGGTCTCAAGGACCCTAAAAAATTTGAACTTTGTTTTGTATTTGATTTTTGCTAATGACTTTTTTTCCTTTTCATTTATAATTATCATTATTTCATTTATAAACTGATACTTCTGACATGAAAAATGTCTGATTCCACATCTCTACTGCTTGAGTTTTCTTGTTTCTAGCAATTGAGTAATCATATGTGAGAGATCAACAATTATCACAGATCAGCACGTTTACTATAACATTTCTATCACTTTTTTTTTTTAAATCTATTTTACACTGTTCAAATTGTAAATCTTAAGTGTGTGTGTGTGTGTGTTATAAAAATAATCAATTTCTTAAAATTGGATCAAAATTGAATCCAAAAAGCAGATTTTTGTACGCAATAAGCTTGAAATCACTTAAAATAGTTTTATAAAAATCATAGGTATAATCTTCACGCTTTTATTTTTTTCAGAATAAGATTTTCTCTTCAATTTCAATTTGTATTTGAAAGTATAAGTACACTCAGCATTTGATCTTTGATCAAAAAACTTTTCATGGATGATCCATAAAACATCTATAAAGTCTTAAGACATTCATTATTGCCATATATATATATATATATATATATATATATATATATATTGTGTGTATTTAGAAAATATTTGTTTTCATTTAAAAAAGCATTATTAAAAATGATATCAAGGTTCTGTTATACTTTTATTTTTGTGTGAAAATCAAAAAAGTTAATACAAGTTCCATAAGTATCACAAACGTTTTTGATCTGGCGTTGAATCATCATTGGGTGAGGTAGCAAATGAGCGAGTAGACTGGAAAAGCTGGAGAAAGAGAGGAATTTCAATAGATGCACAGGGTAAATATTTGCAGACAGTGTCGGGGGAACCATTTGAAAAAAATAAAAATGGTATAATTAAACAAAAATTCTGTTACTTTTAACAATGTTTGTTTAAATGAAAAATATATATTTATTTCAATATCAAAGAATAAATGGTTTTTACTTAAAATTACACTTAATTAAAAACAAAATTGCAGAAAATGCGGGTGAATTTTTATGATATACGTTTTCATATTCCAAAAATCATATAGATTGATCAAGTAGCTTTTTTAATCAAGAAAATCAAATTTATGTGGAAGTGAGAAAGGCTGGGGGAAGCCATATTGGTTTAGAATGTGTTAAAATTCAAGGGTAACAATTCAACTCCTAAAGTTTTGTTTGTATTAAAAATAATTACAACTTTTTTAATTGCTAAAAATTCATAAAATTCGATTTTCTTAAGAAAAAACTGCTTGATCAATTTGTGATTTTTGGAGTATGATATCTTCATTTTGTGGTAAGTACGTACATCATAAAGATTTTTCTGTATTTTTAATTAAGTGTAATTCTAAATCAACAGCAATTTTCACTTCTGTTTAATCAAAGGTAAATCAATGAAAAAATAATATATTTATTTTATCCAGTCTTTCAAGATTTAAGCTTTATGAATATTAATTTTTAACTGCAGATCATGAATAAATAGAAAATTGGATTTCAGTAAGTGTCTTCATGCATTTTTAAAAAGATCCATTTCTTTATGGACCGTTTCGTCATCACTTAGATAACCATAACATAAGTTAACATTTTTTTTTATTATTAATGTGACTTATTGGAATTAGCGTGATATCTTATAAGATAATTTGATAAAAAAAATTCTGGTTACTCAAATTTAATATATCATAGAAACATTTTTGAAGTGAAATTTTTGAGTTTCATATCAAAGATTTTTATTATTCTAAGCAAGACAAAGAATACTTTAGAAAATTTTATCTCCTTAACCTATAGGGTTTCAATGTCTACCATCTTTTCAGAGGAGAAAATATTAGCAAATATTTATAAGGTGTGTACTCTATTTGCTAAAGTCAGTGAGACATGGAAAGTCAGTCAAGATAATTGATTAATCAGAAGTCATATAGTAATGGAATTTGAAGAAAAGGATATGAAAGTTTTAGATCCAAAATGCGTGGTTAAATAACATTATTCTGAAGTGTATATATATATATATATATATATATATATATAAAGATGCCTTCATCACTGTGCAATGAAAATACTTTTTTAACTTTTGAGTGTAACAATCTAATGAACTAAGTCTCTTGAACGTAGTTAAAAAATGAGTGCAAGAAAAATGTGTTAAAATAGCTACCAGGAGAAACGAATATGTAAAAAGTTGCTTTGAACAAAATAAATTTGTTTTTCTTTGTGTGTGTTTTTTTTTTTGTTTTTTTTTTTTTGTTTTTTTTTTGTCTTAATTATAAAAAAATTGGAAACAAATTTTATTTAAAACTAGCAAAGCTACTCAGTGTTGCCTCAGAAGCTTGAATGAAAACACGTGTACATAAAAACCTTTTCAATAATTATGAACTTGAGTTATCTCCTTTAATTATATGTGGTATTCTTGCAAGTTGGCTGTCGTATTTATATTTATGGCAAGATAATTAAAGCATGCTTTTTAGGATGAAATGAAAATGCTTTCCGAGATCATGTTCTATGATAAAAATGATTATTTTAATTCATGTAAAATATGTATTTTATAAAACAAAATAATGAGATTTGTTAGATGTGGAACTGTTTGATGCATTCATAATTTACTTGTAAGGAATGTTTGACGCTTATCCAATCTTACCCCAATATCAAAACATTATAATTGCACAAAATCTTATGTACTTACCTGTTAGGTTAAAAAGAAAAGAAAAAAAAGACTATACACCAAAATTTATGCTTATTCATCCAGTATTTTTGTTTTTATAAAATAAAATTGTATTGGTAAACGATTTATGATGCCTGTGTGAATTAAAGTTTGAATTATGTCCCTTGGCCATTGACCGTAATGTAAGAAAATGGCAGACATTTCACCGTCACAATGTTTTTTTTTTTTTGTTAAAAAAAAAAATACTCAATGAATTTGCATAATTTTTAGTGTACTTTTTGTTAAACCTAACACATAAGTACATAATATTTTTGTGTAATTTTGTTTTTCTTTTCACAATCAATTTTTAATGTTGGTAAAACTGGACAAGTGCCAAAATATTTTTGGAAAACTCTTAATAAATTCGATTTTTTTTTTTCTCCATTATAGTAATGCATTTATTAAAAGAAAAATGTTACCAAAAAAAATGCTGTAACGTTTTCCTTGTGTGGCAATAAATACTTCTGCTGATATTTGAAAAAAAAAAAGTATAAAAATAATAGTTAGGAAAATCAAATCAAATTATTTATTACTAGCAGTTCAGCCCACTTTGCTCGGGCCCCATGTACTGTTCATAGTTTTATGTGCATCATATATATATATATATATATATTAAAAAGTTTGACTCCTGTCCAGGTAACCTAGATCTAAAATTTCAAGTGTTTAGACCCAAAATTAGCAGAGAAGTTTGGTAGAGTCTGCAAAGGTCAACTCTTTCAACTTTGACCTCTTGGCAGCCAAATTTTCACCCAAAAACTGATTAAAAAAAGCTTGCTGCATGTCTGAATATCCTTTATGTAAAATTTCAAATGTTTAGACCCAAAATTTACTGAATAGTTTACTAGAGACTGCAAAGGTCAAATCTTTAACTTTGACCCCTTGGTAGACAAATTTTTCGGCCAAAAACTGATTAAAAAGCTTGCTCTATGTCTGAATACATTTTATGTAAAATTGGCTGAGAGGTCAAACTTTTTTAAACTTTGACTTCAATTTTGACCCTTAACATTTATTATTTTGGGCTCAAATCAAGTTCAAAAGTTTTATCCATATCCAAGGAACCTACATCTAAAATTTCAAGCGTTTAGACCCAAGATTGGCAGAGGAGTTTGGTAGAGTTTTCAAAGGTCAAATCGTTGAACTTTGACCCCTTGACAGCCAAATTTCTGGACAAAAACCAATTAAAAAGATTTCCCCAAATCTCAATACCCCTTATGTCAAATCTTGAGTCTCTAGACTGAAAATTGACAGAGTAATTTGGTAGGGAAATATACACACAGACAATTTCACTTTTATATATAGATTTGTCATATTTTATAAATATATAGATTTGTTACCAAACTAAAAAAAAAAGTGTTTTGATATTATTTTATGTTTCTGAATGGTTGAGATGAGAATTGGGTTTTCATATTATTTGAATTCTTCAAACTACTATTTTCATCTTGAGTGTCATTTTCACAGCGTTTCAGTTGATGTAACCTCCAACCTTTTTGAGGTGAATCTTGTTGAACTAGGAAATCTGTCATACTCCGTAATCTGCACGGAATTTTGAATGAAACCCTTTATTTTTATAACAGGGGTAGAATGTTTTTGTTCAGCTATGATTTGATAGAAATATAAATAAAATAAAGTAAATTACTTAAGACTTCTATCCAGTCATGGCTGATGGAACGAGGGTATACTACCCACGTGACTTAAATAAAGGATTTTGTGCAGATTTCTGAGTTGGATAGAAAGATTCCAGAACAGTAGTCTGAAGAATCCAAATAATGTGAATATTTTACTGTGGAATAAACTTTGCAGCAAAAATCATGTCTATTGACATAATCTCAGTTTTGAGTTGCAAGAAAAGGTGTGACTTAGGGGTAAGTTCTCATCTTAATTCACGACCCAAAAAATAAATTAGGACTAAATATTAAGAGATGATAATGATTGAAAATAAAAATTTCTGATTTTAATAATACTGGTCTACAGAATTCGGCAAATAAAAATAATCAGTATTTATTGTTGTCTTGAAATTAATCAATATTATTATTTATTAAATTTTAATTGTTTCCAAAATTGTTGCTTTTTAAAATATTAATTCTATTTAATATCAAAGTTTTATATTTTCAATAACATTTCAGTTTGATTTTCTAAATTTGTTCCTTTATAATTTTATTTTAATTTTTCAAAGCCTAATTTTTTTGTTCTTTTTTAGAAAAAATTTTTTTTTTCTATTTTTGTTCTACAATTTATGCACAGAAAAAAAAACAATTATGAAAGTTTTTATTGGTGTCATTTTTATCAACTTTATTTTGTTTTTTGTTGGGTCTATTTAGACTAAACAAAATGTGACTCTGAAATAGAGGCCACATCGTTTATTAATTTCTTTTCTTTTTTTTAATTCCTTTAACAGAAAACTGCAGAGTATTTTTGATTATCATAGCTAGAACATGATTATTATAAAATATTTATTCGTATAATTAATAAAAATATATTATGCTCTTATGGCAGTAATTGAAGACTGTTTTTCTAGTGACGCCAAGAATTTAATATATATATTGTTTATTATACAAACATTATTGGTTACATATGTGCATACATGTTTCAGTGGAGTCCCAATACAAGGATAGCACTTCGTCAGACCAAAAAAGAATCAATGTTGAATTTTTTTTCTTTTTTTCACACAGGCATCACCACATTATCAAGGCCAAGAGGCCACTCAAGGATAAGGGTTAAAGAGTGTACAGTAGAAATTGGAAAATATAGTAATCATTAGTAATGAAAATTCGGTAAATTTGTTAACTTATATGGAACGGCTCATCAAGAACTTATTTACGTTAGACTTGAAGACAACCATATTGTAGTCAGCAGGAAAACTGAAGACAATTCCACAGGCGTGCAGTTCTAAGAAAGAAGCTTTGTTCATGGAATCTACGTTTAGGTTTAGGCACAGATAAAGAGTGGGGGGAATTATTGATAGTGTTTTCAGCTAGATAAGTGTTTCTTGTGAAAGTTTGGCGAGGGGAGCGACCATAGACTGGAGCTCAGTCAAACACTTTCCATGAAAATAACGATACATCAGAGACAAGCTCGCAACATCTCTTCTGTGAGATAGAGGTTGCAGGGAAGAGAAAAGGACATCTCCTACGAGGCTACGAAGTCTATTTTGAACTCTATCAAGGCAGGACAAGTTCTTTCTAGCAGCTCCTGTCCAGATGTGGCAACAGTATTCCATCCTTGGACATACCTGGCTCTTATATAGATAGAGAATTGCATCAGCAGTGATCGATAGAAAGATCCCACCATTTTTCCAACGGCCCTGGCAACAGATTTGATGTACGTGTTCCATTTAAGATCAGAAGTAATTGTCAAGCCCAGAAGCTTGTCAAAACTTGAGGCCTCCTGAAGACTAGAACCATTCATTTCAGTTGATGTCAGATGTGGATCAGAATGTTGATGTAAAGAGAGAAGCTTGGTTTTAGATGCATTAAAAGTAACCAGCCACTCCTTTCCCCATTGTACCACATGCTCAAGATCAGAGGAGAGAGAATTGGAGAGAACTTGGTCAGTTACTGTCTTAGATGGGAGTTAAAATTACATTAGTTTTTATAAGATATGTAATTTTGAAAAAATAATAAGTTTTTATAAGATATTCAGGTGTAGTTTACGTTCTGGAGGAAAGTGAATGTATACTTTGTAATGAATGTGAGCAGTAGGGGTTTTGGAGGAAGGTGTGCTGAAGGAAGGGAGGGTAGTACGATTTAGTGTGGTTAAGCTGTCGCAATGGAAAGGTGTAAGTATTCTTCTAACTTGGCAGTTGTTAAAGCGAAAACTTATACCAATAAACAACCGCCAAGTTAAAAGAATACTAACACCTCCCCACTGCAACAGCTTAACGACACTAAATCATACTACCCCTTCCTCTCTCACCCCTACTCCCTTCCTTTAGCACACCTCCCTCCAAAACCCCTACTGCTCACATTCACAAAGTATACATCCACTTTCTTCCAGAACGTAAATCACACCCAAATGTCTTATAAAAACTAATGTAATTTTGACTCCCGTTACAATATCGATTCTTTTTTGGTCTGATGAAATGTTATCCTTGAATTGGGATTCCACTGAAACATGTATGCACATATGTAAGCAATAATGTTTGTATAATAAACAAACTATAGACCAGCTCTGTTCTGCATTGAGCACTCTTTAATAATTATGCAAGTTTCATTGGATTTACATCCAGGAAACCAATCGATACAACCATTATATGCACACACACACATATATATATATATATATATATATATATATATATATATATATATATATATATATAAATAATATCTACCAATTTTCAGTATTTACTTCAACAGCGCTCAATACATAAGTAGAGCTACTAGCAGTTTACTCTAACGATCCCCTATTGGGATGATACGTGAAAGATTCTGTAGCTTAACTGTTATATATATTTTCATAAATTTATGTATATGCATAATTACTGTGTGATCGTAGCAAGTTGTAATTTGATTATTGCTATGTTTTCTGTTAAATGAACTGGGTGGGGGAGTAAGTCTTTTTGCACAAGTAATAAAAAAAAAAAAAAAAAAAATGAAATAAAATTTCAAACTGTTTGCTACTATTTGTATATGACGTTGTACAATTAATGGCAAATGTTGTCAACAATTTGCTTAGATCTTTTAAAACATGTTTCTAATTTTCTCAATTATTTTCATCGGTTTTGGTGATAATTTCAATTCACCGCATTTTGCATGTTTTCTTTTTGTTCCTACTTCTCACTTGTATTATTTCTCACATGTTAACCAACGTATACAAACACCTTTCACTCATCGACACTACATGGTACGTGCTACAATCACCACCGTCACTCAAATTGTTTTGTTTTTTATTTTTTTTTTTTGTTTTGTTTTTTTTTCATTAAAAAATAATTTTTCAGATTTTCCTAATTTCAAAATACTTGTGTTAACATCTTTTCACATTTAAAACCTCAATCTCGATTGGCTGATCTTCTGTTTTCCTTTTCTTTTAATGTCTAAATATAGAAGTAAGATGATCATGCAACTATTTTTGACTATACCTAGCTTACTAGAGTAGACTTCACCCCCAAACCTTGGTAGAGCAACTATTAAATATCATCTTTAATCTACTAGCAGCATAAACATTTGGAATCATTTGATTGACAATTGAAAATAATAAGAAAAATGTTTTTATCCCTTTACTCTTCATTTCGATGAAATGTTATTGTCTAAACAAAAACAAAAAACAATGTAATAAGATCATTTTCATTTGCCACAATTTACTTTGCGGTATATTCAATTCCTTACATCGGCACTTACATGCTGAGTCAACTTGTTTTCAATAAACAATTTGTTCTGTGGGGGTGAGGTTAAGATTGTTCTAGTGAATACTGACTGCCGTAGACTATGGTAAGTCGAGTTCCAATCCAGTGGAATCTTTTGAAGTCATTCACACACTAACACTATAGAGAAAAGTAGGAACCCACCATTTTTTACAAGTTGTGGATAAAATAGCAACTTGTGTCCCATGAAATGTTTCAATAGTGTGTTTTAGATGTTAAATAACCCTAAAAAATAAAACAAAAAAAGGTGGTGGAGGGGATGCCTGTCATAAAACAAACCAAACTATTACTTGTATTTCGGTAATTCTGAGTTGGGGAGAAGGGTCTCAGTTTCAATCAGGTTTGAACATTTTATATTATTTTATCAGACAAACATTTTATCAGAGAAACGAGGAATAACTATAATTCTTAGCATTTTTTTGTCATTCAAAAGCAAAATAAAACTTTTTTTCTTGAAAGAAAGCAGCAATTCCTTTGTTGCTGAATTGTTTTTAGCAGCAAAACAGTTTCTTAAAAAACAAAATAGGTGAAATTTAGAATTTAAAAAAATAATTGCCAGAAACAATTTATAAATCAAGTAATTTCTAACAAATCTGAAATCGAACTGTCATCGCCAACATCAGTTCTGGTTTATGTAGCTAATAGCAAGATCATTTCCTACTGATCCCAGTGGTTTGATTGGTTAGCACATGCTAATGCCAGAGATTGAGTTTGAATCTCAACTGAGCTGGAAATATTAATTTGATTTTGTCTTAAAATGAAAGTAAACATTTTAAATGGAAATCTGTAAAAATTGTTTACTTTTTTTTTTCTGTAATCACTTATGGAAATTAGGATTAGCCCTATTGCCACTAATGGTTTTACAATATTAGAATGGAGCCATATTTTTATATTGTATATTGGTAAAAAATGATTGATTAACTGGGACTGTTAAATGTTTGTTAGGTTTCATATTTAAAAAAATTGTAACTTTCTTTTCTGTTTTTATTAACAGCCACTAGGTTGCACTACAGGACTTTTTTTTCTTCATTCTTAAACATGGAAACTCTTTTTTATAATCTGTTCTATTTTAATTATGGAAATGTCTCTGCTTCTTTATATTTATGTAAGCAGGATTCTTTGAACATTCAGCTATTTGTAATATTAACCACATGAATGTTTGCCAAATTTCTCTTTGTCAACCAGAACAAAATAGCCAAACTTAGTTTCTCGTTTGTATCATTTTTTTTCCAATCAGACTGAATGTTGTAAACATTTTCTGTCATAAATATTGCAAAATATGTTGTCTTTAATACAAATAACATTGCTAGATTCAATTTGGAATCTGTTTAAACAATTCATATACCAATCAAATCTTGGTTAACAAAATAAATTTATTCCTAGATGAGTAAATATCATTGTAGTGAATTGTAGTAAAATGTGCAGTGTGGTGTAATTTCAAGACAACTTATGAAATGATTTTATGTGAATTTTTCTTTTTTCTTTTTTTTTCTTTCATGACCATAATGCATTATTCTGTATAGAATGGTCATGTGGAAAATATTTCAATTTTGAATAAATGTGTAAATCAGATAAAAAAGAAACATCTATTTTGAATCACAAAGCATAGTCAGGCAATACTAATAACTTTTTTTATTTAAAATTTTTTTAAGACATTGAATCTAACACTTTAATGTGATATGTTGTTTTGAAATGTTGCCAAGTGACATTTCTAATGTCAGTATAAATCTCTCAAATTTTGTAAACTAAAACTTATTTTTTAATAAAAAGTGATTAATCTGTTACTGACAATCAAATGAATTTGATTTTAAACTGTTTATCTTAAAATAGAAAAACTGCATACAATTTAACGCAAAAATAAACAAAGTTTTCTTTGTAAACTATTTTTTTCACAAACCAAGGTTTGACAGTTTTTTTGTTTGTTTGTTTTTTTTCTATTTATTTGAGAATTTTGAAGTTTCATGTTCAGCTGAGTATCTATGTGATCAACTGGTTTCCAGCCGAACGATACCAATGCATAACAAAACTATTAGCATTTTTTATTCAATTGATTTCAATTATCGTATTCTAAAATCCGACACACTTCCCTCCATTTTTGTTTTTACTTTTCATTATTTTTTCGTTATCAAACATTTCAAGTTTTATTGCTTATTGTTCAGTGAAATTTTACCTGTCACCATTTTTTGTTTTTTTGTAGTTTATTTTTTAATGTCATATTGCAAAAATTTCTTTAGTCTTTTATTTAGACTTAAAATTTAACATTCTCAAAGCCCCTCCCCCCCATTTTTTTGTGATTAATTTGATTATCTTTAAACACTGTAGTCTAGTGTGTGGCATTTCTTCAATCCCCATAGATTGCCCATCATTTTCTTCAGTGACAGAAATGGTTGGTCCTCTCTTTGACATGTTAGTAGTTAACTCATTGGATAGTGATTAGTGATGTCTCTCAGCAATAGATGTTATTGTCATTGTGCTTCCACAGTAGAAACAGTTTTGATGATAGCAGACATCTTTCTCTCATGTTGTAACGAAAAAGAAAATGGATTGACCACAGTCAAGACAAGATGCTCAAAGGCTTTTTTTTTTCATTGGCTACTACACTGGGAGAACACTATTCCTTTTTCTGGATTGATTCACATACCGTTGATTCTTACCTTATAATGCTGAGTGTTTTATAAGGTGAGATCAAGTGCCATTTCTTTTTAGTTTTGGGGGAAAAACGTCTCCTGGCCCATTAACATGCTGTTAAAAGAAAAAAAATATTTGTTCAATCGTGACATACTCTTTAATATCCTCTTTTTACCACACTGTAAAATTAGATATTCGGACAGAGCTTCGAAAAAGTGACTGATTCTTCTCATTTCACTTATGTTGCTATGTTCTTCGTCATGTCAAACTTCAGAGTTTTTGTACATGTCATGCTACCTCTAACTTCTAATGGAAAATTTCATACTTCAACTAAACTTGCGTGGAATTTTCCATTTTTACACATCAACTATTTAATCTTTACTACACATCACTAACACAATATGAAACTATTCTGTAATCAGTTTTACTTTTAGTGTTAGACTTCAGTCTTTCTCTTGACACTGCTTCTCTTATTGCTTATGTTTACACTCCTCCTTTCTTTTTGTCATTGTATCATCTCGGAATTTCAAACTGACCTTGATATTCCGTTTACTGACATATTACACAATCTTAAAATTTTTGTAGTGTAGCAATGTTTTTTTTTTTTTTTTTTTTTTTTTTTAGTGTTGGCTATCAAATGTTTTAAAATCTATTTTTGCAATATGACTAATCAAAATTATATCCTTTTATCCTCAAATTTACAAAAAAAAAAAAAAGGGGTAAATTTAAATTTCCAAATTATACACCTTGCAATTGATTTTCTGTAAACAAATTGCTAGCAATTTTGAATCACACGTAAATTTAAACGTTTAGATTTAAGAATTTTTTTAAAATGGCAAATATCATAGCTGTGGAAATATTTGGAGATGGAAAAGTGTTCACTAAAGGAACTATTTGAAGAAGTTCTACATCTACACCCATGTGTTAGAATCAAATCATTACACAACTAAGAAATTAGAATTTTTTTTTTTTTTTTTTTCATCAAGAATAGCAATGCATGGATAAATAAGTTGGTAAAATTTGCTGTATTACTGATAATATCATGAGTTTTGGGAAAGTAAGACAGTTAAAAAGCCAATAGAGAACAGTCATTTAATTCATTGTTTTTTGACTAACTATAAATTCAGTAATATTATAGAACATGTACATAGATTAAACAATGCAGTGTTTTTATCAACTGAAGAATGCCCAAAGAAGTTTAAAAATGTATGTGCTAAGTAAGATAAAAAAACTTACATTTTCATGTGATTTTTCTGCTAGTGATGTGCCAAGAGCTATCTATCCTGTGTTTTCTGCATCCAGCAAGCAAACGAGAACCAAATCTTAATGTGAGAACGTGAGAATTCCCACAAAATCTTTTGAGGTCCATTTTTTTTTTAACAAAGGGATGCAACTCTTTAAATCTGGTATAGCTATATAATTTTCTTTTCTTTTTTAACCAACGGACACAATTTTGGTCCCAACAACTATTTCTTTAAATCTGGCACAATCATAAGAACAAACAATGCTGTACACTTTTAAATCATTTCTGAGCTTATCACAATGAACACCATTAAGTGCGTAACTTATGTATATATTTGATTATGGAATCAAGTGGGGTGGCAATCGATTTTTATTAATGAAATAAATTGCAATTTCTTCTGAGTGTTCAATGAAAGTAACTTTATGCATATAAGCAGCACGTTTGTTTGCAAGGCAAAGAGGCTCTTAAATAGACAAAAAATTCTCTTAGAATCAATTTGGATAAAATGATGAAAGTCCATAGTGTCTGTGACAGTGGAGTTGGAGAAGATATTTCAAGATGAAGAATCTATTCACACTGCCACTATCATTTGTAGTTGTCCAATGTGTGACTAAATCCAACAGAAGAACGCTGAAACGTTATGAAACATTCAAGTCCGTTATGACTGTAATCTGTTAATGTTACTTTGTTGAGAGCGCAATCAAGTCGTTTTGCAATTATTGCATTAATATGTATCAAAATATGCAATCGTCTATAAACATACTCTAACTGTTATCGCAAGATCTCTAAATAAGGGAAATCTAAGTAAATTAGTCAACATTTTAAATGTCAGTTTGTGATTATGTTGATCTTTGAAAAATTTGAGGATAAAAGGTGCAATCCTCTTTTCAGCCAATTTTATTATCTTTTGTTTTTTTTTTGTTTTTTTTTTTGCGTATGTGTATTTTTCTTTACATCATTTCATCTTTAATTTTTTTATTTTTATTTTATTTATTTTTTTCATTTTGTTGACCCATCTTCATCTTCTCATTTCCAGGTTCACCTTGGGGCTGGCTCTGATATTCACTGTACCATCAAAGTGTAGAAGAACCATGTAGTAGGGCTTGTAGTGGTATCTGTTCTGCGCTATCGGCTCAGTAGGCTTACCCTGGATCTACAACTCTATCTTCAGTGTGTGTCTAACAAACCTGACACACCACCAACACACATCAAACACACACACGTACTTGGTGGCCATCATTTTTCCTTTTTTTTTTTTTTTTCTTGTTCACCCATCCCACCTTCCAGTTTCTCCCTTTCCTTCTCCTCAATCCCCCCCCCTCATATTATTTTGCTGCTGCTGCTGCTTGTTCATTTTTGATATTTATGTCTGAGATTCAGGGTTCCACTACTGTTTGCTTGCTTCTGTTATATTGCCATGCTGCATGAGTGAATAACACATGTGATAAATATAGATATAACCACTGTACATAGAACGTAACACAGACCTGCTGCCGCAGAGGAAAACAGTCTCATGAAACAAACAAAACACAAAGTCTTTTTAATTAAAAAAAAAAAATAAAATAAAATTTTCAAAATTAAAAACTCCTTTTGATAGATTTTTTTTTTGTTTAGTTAAGAAAAAAACAAAACATTTTTAAAAATATATATTTTCATGAATATTAAACGCGCACGCACATACAAACAAATCTATAACAGTGGATTGAAAAAAATAACATTAACAAAACAATTTGACCGTTTTTATTTGGTTTTGTTTTTGTCTCTCTCGATCCCTTTTTTATATCTTTTTTTGTTTGTTTTATTTCCCTCATTTTCTGTTTCATTGCCTCGCCCTTTTTATGATTAACTTTAATAATTACTCGTATGAAAACACGATGTCGACTGCTGGATCTTTTTATATCGGAGATATCACATCTGCTGCCGCTCTTCCTCTCCTTTTATGCATTTGTTTAACGCAAAATATTCTGGCGTTATTGTGGCAACATAACCGCTATTTAAATGAAAAAAAATATATTAATAACGAAACGATTTTTTATAAAGAAAAAAAAAAAAAAACGAAAAACATTGCAATAATGATAACTTTACTAAAAAGCCTGTTTTAGGGCTGTCTTTTCTCTCGATTACAAATTAGGGTTTGGGGAAGGAACTTTTTTTTTTTTTTTTTTTTTTAATCATTTTAAACTTACCTGGTGATAGACAGAAAAATCTTCATTGAATTTTTTTTGTTTTCGATTTTGAACAAGTTTCGTTTATGATTCATAGCAACATTTCTGCCAAAATCAAGAAACTATGATCCGTTTGTAATATATGTCCATTCCGTCTGCGATGAAAATTTTATTTCTAACTTAAGTATGACAGACTGACAAACGGGGGCTGCTTATAGAGAAGCATGGACGCAGCTAAAAAAAAAAAAGAGGACCTTTTAATGCTGGTGCCTATCCTTTTCATACTTTTTAACCTTTTTTTTTAATTTAGGCTTTTGATGTTTTGTTTAATTTTTATGCCTTTCTCTAATGTCTCTTCTTGGAGTCGGCTCTTTAGTTTCATCAGGTTTATTGTATTCTTGATAGACCACGATTTGTGCATTTTCTTTTCTTTTTTTTTTTTTTTTTGTCCCCTCTCTATTTTATATAAGCCAGCTTTTAATTATTCTCCCTCAATTTTTTTTTCTTAAAAGAAAAATATTTGAAGTTTTTACTTTTTAATTTTTGTTTTTAAATCTTCATAATTTTGCAGGAATATTTTGCCGGCAAAAGCTCCTCAACAATCATTTTTTTATTGCAATCAAGCTATTGAGCGATTACAATTTTAAACATTTCTTTTAGAAGTTTTCTATAATATAGGTTTGGGGGGGGGTTACAAGATTAAAACTAATTAGATTGGATGACGAAAAGAAAATTTTTGTTTCTCTTATTTTGTACATCTATTTTTTTCTTAATCACGTGTGCATGTTTCCTCTTCTTTCCCCAATAACTGCCATCTTCCTCGACTGATTACGCCCTGAACCTATATCTAATACCTCTCCTGTTCTCAGCTCTTCAACTGTTACAAGCACTTCTCGCTTTCAGTAGGCTTAATTCTGCAAGTTTCCATTTGAGCCGTCCGATCTACAAACCAGTGCTGATTTCCAGAATGATGCCGACGACTTATCTATTTATTCAGTTGTGCTTTGTTGCCTGCTTATCTCCCCTTTTTGTTCTATTGAACATCCCCCAGGTGGCACTGGTTCAACATGATGGAGATCTCTCCATGCTGCTTCTTCATGGTCCATTCATAATTTTGGGAACACTCAACAATAACATTTATCGACTGATCCGTTAACATTTTTGTTTTTATTTTATTTTTTCGTTTTCATTGCATTGACACTTTCATTTTAAACTGTATATTTTCATCATTTGTTTATGCTTTTTTTTTTTTTTATTTTTGCAAATTATAATCAAAGTAAAATTTGATGAAAAGTTTTAATTTAACAATGTCTCATGTGTAGAATCTCTCTCTTTCTCGCCTTAACATTTTTCCCTCCTCATTCATGTGTATCTCTCCTCCAAATGATGCAGTGCTGAAAACTTTCTGTTCAAACCACTTTAGCATTTTGGGAATTCCTGATAGTTAGAACTTAGACTTTTTTTTTGTTTCTTGATTATTCTTATAGTTTGCTGATCTGTTATTTTTCCGATTTTCTCAGAATTGTATTCACTTTTTACACAATTTTGCATAAAGTTATTTGGCCATGAGCATAGAAAACTGACAGGACCAGATTCTTCAGAATAATTCTTGTTGGCCAATTATTTTTCCTCTAAATATCTAAAATTTATTTTCTTCCTTGTTGCTCAACAGTTACCAAAAGTTAGAATTCATGACTATTTTTATGAATCCAGTATTGATAATCCCGAGAAAGTTTTAGTTTTCATTTTAAACAGGGTTAAAAATTCTTCCCAAGTTTTCAAAAATTGCACTTTTCCACAAATATGTAAACATACACACATTGTTTTTCCCCAAATCCCACAAAACTTGTTTTTTTACAATATTAAAGTTGTAGTGATAGCAGGGACAACAACATATTTATACATTTTACCTTTTAAAACTTTTTTATTAAAAGCTTTCTAAATATATAAATAAGTCTAAATTAGATTAAATCTATTTTTATTTCCTATTAAAAGATTTTTTAAAGCAAATATTTTCCTTTTTCCACTTTTTTTTAACAAAATTTAAAACCTCAACACTAGATTTCTTAGCTAGTAAATGGAAAACTCCAAGGAATTCTTTTATTTTCTGTACTTTTACCCAAATGGAAAGGAACTGCAGACATATCGACTGATTTCTTTAATTCTGTTTTCATTTTCTATTTCTTTCTACCTCATGTCTCAAATGAATATCATGTATAATTTGTTTGTTGGCAGAAATACATTACAAATTTCCTTTTTTCAAAGGAAGGAAAAAAGATTCAAATGATATAAAAAGATTTTGTTTTATAGAAAACAATATCGTGCATTTTTATTCTGTAAATCACTGCATATCTTTACAGAAACATTCTTCTCTTTCCTAAACAATCATCATCAGTAACACATAACACATTGGGTGTTGCGTTATGAAAATCACTGCATTTAATGCGATAAAGAATGGGTGTCCAAAACTTGTACTTCTACAATTCTCTCTTTTCAAAAAGTAAAAATCTTTGAAAGGATTCTGATATTTTTTTTTCTGTCTCTGTATACGTGCGTATTTCACGACGTTTCGGCCAACTATTCCTCTGGGCTTCGTCAGGTAGTAACTAGAGTTCCTATCCCGTTGCGGTTACCACCTGACGAAGGCCAGAGGAATAGTTGGCCGAAACGTTGTGAAACAACAACTAAATAGATGAGAATATTAGTCTGTAATAAAATAAATTATTAGTCTGTAATAAAATAAATTAATAGTCTGTAATAAAATAAATTAATAGTCTGTAATAAAATAAATTAATAGTCTGTAATAAAATAAATTAATAGTCTGTAATAAAATAAATTATTAGTCTGTAATAAAATAAATTAATAGTCTGTAATAAAATAAATTAATAGTCTGTAATAAAATAAATTAATAGTCTGTAATAAAATAAATTAATAGTCTGTAATAAAATAAATTAATAGTCTGTAATAAAATAAATTAATAGTCCGTAATAAAATAAATTAATAGTCTGTAAATTGTTTTAAAAAGTTTTCCACATGTTTGAATCCCCTATATACCAAATTTCAAGTTTGTAGGTCGGAAATTCATTGAATTTATAAGTTGAAAAGTGTCTTCAATCACACACAAATTTCTACTTTTATTTATTTATTTATATATATATATATATATATATATATATATATTACAAGAAAGTTAATCTCTGAAGAATTTAAACAACATATATTAGAAAAACAAAAAGTTTGATTCGATTGAATAGAACTATATGCATACTTAATGGCAATAAAATGCACTTAATATTTAATAGCAGTTTCTTTTAAATTAGTAGCTTGTATTTAATCTTAACATGCTCAGTACTCTAACTAATAGAGCCGTTATAATAAAATTGAGATTGGATTTTTATCATATTTTTGAACAACACTTTATTTTTCTGTCTAAAATCTCATACTAAGCATCCAATACTTGCATTGTGTTTAAGTCTGTTCTCTTGAATCGAACATGGTAACATTATTGAATGAATTTTCCTAAACATTGAATTCTAAAAATCTGACTCAGAGAAAATGGTGTAGTTCGAATGGAGAGATCGGTTTATTTTCTATCAAAATGAGTTCTCGATAGTTGCCAGCCAATTCAACCTTGATAAATTTGAAGATTTGAATCGAACAGGTGCAACCAAGATTAGATAGAACTTTCTGATATATTGGCCATAGATATAACAAGTGTCTTTTGCGACATGAACAAAACCTGGTGACATTTTCAAGTACAATTGTGATTGAAAATATGTTTTTTTGATAAATTATGTTTCAGTTTGTAAACCACACCTGAATCGAACACCTTCATCATCTGATGATGGTGTTGTTTCAAACATTGATGCTGATTTGTAATCATTGAGAAAAATGTCTCATCCAGAGCTAGATTTGTAAGTTACTTGAAATCAACTGATGAAAATTGTCAAATTGGCCCTGATTAAATTTCCTTCTCTAAGACCAGCAAGACATGCTAGCCAATTTTACAATCACACAGCTCAGCAACCTAGCAGAATAGTTATGACGTTTTTACAAAAAGACTGGATTGATTTCATGATTATTCATAAGCTTTTTGTATGTCACGTTTGTAGGAAAGTTTATATGTAGTCTAATTTTTTTTTTATCAGTTTTGCGGGGGGGGGGGGTAACTTGATTAGTTTCTCATCTGTTATCTGATTAGAATTATTTAGTTTTTTTTTTTTTTGTTTTTGTTTTTTAAGGGTGTCTACTGGACAACATTACTTTCATTATATCGTACTAATAAGCATAATCACTATAAATTTGTCAGATGCTTTAGAAATGGGTTAAACAGTTTTCGATTGACATAGGCGCTTAACAAGCTTCAAAATATAACATGATGGTGGTGCGTCTAGCCATAACTATAAAATGTTGATGCTTGTTGTTACAATAATATTTAAGAAAAACATTTTGTGCGATTTTAAAGTCGAATTTGTGGAGTTTTACACATCATTGATTATCGTTTTTATCACAGTTTTGTTTGGAAGGTGAAAGATTATCAGCGATAAACTGACTAGAATTAGATTTTTTTTTATGCTGTCATTTATTTCGAGAAGGGGATTTTGGACAGTGTGAGGGTTATCTTCTCCTCCTCTCTATACGATATCAGTAATCAAATCAAATAACTGTTAATCATATTAAATATGAAATTTTTGCTTTTAGAACACAAATCTAACTGAATGTACATTTTTAAATATGCAGTTTTTGTTAAACCTATTTAAGTAAAATAAATGAGGAAGGGGCGGTCAACTTTATATGTAAAACTAAAATAACAGAGTTGAATTCTTTGTTTTAATATTATTTTAAAATATTGTATTAATATTATTTTAAAATATTTTTAATATTATTTTAAAATATTTTTAATATTATTTTAAAATATTGTTTTAATATTATTTTAAAATATTGTTTTAATATTATTTTAAAATATTGTTTTAATATTATTTTAAAATATTGTATTAATATTATTTTAAAATATTGTATTAATATTATTTTAAAATATTGTTTTAATATTATTTTAAAATATTGTATCTGCCTGAACGCACTTTTAGCCAATTCAGCAATTGATGTTTATTGTTTTTAAATGATGTATTGCATCTTCAGTCAAGGCATAAACGTTAGTGTCGATTTAAGTTGCTAAGCAGGCAAAATCCTTGTTCTATTTGTTAAATAGTCACGTGCTCACTCTCGCGATATGACTCGGCTTGTTGTTGATAATAATAATGCACAAGCAATAAAGAAATGTTTTTCTTTTTTTTTTAAATTTCGATTTTCGCTTTTTTTTTCGAATCCATTTTGATTTATAAACTAAATGACCTTTTAAAAATGAAAATATTTGTTTCGCCGCAGTAACAATTTTTACAAACAAATTAGAATTTGATTAGTTTGTTAGCATTGAATATAAATATCGAAATCTACTGAAGGCAGTGGCAGAGGTTTCGTTGTTATATTCAAATTGTTTCTAAGTTGTATCTTCATAGTTTAAGTGATAAATGTTGCAAATTTGGTTTTTCCAATATGGCAAGATTTTTTTATATCTATAAATTTGATTTTTGAAGTAAAATTTGATTACTTATGCTATTTAGTCATGAAATCTACTTATATGTAAAAGGCACTTTGTAAGTTCTTTCCCTATGGACTCCAAAATGTTTGGGCCAATTTTTTTTTTTTTTAATTTCACACAAATGTACATTATGTGTATGGGAGTGTTCATATGTTTAAATTGTTACTTTTACAAGTTACGTTTAAACATAAACTTTCACATACACACTGGTCACTGTTTTTTTTTTTTTGTTTTTTTTTCAACTCCTCATGGACTGCTTTGATGTTGTTAGCATGTAGTTAGATGCGTGATTACTTGGGAATCCTAGCAAGCATTTTATAAAATGCATTCTTAGTTGATCAATATCATCCTACAACTGAAACAAACATAGTCGACAGTACTGGATCATTCATTGTGATCTGTGCTGACTATGCACTGATTGGCGATGACAATGATTTCCAAATATTTTTGTTCCAATCCACTTTCTTCATGCAACTATGATAGGCATCTTATTCACTGTAGTGGATGCTAGTTTGCTCATCTGATGAAGATGTATTGCTCTTGCCATCTTTATGTGTGATCGGATGTCATTTCAGACTGAGGTTCAAATTTTATTGGATCTATTGAATAGTAATTTTTATACTAGAAAAGGTATGAACCCTGATTTCTCCACACTTTGTAGGTAAAATAGCAACTTACGTTTAATTTAGCATATGCAATAGTGTTCACTATTGTTTTGACATTAAATACTCCTCCCCTGAAATAATTAATCTTAAACCCTTATTTTAAAGTGGCCTGTCTCCAGGCCTTGATAAACTGTGATCCCCCAGTAAAAACCAAAAAAAAAGACATAGCTAAAATAAATTTAAGACTACATCAAACTGATGAGAGGTACACAATTTTCTTCAATAAAGCAATGAACCTTTTTATGACAATCACAACCATGTTTTTTTTCATTTCTTTGTCTTTCTCTTTTCTTTTCCCTCGTTTTTGATTTGTGAATAACTGCAAGTTTCTATATTTATTTTATGTTGAAATAAGTTGCCAGTCAAGTGCCCTTGCCACTTTCATTTTTTGTTTAAGAAATTGCCCTCCTCTGCCCTGCCTCATCACATTGCTTCCCTATGGTATTTATTGGCTGCCTTCACAAATCGTGTCCTTTTATTTTTTCAATGGCTGTACTATTCACCTTAGATCAAAAGACATTGAAATCACGAAAATGTTTGTCATATTTGCTATCTGTTCATAACATTAACTTTAATAACTTAATTATAAATGATCCCTTTACTCCCCTCCTTTCTACCAACCAAAACATCTCCAGCAAAATGAATGCCATAACTGCTGTTGCTTCATTCTTATATGGCTTAAGTTTTCTTTACTCTTAGTTTGGACAGATTCTGACAAATTTAACTTTTTTTTTTTTACATAATTTGTCTTTCTACCTGTTCCCATCATCATACAAAATCGTTAAAAGAAATTCTTTCTACCCTTGCAATCTCAGAGAAACCTTTTTTGTTTCTTATTTTTTTTTCTTTTTCATTTTTATTTCTAAAACTCGTCAAATCTGCTGCCACAAAAAATATCAAATGATCCAAACTCTTCACACTTGAACTCTCATTTTTCCTCAATGCGGGATTTTTATCTTTCGAGCCGTGTATTATTATTAATTCTCCCTTGTAAAATAAATAATCTAACATCCATTTTTTTCGTAAATCAAAACTCGTTCTATTTTCTCTTTTGGTTAGGAATGATAGTGAAACAATTTCTTGACATGAAATCTTTGAAGAAAAAACAAAACGGATATGAAACAGACTGAACCGACAGACATGGCTGTGGACATTTATTCTATAAAAGGCAAAATGTGTTAGTATGTATGTGTGTGTGTTTGTATGTCTCCCAAAAACTTTCGACACATGCAAAACTGACAAAATTGGTATCATTAGCAAGATCAATTTCTTAGATAACAAATATCTAAAAATTGGCCAAAAACATTAATTCTTTGACCATCAATTGGGCTGTTTTTGCAAGGAGGCTCTAGTTTGTGTCAACATTCATTTTTGCAAGTCATTGACACCTAGCGATATCAATGTACGTTTAAAATACCTTATTTCAAAGGCCTGTGACATTACAAATACGCCGTGGGCGAGATGACTAAGGCGTTTGCTTTTTTCACCTCCTTTTCCTCTTTCGCGTTTCAGGTTCAAGCCTGGCTACTGTGGCTAATTTTTTTTTTTTTTTTTTTTTTTTTTTCTCGCTCGCACAGGCTCTTGTTGCTATTTTGATTGAAACATTGTTTTTTTAGGGCTGGGTTGCTCAATAGCCTTATACAACCTCTCTCCACCTGGGCAACGCCAGGTAGCCTTGCTAGTATGTAACAAAAACTAATACTCAAAAATTATCATTTAGCGATCAAAATGTGGTTACAAAATTTAAGCATCACAGACTAAACAAATGAACAAACATATTTAAGTATGAAAAATATTAACCAAGGGACGACAAGAATAATCATTTCTACAGATGCATGGACATGTTTAAAAATGTCATTTTAATTCAAAATAATAAAAAAAAAAATGTAATGTTGCTGCTGTTCATTTTTTTTTTTTTTTTTTTTTTTTTTTTTTTTTAAGAGTGCAGCAAGTTGCATACAATGTATCTTTAATTAACCTCTCCTTTCTTTAACATCCACTTTTGGTCAAATTTTGGGGATAAATTGGCTGTCTTGAGGCTTCAAATTTGTGGACCATAATTCATTACATTCTTAGCATGTCTTTAGCCCCTCCCCCACTCCTTTTCGTGTTGGGAAGTAATGCAGTTATTTTTATTTTTAAAATGTTATGTCTTAATAAACTTCTCCAAATTTTTTTTCTTTTAGTTTGAGTTTTAACTTTCCATGTGTTTTTTCTTTTTTTATAAAAGAAATTTTTTTTTTCTTATCTGCTGCTCCCACCCTTATTCCTTCTTTGTTGAAACTTGATCCAAGTTTGAAAAAAAAATCTCCATGCTCCTTTGTAGCTACTCTTTTTAACTAGATACTCCTGCTGCAACCCTCTTAGCCTTTCTCCCAAGCAGTTTCAAAGAAATTGAATTTTCTCTTTGTTTTTACAATTTTGATTCACTAAAAAAAAATAATAAACTGACTACCAAAGCTTCCCTTCTTTTTTTTTTTTAACTTCATAAAACCTGTCCAGTTTTCTGAGACATTAGCAAAAATTAACCTTTGTGCCGTCTATTTGAACACACTTTTTTCCTAACTCTCATTTTAATTCCTATTTGTATTTTATATATATGAGAGAAATATTAAGAGAAGGTAAAAATGTTTGACTCTTTTTGGTTTTCATTACTGAAGAGTGCTTCAAAGGACTTAAAAAAAATTTTTTTAACTTTATCTTTCTTGTCAACTCAATAAAAATCTATTTTAGGGTTGTTCTATTCTTATAAATTTTAAAGAAGTACATGGATATTTGATGATGCTTTTTAAGCTATGAATTGATCTATCATCATCAGCCAGTATCTGGTCAGTACAGATCAGAATGAACAACTTGGAAATGTTCAGTATATTAGCAGATTAATAGCTGATCCTCAGCTTGCAAGTCCAATCACTATTTTCACATTTTACAGCATTTGATATTCCAAAATAATGGTCATCCATTCAAAAACTGAATAGATTCAATTTTGCTTAACTTTGGTGATCTGATGGAAACCAGTGTGTCAATATAATCATATATATATATATATTTTTTTTTTCAATTCATTTGTTTTGTTTGTGATACTGTTCAATGAATTCAGTGATTTATGCATAAAAGCATTTTACTTTAGTGCTAGTTAAAAATAATTTTCTCTTTACTAATGTGATGCCTCCAGATGGAGAATATTTTCAAAAACTTTAATTATCCACAGACACCTGTTTCGGTGTTAATGACGCATCAGTGAAACCAGTGCATTGATTAGCAGAATGAATGACCACAACTCTTGGTAGCAAGGAGACACCTTTGTTACTAATGTCAGTATCTTTTCATTTTACTTTTTTTCCTTGATTTATTCCAGTGCTCATGGCTCAAGTGAAATCCTCTATTGATTTCAGTGTTTTCTAATTAAAAAATTTTTTTTTTAAACGGCATAAAACAAACAAAAATTCTTTGATCTTCAGTTTTTTTGTTTTTTTTTTAAATTTTTTTTTTATTGCTGCTGCTTTTTTTTTCTTTGTACTGCTGTTCATCACCCTCTCTCACTCTATAACCCAGTTCTCCTCTCCCTTCCATTACTCTACAAAATCTCCCTTCATAATCCCATTTTTCAGGTTCTATCTCTTTCCCACATCATGCCATGTTGTTGCTGAACTCACATAATAAAGAACTAGAAAGGTTGAAACTCCAAAGATAGCCACCTGTTCTCCAGCCTCCCCTACACACCTCTTCCAATCCCTGTTTCCTCCCAGATTTGGGAATGGTCAAAGCAAAGTCAGTTGGTCAGCCCAAGTGTGCTTCAAAATGATCTACTGCTAGCCAGCTGCTATTCATAATTACTGTCCAGTTTGGCTTAAGGGAGGGGGTGCATCACTTGTTGCTCTCTTCCTCCACACAACTGTCTCTCTACCAGCTTGCTATTCTTTTCTCCCTTTCCCCCTGAAAACAATAATACTCCCGCCACCGCCTTCCCCAATCAGGGTGGATGTGCGGAGCTGAAGACCAGATCCTGTCGTCAGTGTGATCATTGTATGTATGTATGTATGCTGCAGTGTTTCAAACACTCCTTCTCACAACATCACAATCAATGGATATGTCCACCCAAATTGTCATAATAAAACAGGCTGAAATTCTATAATGAAAAATGTTTGACTCTTCATTTTATTATTGTTTTTGTTTATTTTATTATTAATTTTTTTATTATTATTAATATTTTTTTTTTTCATCTGCAACATTGTTAAACTTCCTTTACATGATATTGAAATGAGGAGGAGGAGGAGAAATAATCGTATCCAAAACCAGCGTTTCAAATAAACATCCTTCTGTTGATATAAGAAAACCATTGTTCAGGACGGCAAGAAAATACTTTATAATAGTATTGTGATGATTAACTGGAACTTTTTTGAGTATTGGAATAAAGAGGTTTGTGCCAATTTCCTGATGCCAAGAACAATTATTTTCATTTGTTTCTATTTAAAGCTTGATTTTCCATGGCTAGTATTAATAATGAAATGATAAATATTTAATTTAAACTATCAGTAAAACTAAACTCCCTCCCACAAGTGTATTTTTATGTTTGCAAAAATATATATACATATTACATGGAGTTTTGTGATATTCTGTCATCTCCTCCTCAAAGAAAAACAACTCTATATTTAGAAATTTAAAAATTAAAATCTGTAATTATATTTGAATAGTGGAGTATTTGAATTGTTCCATCACTAGTTTATAATGGTTTCAGCAGTTGCTGTTAAGCACATCTTCAGAGTTTCTTTTAAATTTGCTACAATATCAAATGATTTGTAGTGTTATAATGGATCGATTCTTTGATCCCAATTGATTATCTGAACAATGGTTTACCACATAAACAGTTGGCATCTTGTGCTGATAACCATGACTGTGACAACAGAATATTCTTTTCATTCTTTTGACTCTCCAGTATTTATCCGACACAGGCAATCAACCGAGAACCACATCAGTCCATATAAAAAACATAAGATATTAACGGATATATACTCAAGAGTCAAAACAATGAAAAGAATATGCTGTTGTCACAGCCCTTCTGATGACACATAGCAGTTGTTCATTCTTTCTTTTCTTTATTATTGTAGTATTCTACAACAGTTGTAAAAGTTATATAACCGTGGATGGTCATTTGGGGTTTAACAATGTTTTTTGTTTTTTTTATACAGGATTTTTATAAGAAATTTTATTCCAGCATACTTATATGATAATCTATTCCTTGTTACTCCACACTGTTTTGCTGTTCAGAACAAAAAAGATTTACCTGTTACGTTCTCTCGTAATTTTGTGTCTGTGACACAATATCCTAATTCAACTCTAATTTGAACCTTTTAACTTTGAATGGAATTTTCCATTTTTCTCTTTGCAGAAAATACCGTCTTTAACATTATTTTTCTACACTCGCATCCAATCTTGCCATATTGTAATCTTTGTAAGTTTGTTGAAACAATTATTTTAGATTCAGTATTAAACCAAGCAGGGAAAGCTGATGAAGGTTAATTTGCTTCCATGTAAGACACGAGACCAACTCTGGTCAAAGTTTTTATTTTTAAATTTCTTTTTCATTCTTGTTACCGTGACAACTCCAAATTCATTTTCGGTCATTTTCTCACCCTGCTGACGTACATCCATCATTTTTTGACCTCCACACATCGACCTTCCATAGGCTCTAACCTCTCATGGGCATGTATTCTTTGGCTTATTATTAAATGCCTCTAAGAAAACATATTATACAACCAGGTGTTTATTCACTTACCAAATTTCAAAATCTCATGGGGAGTCCTTAATTTAAGAGTTTTCAAGAGTGTGGAGTCATCCCTTATGTGCTATTACTTCCACGTCCATTTTGACTTAGATCGAAGCCTGTCACATACTACCATTTCATGTGTGAAATGGAACCTTTTGCTTACAGACGATTTACAACGCATATTAATCTGCAAAAGAGTTTTCAACCTAATAGATCTCGATCAATCAAGCTCTGACCTTTGTCCCATCACTGAAATTACTTTAATAGCATGTGCTCTGATTAACTCATAACACTTGTGCCCCCTCAACATAAATAACCCTCGAGTAAGCCGACAAGTAAAAAAAATAATTCCACCCCTTTATTGTAGATGCCATAAAACATTCATATTTCTTTCCTTTAAACTGCTAGACATTGGAATTCCCTTGCAGTCTTATGACTGTACTGACATGCATGAATTGAAATGTAATGTGAACAAATATCTTGCTGCTCAACTCTACAGTCTCCCTGTAGATATGGTCCCAAATAGTAGCCCCTCATGTTCAAGTGGTAATGTGCTTTGATTTGGCTAAATAAAGGTTAAAAAAAAATTTAAAAAAAAACCTTTAACTTTCTATGCTGCTATTTTCAAAAACGGCAGCATAGAGAATTGAGGAAAATTTGTTACTTCTTGAAAATGGGGGTTGATATTTATTTGAGTAATATACTATCTACAGTCAGGTAAATAAATATGCACTGTGAACTATTGAACCCTTTGAATCATCAATTATTTATTTATTTATCTATTCCAACAACTGAATAATTCCTGCATTGACAAGCTTTCAAACACATTTTATCCAATAAACAATGCTTCAAGCAAACTACGATGTGTTTTTTAAAAAGTTGATTGTTTTCATACCATGAATGTGGTACTGACATAAAATGATCTGATTATTGAATTGTCTTGAAAAAAATTGTCTTAAAACTCAACAACTAAATTTCAAAGAAAATGGAACATGCTAGTCATTAAGGGGTGGGGTGCTAAATAGTTTGAAAAGTGAGAGGAAAAAAAGTCTTTATTTTTTGAAATTCAACTTAAGTCTGTTCAGTTTTTCAGATATTTTGTTTTAACATTCTGAAGAACAAATGTGATCCATTTCAGTTGGATGCTATGTGTTTTCAACACTACAATTAGACTGGCAGCTGAAAAGAACACATTTAACGTAACTTATATGAAAAACATATGAACTTGTATTTCGAGGAACAAAAAAAGGTTGTCCACGTCACTATCCACTTCACCATAGCAACCTCTCACAAAACATGATTATATTAAGAAAGCATGTTAGATGACGTGTTGCAGCTAACAGAATTTGAACTTGACTCTTGGAGGAGGATCAAGTAGGATTCTAGGACCTCAGAAAATAAGCAAAATAAGAGATGACTTTGAGTTTACATCAGTTTCTTCCAGTTCAGCTATATAACTATATATACTGAAGGAACCATGTAAATAAATAAAAAACTAACAATTTAGGACAGCCAAAAAATAGAATCAGTTAAGAACAATGATTCATTTGTTTATTAAAACATTTTATAAAAAAAACAAATTGCACAAAAAAGGTAAATATTTAGTATACCTTTCCCCTCATTTTCTTAAAATAAATCCGTTTCTATATTAAAAGTTAACATTGTAATAGAAAAGAAAACAACTTGGGGTTTACGATCCGTTTCTTTCTGGTGTATATAAGTCAGTTCCAGGGTCCTTGAAACGTAATTGATCCTTGGAGAGAAAACAATACACACACATTGAAAAACGGAAAAAAGGTTACAAATGGGTTGAGTAATTGACTCTGGTGAGTTTTGAGAACCAGAAACCAAGGAAGCAACGAGGTATAAAATCAGATATGACCAACAGAAAGAGTATCAGACACAACTCAACAGTTCAGCAGAAGTGATGAGGAACCATGTAAATGTTGCCAACAGCAGCATCCACTTCATGATGATAGCCATCTCCCACAGTAAACCAAGTGATTCAGTTTAACATCCATTTTACTGACATGTGTCAGCTTTTAAATTATCTCTGGCCCAATCTATATCTATTCCTTTCCCCCTCAATTGGTAATGTACGAACCATCACCTGACAATATACACCCATGAAATCCATCGATCATGATAAACGGTGAGAAATTAAAAGCTGTACCAGACTTTAAGTACCTGGGAAGTACACTGACTATCAATGGCTGTGCAGACAAGGAGATAAGCTGTCATATCCAGAGTGCGTGTGCTTCGTTCGGAAAACTAGAAAAACAATTTTTGTCAAGGAACGGCATTAGACTAGAAACAAAATGCAAATTTTATAAAGCAGCAATATTATCTGCTTTACTATATTCAGCAGAAACCTATACACTGTACAGGGACCGCATAAAGAGGTTGGAAGCAACATAACAGCGCCACCTAAAAACATTTCTGAAAATTAAATGGAATAATATTATACCAAATGTTGAAGTACTCAATAGTCAACATGGACAGCATAGAAGCCGTACTTGCCACCACACAACTGCAATGGACTGGTCATGTGACCATAATAATCACATCCCAAAAATTCTATTGTATGGAGAATTAGAAAATGAATGCAGAAAGATTGCTGGGCAGAAACTCTGCTACAAGGATGTGATAAAGCACCATCTAATAGCAATGTACAAACTAAGATTGAGGCAGAACAAGGTAGGTTTTCAGATTTTTAGGGATAACCAGAAGAATGTCATATTCAGGATATCTAAATGGACTAAAAAGACAAATATGGATAAATGTTGAAGAGAAGTGGGTTCACAATGAAAATTCGTGCTGACGATGATGTTCATCCATCACTTGCAAAGATGACCATGATGACGCAATTGTTCTGTGGGTTTTAAGATGGCTTGTTAGACTGATTTGAGCTCTGAAGTATCTCTTCTGCATGTTGGACATCTGTAGGATGATTCTGTATCAGACGTGCTGACTGTTCTGTCTTTTCTAATGTTGCGTTTCCTCTTATGTTCTTCATTGCATGCGGATTCAATAATTGTAGTCTCTTTCTGAGTTGCAACATGCCAGGAACATCTGTTTTAAGTTAATTTTTCTTATCAGTTAGAATACAAACCAAAGTGTTTGAGGGAGACATTGTCATTGTCCTTAAACCATTTCAGTTCTTCTGCGGGTTTTCTTCCTTCGGAAGCTGTTTTGAGAGCCTTAAATCAGGCCTGTGACATATATGACCTGTCCAACGAACCTGGCACTGCTGTAACATGGTGTGTAATGACAGAAGGTGTGACTGGGCTAAAGTCTCTGTGTCTGGTATCTTGTCTTGCCACTTGATTTTCAATAATCTATGGAGGCAGGTCATACGGAAATGGTTCAGTTTCTTGGAATGTCTAGCATATACAGTCCAAATTTCACAAGCATACATGAGAACATGGGTGCTAGCAACAACTGAACAGGACAAAAAGGATGTTGAAAATGCTATTATGAAAGTTTGTTGAATATTGAGCTTTCATAATACTGAGAAAATCTAGAAATTGCAAAAGCAGTATTTTTTTTTTTTACAAAGGAGTCACCAATTATCAAGGCCCAAACGCCACTCGAGGATAAGGGTTAATGAGTGTACAGTAGTCAATGGGACAATATTGTAGTAATCCTTAGTAATGGAAATTTGGGAAATTGGATTACTTAAGGGTACAGCTCACCAAGAACTTGTTTATGTTGGACGAAGATGACGATATTGTAGTCAGCTGGAAAGCACACAAATGGAACAGAGTTCCACAGGCAACAGTTCTAAGAAAGAAGCTTTAATGATGGAATCCACGTTTAGGTTTAGGCACAAATAAAGAGTGGGGGAAATTATTGATAATGGTTTCAGCTGGACAAGTATTTTTCGTGAAAGTTTGGCAAGGGGGATCATAGATTGAAGCTCAGATGAGGAATTGCTATGAAAAAAATCATAAAGCAGAGACAGGCTTGCAACATCTCTTCTGTGGGTTACAGGGAAGAGAAAAGGTCATCCCCTATTAAGCTACGAAGTCTATTTTGAATTTCTTGTACACTCCCCCCCCCCCATTTAACCAAACGGTATTTGGTCCAACTATGAGAATTGAGAAAGAAATCGTATGGAAAGCTGTAAGATGAAAACGGGTAAGGTTGGAGGACCTTTAGGTACTGTAGCAGAAATGTTGAAGGCTGCGGGTGAAAAAAATATTGAGATAATCACGTATTTTACAAATCAGATCATAAAAGAAAAGGTTCATATGTTGAGCAGAGTAATTCGAATAACTGAAATAATATGAATTATCGTTCATCTAAAAAATTCTGAAAGATGAGGCTGTTCTGAAAGCTGGAGACATAATGATTAAATAGTGAACTGTTACAAGAATAAAAGGGAGAATTTTGGATAGAGTTTATTAAAGAGGTTGATGGATTATGCATAGGAAATGATTCAGAGAATAATTTAGCAGCCAATAAGAAATCAGATATATGTAGATAAAATGTATCTTATTGATTCTGCAACACTCTTTGTCTTTTTTTCATTATTTATGTCATTTATTTATTTACGTCATCTTTTTACTCTCCTGCTGCTGCTACTACTACTACTATTTTTCCCCTTCATCACTTCCTTTTCCTTTATTTCTCTCTTCCCACCACTCACATTCCACCGACCTTTAATCCCATCATCCAAAACATTCAATGTGCATATAAGCAAGCAAGATTATCAATATTTTAGTCTCACATATGTGTAATCTGCATATTTTAATTTTAGATTAAGTTTTACTTTGTTCACCATGTAACATGATTGTTTGCATAGTATGTCAGGGAGTTATTTCCCTTGAACCATATTCAAGTTATCTTTCTTGAATTATATGAGCAACAAGAGAACAAACTCTTCTATTTGGTAGCATAAAAAAGAAATTCACTCTACACCTATGCAAGATTTGTCTTCTTTCTAGCGTTGGTTTTAATATTAGCTAGACATCTCTAGCCTAGCTTTATATTTTTACATGGTTCTCAAGAATCTGACATGCTTACTGTTAAACGTCTTATTCCTGGCCACAACTATTGTTCAATAGATATTTAATTTTTGACCTTTTCTACTCGTCACAGAATTCTTTCTCAAAATATTTGCCAAATGATATTAAAATAAATTGTATTTATTGTATATTGCCCAATGCATTCTCAAAAAATTGTTTGTCCTGGCAATTCTGGCTTATTTTGATGGTGTTCAGGACATAGAATTACCATTAGTTAATTTGTATATTCACCCTTTTTATGTATTGTCAGTATTTATTCAGATTGGCACTTATGGCAGCATAAAAAAATAAAGAAAATGCAAAAATGCCTGTATGGTGTACGTATCAGTTACGGGACGAAGATGAAAAATTCCAAAAATCATGTAATTTGATCAAGTATTTTTTTATTCCAAAAAATCAAATTTTACTCTGTTCACTAAGGGTGAAAAAAAGCATCTATATTACAATCAACAAATCAGACAAGGGCAGACAATCTACTTGCACGTAAAAACTGTCAAAATAATCATTGATTACTTCCCCGGTACTCTTGCATAATTTGACCCGAATTCTCGTGAATTCCCGTCAATCATGGATCGGGTGAGACTGGCAACCGTCGGTGTCAGCCGAGCATTGTTCAAATGTTGAAACGCTAACTCGACTTTTTATTTTATTTATTTCATTTTTTTTCTGTTATGTTTTTAGCAATTTTTAAGGTGATAGTAAGGGGGGAGTGACTTTTTATTTTCTGATTAATTACTTATTTATTATTTATTTATTTTTAATTGAATGTTTGGGAGTTTGATTAGCCAATGAAAAAGCGCTATTGAAATGGAAGCAGATGACATTCAACTTGGACGAAAGCGACTAAACCAAAAAAAAAAAAGAAAAGAAAGGCTGACAAACAAATATATTTTCAAACTCGCCAAATAGAAAAATGACAGGCAAGAAAATAAATCTATACATGTTAGAAAAAGAAATGAAAACATTGATGCCGACAATCTCATACTATCAGGAGAAGAAATTGCTGTCCTCAAAATTGTAAACACAATTGTTTACTTAAAAAAAAAAATTGTAAACACAAATGTTTACTTAAAAAAAGATTGTGTGTAAAGGATAGTTTCTCCTGGAGATGTACAAATGGGCAGTGCCACCAAAAGAACTCGACTGAACAACGTCTTGAAAATTAAAAAAAAAACAAGAAAAAAAAAATACGGTTACAAAAAAGAAAAGAAAGCAAACAAAAAAAAAACTTTTACTTACACCTAACAATTATACGGTTAAAAAATCTTTTCTTGGAGAAAAAAAACAAAACTTTCTGTTGATAAATATTTTGAAAAAAAAAAAAAATTAAATACTAAAATGAAAAAAACATATTTTCATTTTCCAAGGTTATTTTTTTGTTATTTTTGATTATTTGCATTCGTATTTTTTTTCCGTTTTTTTTTTTTTTTTTTTTTTTTCTATTAGTCTGCATCTGTTACGACGCTCGGCTGACACTGATAATTGCCGGTCATGCTTGACGGGAATTCACGAGAATTCGGGTCAAATTATGCAAGAGTACCACCTCCTTTTATGTTATCGAGAAAAACGGATTTCTCTGTCACTTATCGGTAAAAAACAGTAAATTCGTTTTTTGTAAATAAAAAGAAAAACTACTTGATCAATTTTTGTGATTTTTAGAATCTGCAACCTTCATTCCGTGACAAATAGATACACAATAAAAAATTTTCTTCAGTTTTGTTTATCGCTATAGGTGCCAATCTGAATAAGCACTGTATTGTTTTTCTTAAGTTTATCCTTGACAAACCTTTTCTGTGAGAAATTAATATATGTATATGTGAATTCAACCATTTTTTTTATTGTTTTCTTTTTCCCTTTTTCTCAACTACAACTCCTTTGTTCATGTGATGGCCAAAATCTTTCTAGTGCTAAACACATCCCTAGTGTGACCCATTCTGAAATATAGCATCCAAGCTTTATCCTTTTATTTTGGAAAGCTATCTAGCACTTGGATCAAGTTGAGAGGCTGGTGACACAGTTTATGGGCTCCACACAAAGTTCTATGGACAACGATCTGAGACCCTTTTGTACTTGTTGGCATGTAGGCAGCTCTGTGGTGACCCCGTCCTCGCCTTTAACATCATGCGCTGCAACTATAATGTGCCTCATCACTGCTTCATGTCTTCTCTGCAGAGAGGGCTTTGTGGAAACTCAGAGAATCTGTATCCGAGTTGATTTCAGTTCAATCATTGGAATGCTTCTTTTGCGGTTTGGGTCGCTGCACTATGAAACAAACTGCTAGAAGCCTTAGCTAACCTGCAAACTTGAAATTCAAGGTGGAACTGGATGCATCATATCTGTTGATCTTTGGATGATTACATTTCTCCGGAACAGTGAAAGATGTGTGAGGATGCGATCCTGGCATATATCATCAATGAAATCTAAAATCTACATTTTAGGGAATTTTTCACCCCAGTGCCAAGTCGTGGTCTGCACAGGACCCAACAAAAAATATACTATAGGTTTTTTTGTTTCAATCAGAAATTTTTGTTTGCATTTACTCTATGGAATAGTCTACCAAATGAGTTAATAATGATGTCTGTCATATCCAGGTTTGGGATCAGTTTGGACAAACATTCAGATGGTGTGTAGACATACATATCTTCTAATCATTTTTTACATAGTTTGTTGCACATTTACTATTTTTTTTATCATTTGATTGATTGATATATTCTGACTCCGTTTTTTTTCATGGTAACACATCTATACATCTATAAAAGTGAGAATGGGTGTGTGGGCGTGTGAGGACACTTCACAATCTATATACTCAATAGATTTTTGATCTTCAGAATTGAAATTTGGTATATGGGATATTCAGACATGTGGAAAATTTTTTAATTGGTTTTAATCTGGAAAAACGGGCTGCTAAGAGGTTAAAATTGAAAAATTGGTACGTGGGGTTGTCGGATTTTTATCTGTTTCCTAACTGTTTCATGAATGCACATGTGTGAATGGTTCACATTACAGATTCATTATGTTAAAAATTAGTAGGTTTGAATATGCTATCCTTGTGGATTAAAAAGAAGGTTCTGTTCAAAATTCCATGCAGATTTTAGAGTTCAACAAGTTACAGTGAAGAAAGTTGGAGGTTACGTTGACCAAAACGTTGTGAAAATCACACTCCAAATGAGAACAGTAGTTTGAATAATCCAAATACGAATTTAATTAAGGTAATGTTGTTTTGTTGGCAGCCATCTTAAAACTAAGAACTTTGATATAATATTCACATTTTCAAGCTGATTTTTCTTTCTTTTTTTGGATTTGGAATTGAACGGATTTTTAATTCGACATACAAAAACTGGTTTGTAAAAATGTAAGAAACTTAATAACAGACTTATACTAATATTTAATTTTAAAATGATGGCCATTTTAGAAATACAAAAAAATATGGTTACTCGTTCTGTTTTTAGGTTTATAGAGTAGAGTGAATCCTCGTACTAAAGTCAAATATATAAAGTGGGATAGCTTCATAAGTAACTTAATTTACTTTCATTTAAATGTTAATTGGAAGAATGTTAGTCAACAAAGCTAAGAAATCAGATATACATAGATGAAATGTATCCTCATTATTGATTCTGCTACACTCTTTGTCTATCTTTTTTCATTATTTATGTCATTTATTTATTTACATAATCTTTTTACTCTCCTACTACTACTACTATTACTACTATTTTTTTTATTTTTTTTTACACGGTGGTCACCACTTATCAAGGCCCGGAAGCCACTTAGGGATAAGGGTTATTGTAAGTACAGTACGTTTGTGAGGATATTTAAAGTGTCTACTTAAGGGGGTGGTTCATCAGGAATTTGTTTACGTTGGACTTGAAGACATCCAAGTTGTAGTCAGGAGGGAAGCAGACAGACGGAACAGAGTTCCACAGGCGTGCAGTTCTAAGAAAGAAGCTTTGTTCATGGAATCTACGTTTTGATTTAGGCATAGATAAAGAGTGGGGAAAGTTTTTGACAGTGGATTCGGCTAGACGGGTGTTTTTCGTAAAAGATTGGCGAGGGGGTACCAGAGATTGGAGTTCAGACGAGCACCTGCCATGGAAATAACGATAAAACAAAGATAGGCTTGCAACGTCTCTTCTGTGGGAGAGAGGTTGCAGGGAAGAGAAAAGGGCATCCCCCACTAAGCCACGAAGTCTATTTTGTACTCTGTCAAGGCAGGATAGGCTGTTTTTAGCAGCTCCTGCCCAGATATGGCAGCAGTATTCCATCCTTGGACGTACTTGGCTTTTATATAGATAGAGAATTGCATCAGTAGTGATATATCTTCTGGAGCGGTAGAAGGATCCCACCATCTTTCCAGCGACCTTGGCAACAGACGATGTACGTGTTCCATTTCAGATCAGGGGTGAAGGTCAAGCCCAGAAGCTTGTCAAAACATGGGGCTTCTCCTAGACGAGAGCCATCCATTTCAATTGATTCCAGATGGGGATCAGAGCGTTGATGATGTAAAGATAGGAGCTTGGTTTTAGATGCATTAAAGGTAATCAGCCACATCTCATTTGACTTTGTTGACTAAGTTTGAGTCCTGCAACCAGCAGTAATTATCACTTCCTGATGATTATGTAAACATGAAAAATTAGTGTCTATAGGTATAAAAAATTATTAATATTTATTGAAAAAATGTTATATATATATATATATATATATATATATATATAGTCATCCACATACAGTACTGTTTTGCTGTTTCACGGCTCATCAGTGCGGCTAGACAGGCAACCTGACCGCCCAGATAACAGTCAAGGCTTCTCACCATTGTGCTATATGGCTGATGCTGTGTGGGTAATGAATTAACAATGTTTTGACATCGTCCAAATGCCTCCACTCGATTTGTTTACACAAAGAGCATCACTTAATACGCTAATGGTAGTTTGTATATTACTTGCAAATATGCTCAACCCAAGATAGGGAGCATTATAGGCATCCACATACAGTACTGTTTCGCTGTTTCACAGCTCATCAGTGCGGCTAGACAGGCAACTGCCTTAAGCCAGGATAGAAACCTGACCGCCCAGATGACAGTCAAGGCTTCTCACCTTATATATATATAAAGATTTTTAGGTATTTGGGAGTATTGATGCATAATCACATGAAAAAAAAAATAGAATCTCATTTCTATTTTCCGTTTATAGTATGAAGACAAAAAATAAAATTTAAACAAAATATTTTACGTATTATTATAGATTAATACCTTCAGTTAGCTCAATAAAGCTCCCATCCATATGAGTTTTTATTTTTTTAGGCGATTACATGTGAAAATGTAAAATGATACTTTTAGGGAGTTGAGTAGGTACTTCTCGGGCACTCCCTAATAAAATAAATAATTCGACACAAGCTATTGAATAAACGAACAAACAACTTTAAAACAAGGAAAAGGTTTATTGAAGCGAATCAGGGTAAGATGCCAAAAAGATATAACTCGGATAAAACTTGTCTGCCTTTGCCCGGTAGTTATTCACAAGTGGGAATCGTCAATACCGGGTGTAGACAGAGAGAGAGTGAGGAAACAGGTCCACTCTCTTTGGCGTCTGGCTGGAAAAGGAGGAGTTTTTCTCATCCAGAACGGAAGCAGTTAGAGTTCCTTAGGGGGCAAGGAAGGTCCCTGCGCTATGCCTCTGATTGGTCAGTATGTACCATATCGCATAGTCAGGGGAGGCACTGACGCACAAGAAAAGAGTTCTATTTGTTTCTGCTACATACTCCTTATGGACAATTCCAATGTTTGAGAGTGGTTACTCTCATTTCTTGTCGGTATGATGAATAAATTCTGTGCATGTGTGTGTGTGTGTGTGCATGCATGCATGCTTGTGTGTGTGTTTTGTATTTTTGGAGGTAGTGGGGCTATTTTTAGGTGATAACCTGTTGCCAATTGGGGTTTGAGTTAGCAGTAAAACAAATTTAATTAACCGCCCTAAAAAGCTAAAATGGCCTGGAAATGAAGTATTATTTTGCCTAAGGGTATATAAGAACACTAGTGCAGTTTAGCATCCCTAAGCAAATTGTGTTCATTTTTAGGTGAGTTCTGTCCAGGAAGGGATGAGTTAATAAAGCCCCCCCCCCCTCCGTTAAAAATGGTTTTCTAAATTTTCTTGGTAATGTTAAGCTGCACAAGTGCCGTATCTCATTTCTTCTTTCCACAAAGAATATTCAGACTGTTAATCGCCTAAAAAAGTAGAATTGTGTTTTCAGATTGGATGGGGGATAATTTAGCTGACGGTGTTACTCTAGAAATTTATCGATGATTTTCCAGAATAGCTAACAAAGACAAAAGGAGGTGATAAAAATAAATAAATATGTTAAAACAAAAAAAAATTATCAAGGTAGGTAGAAGAGTAACAGCTTGTCTTTGGTAACATTTGAGTGCTTACTTAGAATTAAATTTATTAAAAACAAAAAAACAAAAAAAAAACTACATTGCAGAAAAATTTTTATGATGTCCGTCACTAAACGAAGATGTCACATTCCAAAAATAACATAAATTGATCAAGTATGCTTTTTTATATAGAAAATCATTTTTCTTATGATTTTTAACGCTTTTAATAGGAGATTGTAGTAATTTCAAGGTTGATCTTGATCTCGATAGTTTAATTGAGTTGTCTCCTCTTTATTTATAAAACATGGCGGATCAAAACACTACATCTCGCTTTATCATAAAATTTGATTTTCTTAGTTAAAAAACAAATTACTTGATCAATTTACGTGATTTTTTTTAAATATGACATCTTCGTTACGTGACGGGACGGGTACATACTTACATCATAAAAAATTGGGTACTTGTACAGTTTAATCAAGACATCAAAAAATGAAAACATCGAAAAAAGGTTATATTGTATGTATCTGTTCTGCAGTCTGCACTGAAGATCTCAAAAAAAAATTTCACTTAATTTGATCGAGTATTTTTTTTTTTTTTTTTTTTTTTTTTACAGCGGAAAAACACGTTTTTATGACAGCACGTTGAAGGCAGACATCTTAGATTTTTTCCCTTAATTTTTGTTTGGAGTTTTATAAACGCCACGGGAGATAACTCCAGTTAAAGCGCCGATACTCCCTCCCCATCTTTAATACTAGCTTTTCTTCCTAAAAATCAAACCTTTTGCTCGGTATCATAACAAATTGTGTTTTCGCTGTAAAACAAAAACTACTTGATGAAATTAAGTGAAATTTTTTTTTCGGAAAACTTCATTCCATAACGGATACGTACAATTTAAACTTTTTTTTCTCTCGATATTTTCATTTTTTGATGTCTTGATTAAACTGTACAAGTACGAAAAATTGCAATCATTTACGATTTTCTTGCATTTTTGTTTTGAAAATAGGTTTAATTCAATATAAGCACCTTTATTTGTCGTGAAACGTTCCCGATTCATTTCTAATGGGGGGTAACTCTCACTTTTCCTTTTTTTTTTTTTTTTCAGCGGGGATTACATTTCAAATCAAAAAGTAACTCCTAGCAAGGAAGAAAGGTTACGGGAGCGAGTAACCGAATACTTCTTTATCGAATAAGATAAACATTTTATGTGTGTGTGTTTGTGGCTTTTAAATAAAGATTATAGCAAATCGTCGTTATTATCCGGTTGACAGTTTCTCATCAAAGCGTCGGCGTCGACGGCCGAAATAAAGAAAAGGTGAAAACAAAACAAGAGAAAAAAGCCGATCATGGAACCGACACTCAGACAGATTTTACGAGCGCACAGGCGAATTGCCCCTTATATACATCGGACCCCGATCTTGACCAGCGCTACGGCCAACCAACTCACCGGTCTGAACGTGTTTTTTAAAACAGAAAACTTTCAGAAAACGGGGTCTTTCAAGGCCAGGGGTGCGATTAACGGGGTAAGTATTTATTTACCTTTCCCTTTCCACGGGATGCAAAGTCGCAGCATTTGCCGTGATCGGTCACATCGGCATTTCACAATTCAAGAACTTTATGCGACCGGTAATAAACACAACCATCCTTCTAAATGAGGAGGTAATGCATGGAAGGATGATGATGCACTCTTCTTTAAGATCTAACATAATTATATTCTCCTTTAATACAAACTTGAGGTCGTGGCCTGCAGAATTCTGTCAACGGCGTAAGTGAAGAAGTCGGTTAATAAATAATCTTTTATTATTTATTTATTTTAACAATATGACGTATATTTTTGAGAAACGAGTGACAAAATTACTTATTCGACGAAGGAGGGGGGGGTATTTCCGTTTCTTCCTTTGGTTTTGCGTTTTGACCTTTGACTTCATGTTAGTTCGTGTTATTGTTGTAGCACCCCCCCCCTCCTTTAGGGGATAGCGGCTTCCCTTTTCAATAATAGCAGTATTTACTTGGTGTGACCCTACCCTCACCCCACCTTTTTTTTAAAGAATTATTATTTCTTTTTTTGTATTATTGTAGATTACCACCCTCATCATCACTACAAATAATAATAATAATAAATGAATAATAAAAATAAAAAAATAAATGGATGCTACTTTTTTAGACAATTACGTGTGAACACACTGAAAAACGTGGCGGAAAGAAACAAAACAAAATTATTTTAAAGTTTAGAGGTAAATTAACTAATGTTTAATTTAGCTTCATTTTTTTTTTTTTTTTTTTTTTTAAGGCGTTTCTACAAAACAAGACTCATATCGACACAATTATTTCGGTATTATTATACAAACACCGTGACAGCGTTAGGGTTAGGGTTAGGGTTAGGATTAGGGTTAGGGTTAGGGTTTAGGGTTAGGGTTAGGGGTTAGGGTTAGGGGTAGGGTTAGGGTTAGGGGTAGGGTTAATTCGCTGTCACGGTGTTTGTATAGTTTTACCATTTTTTAAACCATAACCTAATCCGGCAATCTTGACAATTGAAGGTTCAATAGAAAACATGGTGGCCCGTTGCTAGATGTCATTTCGGAAATGAAAAATGCGAAATCCAGATGTACGAAACGAAATACGTTTTAAAGACCACATGAAATCATTGTCATAAACATCATTTACAAGACTTGGTGCTTTCGGTTAACTTACCGTCTTGAGATTACAAGTGATTGTTTTTCGATATTTTCATTTTTTTAATGTCTTGATTAAACTGTAGAAGTACCTAAATTAAATTTTGAGCTTTGACTAATAATTAAAAATAATTAAAGTAATAATTTCACAAGAATTCTAATTTTAAATTGGCGCTTGATATATGGGTAATAGCTCTATTTTTTATTGGTAAAAAAGTTACGAGTATTTTTTTAAAAATTCTATTTTATTTTTAAATAACTTTTCATTGTTTTATTCAAATTCTGATTCAAAAACTATTAAAACGTATTTCGTTTCATATATCCGGATTTCGCATTTTTCATTTCCCAAGTGACGTCAGTAGCAGGCCTCTGTTTCAACATACGATTGTCAAAATTGTCCCCAGCCTGGCTGTACAGTACATTCGTATACTTTAGTGTCGTCTGCCATTTTACATTTATTTTTCGTGGCTTTCAAATCAAAACTGTTTCGGCCATTTCACGTCTGTTCTGTCTGTACTCGGAAATAATGGTAAATTTATACAAATACCGTGACAGCGAATTAGTAGAAAAAAATATACTTTCCTTGTAGAGTTCTGTGTGCTGAACACGAATCTGAAAACCGCATCCGTCGCAAATTAATAGTTTCGGAGATAATAACGTTTTAAGAAGTGGGGGATCAATTTTCTATAATAATTTAATGTAAAATGAGCACCCACTTTTTGGCCACTCTCGACAAATTTTTGAAATCACTACCCCCCCCCCTCTCGACAAATCCTGTGAAATCACTACGCGGCTTCCCTCCCCCCCTCCCCACAAATCTGTTTAAATCACTACGCCCCCCCCTCCCCTCTTTTTCAAATTTATGTGACCCTTTTATTTTACTTTTTGGGGAAGGGGAGGGGTGAGGAGAGGGCGCAGTAATTTTATATGATTTCTCTTTCTATAATAATTTAATGTAAAATGAGCACCCACTTTTTGGCCACTCTCGACAAATCTTTGAAATCACTCACTACCCCCCCCCCTCTCGACAAATCCTGTGAAATCACTACGCGGCTTCCCTTCCCCCCCTCCCCACAAATCCGTTTAAATCACTACGCCCCCCTCCCCTCTTTTTCAAATTTATGTGACCCTCTCCTCACCCCTCCCCTTCCCCAAAAAGTAAAAAAAAAAAAGGGTCACATAAATTTGAAAAAGAGGGGAGGGGGGGCGTAGTGATTTAAACGGATTTGTGTAAAAATCGATTTTGTGCGCGTAAAATTGGGATACTGCGCATGAGCAAGTAAAATTGGGGTGGTGAAGTGGTGGGGAATTAATTAAAAAGAAAAGGAAATAATTAATTTATTTATTTTTTTATTATCGCTTATTTTCATTATGGATTATCTCCACTTGTTTTGATTTAAGAGTAGAGCCGATGTACGCCATTTTTGAAAGAAAATATTCCCTTTTAAAAATGTTAATATCTCCGAAACTATTAATTTGCGAGGGGTACGGTTTTCAGATTCGTGTTCAGCACACCGAAACGTAACAGAATACTACGTCTGTTTTTACTAATTCGCTGTCACGGTGTTTGTATAATAATACCTTTTTTTTTAATTTAAAAAAACATTATTAAAGCCATTCAGTACCAAAAACTGAAAAATAGTTGTTCTGTCATTTCCGATTCGTTCCGTAAATCAATTTAACTATTACAATATCGTTTGATCATTAAATTATTGATTGAACAAAATTGTTATTTAAATATTGTAATTTTTTAAGTTAATATTTTAATCTCTGTTTATAAAATTATTGAATCTGGATAGCTTAAAAAAAAGTTAATCTTTTAAAAGATAATTTTCTAACAATTCAGAAACAATTTTAAGTAACTTTTTAGTTTTAAAGGATTCCCAATTCCTTTCAAATTTCGAAGAATTGTAAAGTAATTCATTAATTTAGAAGTAAAAATAAAAACGCATACAAAACGACTACAAAGACATTGTGCTGGACATTTAATTTCGTAATTATTTCAAAATTGCATTTTATTTTACGCTTTATTTTTACTTCGGTACTTCTACAAAATTTGAACCGAACTGTTTTTTATTTAACCGTAGCCTAACCATAAGTTAACCCCAGATGTATAATAAGGTAACTTATTGATCCGTGCTGAAATAAGTTATTATTTAAAAAGCCATTCTTAACATGGGGAAGGGGAGGGTGTTTTGTACCTTACAATTGAATAAAAAAATATATCATAAAACTTTAATTAAACTTGGAAATACGATTTAAAAAATAGCGCGGATCAGTAAGTGCACTTAGCACCTATAATGAAATTAAATAATTTATATGAAAATTTCGGATTCATATACACGTTGGTACTTCTCGAGGAACGTGAATCCTGCGTAAAACTTTTTTTTTTTTCTTTTTTTTTTATGACTGTTCTCTGAAAGCGCAGACACAAAAGGTTTGGTGCAAGTCTATAACGAAAATAACGTTTAAAATTCCAGCAAACTAGTAGTTTCCAAGATATGAAGAAATGTTAGTTTAAAGAAAGTGGGGTATCACTTTTCTATAATAATTTAACGTATAATGATCACCCACTTTATGGCCACCACTAGTGTAAAACGAATTTACGCCGCTGAAATACACATTTGCCGAATTTTTGTTGGAGGAGCGTCAACGTGTGGGTGCTCAATTTACGTAACATTCTTCATATCTTGGAAACTACTCGTTTGCTGGAATTTTAAACGTTATTTTCGTTTTCAACATCCTCAAAAACTTGCTTTTCCAAGTTTTTTTTCTATAGTGGAAAGTCGATTGTCTGCCCCTTTCTAGTCTTATATTCCCAACATTCTCAACAGGTGTCGCTAGCAGTGTATCATTCAAAAACAAGATGGCGTGAAGTTTTTCTGCGATAAAATGTCTCATAATATTTGATTTTCTTAAATAAAAAAAAACTACTTGATCGATTTGCGTGATTTTTGGAATATAACATTTTCATGCAGTGACAAGTATGTACATTATAAAGATTTTTTTCAGATTTTTATAGTAAAAAAGATTACTTGTGGACCATTTATAGACTTGCACCAAAGGTTTTCATGGGTTTATTTAATTACGAAAGCTTTTTTGAAGTATATCTGAATCCAAAAAAGGGGGGGGAGCAAAACGTTATTTGAGTATGTATGAAAAAATAAATGTAACAAAAAATAAAAATATTTAGTGAAGAAAAAATAAAATTGTACTTGTACAGTTTAGTCAAGACATTAAAAAATGAAAATATCGAAAAAAAAAAAAGTTTAAATTGTATATATTCGTTATAGAACGAAGTTCTCCGAAAAAAAACTTAATTTCATCAAGTAGTTTTTTTTTACAGCGGAAAAACACGTTTTTATGAGAGCGCGTTGAAGGCAGCCATCTTGGATTTAAAAAAAACATTTGTTTGAATTTTAGAAATGACAAAGGGAGATAACTCCAGTTAAAGCGCCGACACCCCTCCCAATCTCTAATACTAACTTTTCTTCCTAAAAATCGAACTTTTTGTGAAGTTTTCTTTTTTCAGAGAACTTCGTTCCATAACGGATACATACAGTTTAAACTTTTTTCGATATTTTCATTTTTTAATGTCTTGACTAAACTGTACAAGTACCAATAAAATAAAATAAAAACAGAAAATAAAAGTATGAATCAAATTTAATCACTGAAATAAAACAAATAAAAAATAAAATAAATACACGTTCGATTAAAAAAAAAGTGAAAGAAAATCTTTTGTGCATTTCAGGGAGCAGTCATTAAAAAAAAAACATTTACGCAGGGTCCAGTGAAGTAAAGTACCCAAATATTATAAAAAGCGTGTTTGAATTAGAAAAAAATAAACAAAATAATTAGTTAAAAATTTACAAATGTAAGCGAAAGTCACATTTAATAGACTTTTATGTCTGTCAATCATAAAAAATATAATTTAATGTGTAATTATCACATTGTCGTGAGAAAACACACACACATACACACGGGAAATGAACGCACAATTTTATTAATAAAAAGTGGGGGAGTAGGCATTTTAACAAGAGCCAACAAAAACAGAAAAGGGTGAAAAAATAAATACACAGCAAATCAATGTTACCAAAGGCAATACAGATTATCTTTTACTAACCCGGCTAAGTTTTTGGCACTTGTGCAGTTTTTAACATCCTCTGGAAAATTTAGAAAGACATTGTTAACATAGGAAGGAAGCTTTGTTAACTCTCCCCTTGCACAGACGGAACTAGTCTAAAATAAAAACAATTTTCTTTCAGATATTAAACTGTGCGTAAGTGCCAAGTTTTTTGTTTGACTTATTTTAAAGCGTTTTTTTAAGCTCAATACACAACGAGAGTCAACTCTGTTCAGTTAGCATAAAAACAGTTGAATGACATTAGACGGTCATATGAAGTCTCGATAATCGCCCCAAACCCGAAAATTGAACAAAATCACAGCTAATAAAACTCTCACCAATCATGCAAAAATGTAATGTCCAACCGCACTGAATATTTTTTATGACAAGAATTTTTTGTGTCAATTTCAATTTTTGAGCAATTATTTTGACCGCCATTTATTTTTCTTTCATTCTAATTTAAAATAGTTTAAGCTAGTTGTGTCTTCAACTAAACAAAAAAGTGGTACTTATGCAGTATAACGTGTTATCGTTGGAATCGTCAGGAGTGGTTTTCGAAAAACACCAGGTGCTGAAACGCTGACCACCTTAAAAAATCATGAAACTTTAGTTCAGCACCAGTTGATAGCACAATTGCATAAGTACCAAAAACTCTTTTTTTTTTTTTTTTTGACAAAGGAGTCACTACTTATCAAGGCCCGGAGGTCACTCAAGGATAAGGGTTAATGAGTGTATAGTAGTCAAAGGGAACATGTCATAGTAATCATTAGTAGTGGAAATTTGGTAAATTGGATTGCTTAAAAGAATAGCTCATCAAGAATTTGTTTACATTGGACTTGAAGACAACCATATTGTAGTCAGTTGGAAAGCAGGAAAATGGAACAGAGTTCCACAGGTGTGCAGTTCTAAGAAAGAAGCTTTGTTCATGGAATCTACATTTAGGTTTAGGCACAGATAAAGAGTGGGGGAAATTATTGATAGTGGTTTCAGTTAAACGAGTGTTTTTCGTGAAAGTCAGGTGAAGGGGGGGGGAAACCATAGATTGGTGCTCAGACGAGCACTTGCCATGAAAATAAGAATAAAGCAGAGACAAGCTCACAACGTCTCTTCTGTGGGAAAGAGGTTGCAGGCAAGAGAAAATGACATCCCCCACTAGGCTACAAAGTCTATTTTGAACTGTCAAGGCAAGCTGCTTCTAGCAGCTCCTGTCCAGATATGTCAACAGTACTCCATCGTTAGACGTACTTGACTCTTATATTGAAAGAGAATTGCATCAGCTGTGGGATATCTACTGGAGCGGAAGAACGATCTCACCATTTTTCCAGCGGTCTTGATAACGGATTTGATGTACATGTTCCATTTCAGATCAGGAGTAAATGTCGGATCTAGAAGCTTGTCAAAAACATGGAGCCTCCCCAAGACGAGAGCCATTCATTTTGATTGATGCAAGACGGGGATAATTGAAAGATAGAAGCTTGGTTTTAGATGCATTAAAACCGGCCACCCTTTTCCCCATTGTACCATGTGATCAAGATTAGAGGAGAGAGAATCAGAAAGAATTTGGTCGTTTACGGCCTTTTGAAGTGTTGCTATAGATGGTAGTGTCATCAGCATAAATGTCTACAAATAATCTTATGATGTGATTTGGGAGATCATTGATGTAGATCAGGAAGAGAGTTGGGCCCAGGATGGACCCCTGAGGGACCCCAGTATTAATACTGTGAGATTCTGATTTCTGCCCATCAACCACTACTCTTATCAATCTATCGGAGAGAAATGATTTAATAACTGAAAAGACATTTCCAGCTGTACCATAGCTAAAGATTTTATGGAGTAGACCTTTATGCCACACCATATCAAAGGCCTTTTATGTGTCACGGACAATTACACTAGAAAGGAAGCCTCTGTTAAGAGATTCGCTAATCCTAGAAGATGTAACTGTTAGCACATCTGCTGTAGATCTGGCAGAATGGAAACTATATTGCATGTCCCTGAGGGGGTTATTTTTGCTGAGATAGTTGACTATTTAACACAGATTCCAGCAACTTACTCATGCTGCATTGGTCTGTATTGAGAGGGAGATGAGCGATCATCTGAATTTTTAAATACGAGACATACTGATGAGGTTTTCCAGAGTGTTGGGAAACAATTCTTCTTGAGACAACGCGTAAACACCTGGGAGCTAGTTCTAGTTGAAGCTTCTGGAGTGCTATAATGGGAATGTCTTCAGGGCCAGTTGCTTTACTGGAATTGAAGTTTTTGATTAGGTTGGCAACATCATACACAGATATTTGTATGCTATATAGCGTGTTTTCAGACACAGGAAAAAATGTGGGGATTGGCGGCTCTGATCACATAAGGTAGAATTAGTTGCAAAGTTCTTGGCAAAGAGTTTGACTTTGTTAGATGCTGACAAGATTACCTCAGGTTCATTGTAGAGCACACACTTCTATTCAGGACCCTATTTATTATTTGCCAAAATTGGTGAGAACCAAACTGCTACTCAGCTACTTTGGACTTAACAGACTGAGCATACAACTCTCTTGCATTCTTTATTACTCTTTTACAATAGGTGGTGGCAGTCCTGAAGGCAGCTTTAGTCTCAGTACATCTATTACGTAGGAAGCAATGGAAAAAGTGATTTCTGTGCACAATGGCAGCAGCACATTCTGGAGAGAACCATGGCTGGCTGTTAGGTTTTTGCTGGAAATTTTTGGAGGGTATGAAATGGTCTATACCTACAATTAATTATTCCGTCAGGTCTGATACTATAGAAGACACATTCTTTTTAAACATGGAACATAGAGGTAGATCTGATATAAATATATGAAAGCTATCTTAGTCAACCATAGAGTATCGATATACTGTACGATGGAGAGGTATGTCGGAGGACTTATTACAGTTTGTTTTTATCTTAATAGAAACAACCAAGTGGTTGGAAAATCCCAGTGGGGACAGAATAGAAAATGAACATAGCTCAGGGCAAGTTGTGAGAAAAAGGTTTAGGAGATTTGGATACTGATCATCAGTGTCAACCAGTGTGTGGGTTCGTGAACAATCTGAGTTAAGTCATAAGCAATGGAGAAATCGTGACAGAACCTCCCCTCATCATCTGCCTTGTTTGAATTAACCATTCTACATTGTGAACATTAAAGACTCCACAGACGTGAATGTTAGCTGGAGGATGAGCAAACAAGATGTGGTCAATTTTCTCAGATATACTCTTAAAAATAATAACACCGCTGTTATGGGGGTGATCGAGGGCAAATATAAATGCAATAGTATGAGCAAGTGCAATCTGAAAGCATTTATAGGGCAATTTAAGGTCTTTTCTGAAGATGCCCCTACCACATGGCAAGCCATCTCTAATGTAGGCACATATTCCATGCCCATGTCGATTTTGGGGGTCAGATTTGGATGTTAAATTAGGATATCTTTTAATTACAAACTCATCTAGAGAAATAGTCGGTCCAATGCTTATTATGCTTAGGAAGGTGTTGTTTGGTCTCCTGTAATTGGATTGTTGGAACGTAGACCCCTGATGTTAGAGAAAGAGACATGGTAGTGTGGGTCTACATTGGAAGTTGGAGTTCTGGGTTTAATCTTGTATTCTTTTTGGAGACTTCATGATGGATAAATATGTTGTTATCTATAAATATAAAAGCGAAAATGTGTGTATGTATGTTCGCTTTTTGTGTATGTCCAAGAAAGGCTTTTTTCCGAGAAGCGATCGGTCGACTCACTTCTTCTTAAAACTTTTTATATCACGCCTAAATGATAATATTTATGAGTTAACAACTGGGGTTGCCTGTCTATTTAATTTGCCCGACTTTCAAAAGATAAATATTCAAGATTTTTCGATCGCCGCATATGCATTAAGCTTTTTCGTATAAAAAAAAAGAAGCGAACAGACTCGCTGTAAATAAAACACTGTCCTGCACTCAAAGTTGACGTCATTAAGTCGTCAAAAATGGGCACCTGCCATTAAACGTTGCACTTTTTTTTTTTTCACACTTTATTATTTTCCATCTGCGTGTCAAGGCTTCGTTTTTTTTTTAAACAAACACCCGACAAACGATTTTTGTTTTAATTTACCCAAAAAACACACACACCTCAAAACACCCGGGCAATGCCGGGTACCCCCCACTAGTTACTTATTAAAATAACTTATAACACACACAATATATATATATATATATATATATATATATATATATATATATATATATGCATAGATATATATATATATGTGCATATATATATATATATATATATATATATATATCTGGATATATATATATATATATATATATATATATATATATATATATATATATATATATCCAGGTAGTAACAGTTATTCGTTGTTTATTTATTTATATATTTTTCATCCTTTTTTGTTTTATTGTTTTTGTTAAAAAATGCCTCAAAAAGTAATCGGTGAAAAACCGGTTAAATCCAAAAATTCAGTATCCAAAGTTAGGACACCGGAAGTGGACTCAGTTTAGCTAAATATGGAACAGAAGTTAGTAAGCATGAAACAAAATACAAAACCATATAAACCTTTTTCATAGAAACTTTTTTTATATACAAATGTTTAAAATAATGTTTTTGTTTTTTGTGTGTGTGTGATAACATAAGTGTTAATAAAAAAAAACTTTCATAAATTATGACAAAAGTCTGTGAAAAACTTGTGACAGATATATTCTAAGAAACTTTTAAAATACAAGTTTATTTTTTATGGTTTATTTATTTTAAATATTTATTTAATATTTAATATATCATTTCAAAAAGGCATTTACAGCCATATAAATAATAAAAATTCTCATTAGTATTTTTTTTTTCATGATGACACAATGTAAATAATGAATTTTTTTATTCTTTTTTATAGTTTCATGATAATACAAGTGTTAAAACAAAAATATTTGTAGAAATGTAAAAAAAATTTTTTTTTATTATTGTTTCATGATAGCATAAGAACTTTTGGAAATAAATTATTTCCATATTTCCTGGTTATATTTGCCGATGACATCACGCTCTATAACAGGCACAAAGGAAAACAAATGAACATGTATCTAAGGAAATGGCAGAAACACTAGAGGAAGACCACCAATCTGTAGCCGAATCAGGACAAAAATGGATGTTTGTATGCACATGCAATAAACAAATAGGTCCACCTCCACAATTTTCTTTAAAAATATTAAGAACGGCTTTCGGAATAAACAGCCCCAATCCCCCATGTTAAGAACAGCTTTCAGAATAAACACTCCCAACCTCCCCATGTTAAGAACGGCTTTCAGAATACCCCCCAGTCTCCCTATGTTAAAAATTGTAGCAGTGGATCTAATGTAAAAATTTGCCAAACTTATAAAGCTAGGTAGGAAATGAACACTTAGAAAAATCAATTTTATCTTTTTTAAAACAACAGTAAACAAGCAAAAATATAAAAAAAATATTATGTGTAGTTTCTTTTAAAAACAATATCTCCTTCAAGAACAGTCATAAAATGTGTTTTCAATCAATATTTATTCAATAATGGACCAGTTTTCTTACCTAGCAAAAATGAATGAGTTTTCCATTGACAAAAAATATATATTTCACCCAAATTTTTCTATCTACTAAACAATAAACATTAAGCAGTAAACTACAAGTTGAAAATAATAATTGTAATAAAAAAAAGAACATTTTTTCCATTTTGTTTGCTCTGTAACGTTTACAGGGAACATGAACTGGAATAGATACATTGAGAGCATTGCTAAGGCAGCTGCAAAGAAGGTGGGCTCTCTCTACCGTGCTAGAAAACTACTTATGCCTGAAAGTATCCTGTACCTCTGTAAGGCCACCATTCGCCCATGTATGGAGTGCTGTTGTCACATTTGGGCTGGTACATCTTCTGCTTGTCTCTCACTCCTGGACAGGGTTCAAAAGAGTGTCGCCAATCTAATAGGTCCTGAACTGTCATCTAGGCTTCAGCCTCTGTCCCACTGACGAAATGTTGCATCCCTCTGCCTGTTCTACAAGTACTTTAATGGTGAATGCTCTGGCGAACTACAAGCACTTGTATGAATACCCCCTCGACAAACCCGACAAGTAGCTAAATCCCACCCCTTCACAGTAGAGCTCCCTAGGTGTAAGAAAGCCTTCTACTCCAATAGTTTCTTTCCCAGAACTGCTAGACTTTGGAACTCCCTTCCAGGAGTCTGCTTTCCCAACTGTACTGACATGCAGAAGTTCAAGTGTAATGTGAACAAACATCTTGCTACTCATCTCCCTTCATAATAACCCTGCAACTTATGTCCCCGATAGTAGCCCCCTACTTCAAAGTGGCACTGTGCCTTGTTTGGGGTGAAAATTGACTAAAAAAAAAAAAAAAAAAAAAAAAAAATCTTGCAAAATGGACTGACTATCGCTCTGGCACACAGACGATGATCCTTGTTTATTTCATGTTGTTTAATGCTGACCAAGGGAGATAACTTTTCTCGATTCGTTTCATAACCAATGGTTGTCAGACGTTTTGTTTTGACAAAAAAACAAGAATTCAGGGTGGCAGTCAGTAATTGATTTTAACAAAGATTAAACAAACAAACAAACAAACAAAAAACGAAGCAATAGAACAGAATAAATAAATGTAGAGAAACAATTATGAAACATGGACAGTATTAACTTACAAAACCCGAGAAACCATATTTAATAAATTCGGACATTTGTTTTACTATAAACAACAAACTGGAAAAGTGGTCAAGAAACACATATATAACAAATGTTACCAAAGGCAAGATAAATTACTCTATTGCCTACTTGGATAAGTTTTTTTTTGGTATTATTATACAAACACCGTGACAGCGTTAGGGTTAGGGTTAGGATTAGGGTTAGGGTTAGGGTTAGGGTTGGGGTTTAGGGTTAGGGTTAGGGTTAGGTTTAGGGTTAGGGTTAGGGTTAGGGGTTAGGGTTAGGGGTAGGGGTAGGGTTAATTCGCTGTCACGGTGTTTGTATAGTTTTACCTTTTTTTTTTTTTTTTTTTTTTTTTTTTTTTTTTTTAAACGTTTATTAAGATTGAAAATAAAAAGATGGTAGACCTGAGGCTGTCAGCTTTGATGTCTCAGAAATCGCTCAAAACTCAAAAATAAAACAAAATATTGATAGATTCCACCCAATAAATGTCATAGAAGAGTAACTTATCTTACCTTTGGTAACATTTATTTGTTCGGTATTCCGGCATAAAGCTCGAGACAATAGTCTCTAACCCCCTTTCACAACAAAAGGAACTAACTTCCCTATACACCGCTTTTGGTTACTATGGGAACAGCTAATTTATGTGATGATTCGATTTTTAATAATAAACACATTTTATTTTTTTAAATATTAATATTTATTTTTAATAATAAACACATTTTATTTTATTTTAAATATTAATATTTATTTTTAATAATAAACTACACTGATTAATATCCCCAAAACTACTTTTTTTGTGACAAATTTAAATGCGCTTGCTTGCATGTATAGAAATGGTCACCACCGATAACAAAGAATTACATTGGTTAATATGAAAACACAGGTCAGCTGCTGCAGGTATAACATCATCAACATAAGTGCAGCAGAACGCGTACGATTTTTCGATTAATTAGCGGCAATAATAATTTGTGTGGGTTTTCAGATCGAATAATAATTAAAAAAAAAATCAACAATAATAATAAAAAAAATCAACAATATTAAAACAAAATCAACAATAATAAAAAAAACAAAATAGATTTTATTGGTTTATTCCTCGAATCACAAAAATTAATAAATAAAAAATCCTGTATATTGTAGGCTACAATAAATGTTTGAAGCCAAATCTTTCAGCAAAAAAAGGCCAAATTCAAAGACAAAACCACATTTTTTAGATAAAAAAAAGGCCAAAAAAGTCAAATTTTAACTTTTTCTTTATTAATTATTATTAAACAAATATTGTTTTACTTTTAAAATGTCCTGTATATTGTTTATTATTAAAAATCGAATCATCATTATTATCATTCATCATTATTATTAAAAATCGAATCATCACAAAATTTAACTGTTCCCATAGTAACCAAAAGCGGTGTATAGGGAAATTAGTTCCTTTTGTTGTGAAAGAGGGTTAGAGACTATTGTCTCGAGCTTTATGCCGGAATACCATTTGTTCTATATTTGTTTTTTGACAACTTTTTCTGTTTCTTGTCTAAAGTAAAAAATGCTCACAAATTCAACATCGTCTAATAAGTTACGTATGTTTGCACTTTTCATTGTCTCAAATTCTCTTTAATTAATCTTTTTAGTCAAAAGTAGTTATTTCCCTTGTATTTTACAATCTATCTACAAATGCAGGTGCTTATTCAGATTGACACTCATAGCGATAAAAAAAACTTGTCAGAGAATGAAGATTTTATATTCCAAAAATAACAAGGGGTTTGTATTACTGTACACATAGATTCGAAAAAGTTGTCAAAAAACAAATATATAACAAATAAATGTTATCAAAGGCAAGATAAGTTACTTTTCTACCAAACTGGATATATTTTTTTTGTTTTTATTCAATGTAACATTTATTCAGCTCGAAAAACGTACAGTGTTTACCGATGTATTCGAAAATTCAAGATGGCTTCTCACACCCTCTTTAACACCGTAAGTTTGGGAAAAGGTGTTATAATTAAAAAACTATACAAAATACTATTAAAAACCCGCCGAATATATGTCAACCTATGTCACAGTAACATATATTGAGCGAGTTTTTAACAGTATTTTATCCGGTTTTTTATTTATAACACCTCTTCCCAAACTTACAGAGAGAATCAGACGCCATCTTGAATGTTCTAATACATCGGTAAATACTGTATGGTTTTCGAGCTGAATAAGCATGTTACATTGAATAAAAACACGAAAAATATATCCAGTTTGGTAGAAAAGTAATTTATCTTGCCTTTGATAACATTTATTTGTTATATATTTGTTTTTTGACAACATTTTCGAATCTATGTGTACAGTAATACAAACCCATAACAAGCATTGATCAAGTAGTTTTATTTATTTATTTTTTACGGAAAACAAATTTGCCGTTTTTTACTGATAAATGACAAACAAGCTTGTTTATCTAGAGAACATAATAAGGGGAGATAATCAGTGATCATTTTGACAGTTTCCACGTGCATCTGGGTTGTTTGCCCTTGTCCACCGATTCGTTGTACGCTTTTTTTTTCACTCTCATTAGGGTCTGCCAAACGATTGTGAAGAACGGAGCGCATGATCTCGTGACGTCAGACCTGTGTTAACTATACAAAGTATGGAAAAGCCGAAGCGACTTAATGATTGTTTAAAACCTTTGTTTATCTTCTTCAAATTGCAATTAATAATTAATCTTTCTTATAATTTTGTTAGGTTTTAAGATTTACACAGTTTAACGATTAATAATATTATAAACATTTGTATATTAAATATGAAATACGGTTTTACTAAACTGTTCATTTGGTTAATTACTGGTTTCCATACTTTTATTTAGTAAAAATAAACTAGATATGGTAGTGCCCTTGTCCATGTTTATTATTTGTGCAATAATATTTTTCAATCGGTTTTAATCTGGCAATAAAATAGCTGGAAAAAGTCATGTTTATATTATAACTTAATATTTAAAAAAATTTTAAACACAATTAATTAAAAATATATGTTGTAATGGGACATTTTTAAATAATGGAATTTTAATCATTTTAATCTTTTAAAAATTAATTAATTTTTAGGAAGTTTCTTTTTTTTTGCAATTCAACTGATAATAGTATATATTGAGTAGAAAAAACTCTATTTAAAAAAAAAAAAACAATATTAAATTTATATCAATTTTTTAATTGCAACTTCAAAGTCAGTTTTTGTCCCATACGTGTATTTAAACTTTTAAAAAATAAGAATTTTTTACTTTCTTATGTTTCATAATAAATAGAAATTTTTATCAATTTAAATATATTTTGTTCAAATTTTGAAAAAATAAATATGTTCACTAAAAAAATATTTTCCTCATATATTTTACGGAAAACTGTTTTATATGTAATTTCATTCTAAAACTGAATAAGTATCGAACATTTCACCAAAATCTAACCATTAGTTGATTTTTGCTGGATTTATTAAACACAGGTATGTTTTCATGTTCGGAATGCTTACTATATGGGAACATTATTTTAAAACAAGATTTTTGTCTCGCAATTTCATTATTTTCATACGATGAAAAATTTTTTACAAATTTATTTCTAGTTTATTTTGCCCTTCTTTTAAATGGTACAAAAGTTATATCGATAATATTAATTTATAATAAAATTATATCGTGTTACATATAGAGGGGGGATTTATTTCTGTGGTGAATTTTGGAGGTGCCTAACTCTCATTGAAACAGACAAGATATTTAGCCACAAGTGAATTACAAAAAAAAAAGGTTATGTTGTCTAACTGCTTGTTAGTAGACAAGATATTAAGCCACAAGTGAATTACAAAAAAAGGCTATGTTGTCTAACTGCTTGTTAGTAGACAAGATATTTAGCCACAAGTGAATTACAAAAAAGGCTATGTTGTCTAACTGCTTGTTAGTAGACAAGATATTTAGCCACAAGTGAATTACAAAAAAAAGGCTATGTTGTCTAACTGCTTGTTAGTAGACAGGATATTTAGCCACAAGTGAATTACAAAAAAAAAGGTTATGTTGTCTAACTGCTTGTTAGTAGACAAGATATTTAGCCACAAGTGAATTACAAAAAAAAAGACTATGTTGTCTAACTGCTTGTTAGTAGACAAGATATTTAGCCACAAGTGAATTACAAAAAAAAAGGCTATGTTGTCTAACTGCTTGTTAGTAGACAGGATATTTAGCCACAAGTGAATTACAAAAAAAAAGACTATGTTGTCTAACTGCTTGTTAGTAGACAAGATATTTAGCCACAAGTGAATTACAAAAAAAAAGGCTATGTTGTCTAACTGCTTGTTAGTAGACAAGATATTTAGCCACAAGTGAATTACAAAAAAAAAGGCTATGTTGTCTAACTGCTTGTTAGTAGACAAGATATTTAGCCACAAGTGAATTACAAGAACTAATTCATTCATAATATTTTAGGTTTATATCACATATTTATTCAACAAGTTATAGAAATGTGTTGGTAAAGACGAGATCAAATGTTCATGTGTCTTGAGGGAGACAGTTTTTTATGTTAAAAACCACAAGCAAAATGTTATTATAGATCCAGAAGAGGAATATGTAATTGTTCCAGTTCATGTTGCCTGTGTATATGGTTGTCTGAAATACCAAATACCTCTCACTTTGCCTTTCAGAATAATTAGATATTGAGTTTAGATTTGCTTTACAGAGTGTTAGGATATCTGAGTAATTTATGTGGAGGAATATTCTATTTACATCATCGAAGTTAGTTCTAAGACCCTTCATATTTAATCACCTTTCTGTTATTTTGCATTTTTATGCTTGTTTTATTGTGTGTTTTGGACAATGTGGGTGGTGGTTGCATGTCAAAAACAAAGTTCACATATTGTCCACATGGTGCAATGGAATTACCAATTCTCCAAACATTTTGAAACATAAGATTACTCCTTTGTTTTGAAGTTTTTTTTATATTCCAACCTTGCTGCTTCAAATTTTCAGCAAAGATCCGTTAATTTTTTTCTTTTTTTTTTTTTGTAAGCAATAAGAGATAGCTTGTAGTGTAAATGCTGCAGTGTTCTTAGTTTTTTTTTTATATTGTTGGGTCAAAGGTGAAATTCCATGTAAATAAATTTACATATTCCATGCATTCACACATATGCATATTCTTGCCTCTGAAACAGCTGCATTTTATTATTGTCATCAAAACAATTGTGCTTTTTTTTTTTAAAGATTCAGTTTTGAGTTATTTTCTTGGGCACCATTTGAGTTTAGTATGCTATTCATACCATCTTTTAACGTTTGTTCCTAACAATCTGTTAATAAACTAAATGTCATTGTTATTCCAGTGTGTCTCAATTTTCCTTTTCCTTCTGATGCACGTGTCATATTTGCTGATAAAACAATCTGTAATTATATGAAATTATTTTTGGGTATTTAAGGCGTAAACTTAATGACCAGATTCAGTAAAGATGTCAGTTTCAAATTTGGATTTTGTACAATTCCGAGGTTGTATGTTGCTCTATTGCTGCAGTCGATAGTCAGGGCAAATTTAATGAAAAATGGAAGCATTTATTCAGTCTCAAAAGACAATAGATTCCCCCTGTAAGGGTAGCTGCATGTGTAATTGTGAGGCAAGAATTGCACAATCTCCAACCACACCTCTACTGAATCGGCACTGCTTGAGTTCAGTGGCAAAGAGAAGTGCTAAACGACTGGAAACAATGCCGAGATAAGCGGAGAGCACATACAGCACCTGAAATTCCCAAATGGTCATCCATTTTAGTACTGACCAGGCTCAACGTTGCTTAACTTCAGTGATCTAATAGGAACCGGTGTGTCAATGTGATTATACTATATATTAATAAAGAAATTATATATTATTATGTAATGCTTTGTCAGAGAAATAAAAAAAAACACATCTTGTTTATCCAAACTCCCAAATAAGATTCTCAGAGATCGACAACCGCCACTAACTTAATCATATATCTGATGTTATTTTTAACTAATTACAGAGTGGAACGATAAAAGTGTCGCCCCAAAGAAAACAACCATACAGCTGTATTTTAAAACTTTTATCGAAAAAGTTAGTCCAGGTAAATTTGATTATGTAGTAGAGCTGACATCTATTCAATGTAGCCGCCTTCAGCCTCAATCACCACCTTGATATGGGTCCTGAACTGGGAGCATGCCTTTTCCACAAGTGCTGGTTGGAGCTCAGCGGATGGCTGTAATCAGGCTAGCTTTGGTGTTGTGGGAGGTTATGTTGGTGATGTTCTTGACATATGACCAAACGAAGTAGTCCAGTGGGTTCAGGTCAGGGGAGGCTGGGGTGCAGTGAGAGAAGGGTATAAAGTTTTAACACTCCTTCTGAAGCTGAGCCTGGGTCTCTTTGGACTTGTGGGTCAGCACCGCATCTTGCTGTTGCACCCAGGGTCTGCCAGCGGTCACTTGATTGCACCAGGAGATAACCACACTAGGTACACTTTGATGTTGATTTTCCAGCCAACTTCGAAAATGTGAGATGGCATGATGTGAAACCACACCAAAGACCATAACTGTGGGTCATCCAATGGATTGAGTTGTGCCCTCAAGTGTTGAACCATCCATATTTGCATTTTGAGGGTGCTGGCAATGGTCCTGTTGTCATAACTTGGCTCGGTAGAGAGCATTAGTTGTACAGCAGCACATCTTCGATGTTGCAAGGCTCCTATCGCTCTTGGGATTTGTACACAACTGGCCAACTAGTAGATGATCTGCAACAAAAAAAAGAAAACTGGTTTTCATCAAACGGAAATGAAATCATGTCGTCTTTTCTATGGCGACAATTTTATCGTTCCAGCCAGTATTCTTACTTCCTTTCTCATGATAGCTTATTTGATGTCAGGGTCGACCTGGTAACCTTTTTATGATCTCGAAAACATTTTCTGCTTACAACTTAATGCCAGATCCATCTGACAAATATATTTTAACTAATGTTTATACTAGTAGAGATACTCGCGAACATTTAAGATTGAGCCATTTGTATAAGCTTTGTAATTGTTCTTAGTTTCTATAAATTAACTTGTTGAGACATGAATCTCATCAAATTATTTAACAATGGCATCAATTTATCCGCAAACTTGAGTAAGGGTTAAATCCTTCTGGTATTATTGTTGATGGCAGTACATGAAGAAATTTATTATCTATAATTTCTTTGCCAACACATTCGTTTTGCTTTGCTCTGTATCTCTATAAGGCCACCATTCGCCCATGTATGGAGTATTGCTGTCACATTTGGGCTGGTGCATCTGCTACTAGTCTCTCGCTCCTTGACAAGGTTCAAAAGAGAGTCGCAAACCTGATAGGCCCTGAACTGGCATCTAAGCTTCAGCCTCTGTTCCATCGACAAAATGTTGCGTCCCTCTGCCTGTTCTACAAGTATTTTAGTGGAGAATATTCTGACGAACTACAATCACTTGTGCCCCCACGACATGAGCACCCTCGACAAACCCGACAGGCTGCTAAATCCCACCCTTACACTGTAGAGATCCCTAGGTGTAAAAGATATTTCTACTCCAATAGTTTCTTCCCCAGAACCGCTAGACTCTGGAATTCCATTCCAGGTCCCTGCTTCCCCAACGATACTGACGTGCAGAAGTTCAAGTGTAACGTGAACCGACATCTTGCTGCCCAAATCCCTACATAGTACCCCAGTAGTTGTTGCCCCTGATAGTAGCCCCTTACACCAAAGTGGCAATGTGCCTTGTTTGGGGTGAAAAATGTAATTTAAAAAAAAAAAATAAATAAATAAATAAAATTTTGTTGTAATTATGGTGTTTTTATGATAGAAATGTTTGATATTCGTTTTAGAGAATCTGTTGGAAATGGGAAATATAACTTTCTTTCTTATGATCCTTAGCTTATTTTCTGGCAAGGTTGACTCTGTAATCTCTCTGTGATATTGTCTTCACTTATTGGTGCATGTATATACCATTATACACTCATGTCATCGTTGGAAACTTGTCTGTATATACAATCACTTAGATGCCAATATTTAGTTCTTTAATAAAGGTTTGCCATATATACTGTAATTTGCACGGCATAATCACATTGACACATCACTTCTTGTTAGATCACTGAAGTTAAGCAACATTGAGCCTGGGCAGTACCAGGTGAGTGACTATTTGAAAATACCAGGCGCTGTATATAGGACATCAACAGCAGAAACTGTAAAAAACTAACATTATCTCCACTGATTGGGATATACAAATGACGTTGGGACCGTTTGTGAATTTGATATTTCCATAAAACTTTCTCCTACAGAGGAACCTGGTTCATCCCACCTAGGGTGTGTGACACTTCTGTTTGATAAAAAAGGTCAATTACAAAGAAAAGAGCAGTCATTGAAACCATCAGATGTGATGCATTTCTTTAGCGTGCATGAGGGAAAAAGAGATAGAAGCAGATATATGCCTAGATGGATAGCTCATATCACTACACCTAGTTACATGATGTGTGCTTACCCTCCCTCATACATTAGGGATGGTGCCCTGGACAAAAGACAGAAGTTGTCCTATCAGGGAGTCACATGATTTTGTTGATTTCCACCTTGGGTTCACCTCTGACCCTTAAGGTGTCACGCAAACTTACATTCAAACAACAGCCCTCGCTATGTAACAATATTTGTCTAAAACATCTCCTGTTTACAACTTAATGTCAGATCCACCTGAACAAATATATTCTAACTAAAATTTCTACTAGTAAACGTATGCCACCAAGATTTAACATCAAGTCATTTGCTTCATCATTTATTTAAAAACTTGTTTTGCTATCTTTTGTAAATTTATTAATCAATTATTCTTATAAACTCTTGCTAAAGATTTAAATTCTACGCAGGCCTAACCCTAACTTTTTAGTGATGTTTTTTTAACTTTAATTTAACATAACTTTTTTTCTATAATTATGATACAATTAATTTTTTTTTTACTAAGCAGTTACCACTTACCAAAGCCCAAAGGCCACTCGTGGATAAGTTTTAATAAGTGTACCATAGTCAATGAGAAAATGTCATAGTAATCGTTAGTAGTGGAAATTTGGTAAATTGGATTACTTAAGGGGATGGCTCATCAAGAACTCGTTCATGTTGGACTTGAAGATGACCATATTGTAGTCTGCTGGAAAGCAAATGGAAGAGAGGTTGATGGGCATACAGTTCTAAGAAAGAAGCTTTGTTCATGGAATCTACGTTCGGGTTTAGACACAGATAAAGAGTAGTGGAAATTATTGATAGTGGTTTCAGCTAGATGAGTGATTTTTATGAAAGTTTGACAAGAGGGATCATAGATTGGAGCTCAGACGAGCACTTATATTATTATAAAAATTATATTTATATTATATTATAAAAATAATGATAGAGTAGCGACATGCTCGCAACGTCTCTTCTATGGGAAAGAGGTTACAGGGAAGAGAAAAGGGCATAGGCTAAGATGTCTCTTTTGAACTCTGTCAAGGCATGATAAGGTGCTTCTAGTAGCTCCTGCCCAGATGTGGCAACAGTACTTCATCCTATGACGTACTTGGTTCTTGTATCGAAATAAAAAAAATAATAAATTTTCAATTTTTAAAAGTACATCATTTTTTTTCAAAGTTCCATTACATTAATTGGTAGATTTTCTGATGAAAAAAAAACACATCAGGAAATCTATCAGTTAATGTAATCAAAGTGGAAAAGATACAATTTTAAAGTTTATTTTTATTTGGCATTTATGAATTTTATCAAGGATATATAAATTACTAGGTATTTTGTAATATAGCCAACAAAACAAAAAAAATGGTTGAATAAAACAAATATACAACAAATAAACGTTACCAAAGGCAAGATAAATTACTCTTCTACCTACCTGGATAAGTTTTTTGTGTTTTACCATATTTTAAAAAATTTATTTAATTTGAAACACAAGTAAGAACAAGAAAAAAAAGGTTCATCTGGGGAGTCTCGATAATCGCTCAAAAATTAGAAATTGAAACAAAATACTGAGTTTCTGTCAGCCAAAAAATTCTCATAAATAAGTAAAGCACAAAAAATCTTTTCAAGGTAAATGGAAGTGTAACTTATCTTGCCTTTGGTAACATTATATATTTGTTTTTTGACCACTTTTTTATTTTGTCGTCTATATGGCAAAATGCCAAATCATTTTTGAAGGATTATTTGTTGTTAATAAATTTTACATTTAATTATTAAATGATTTGATAATGGAAATTGTTACTGTAAACTTCTGCATCAGCATTTCAAGGACAACAAATGTTTGGTCCCATTTTTTGACTTTAAAATTAGTTTTGCTGATATCGGTTTTTTTTTAGCTGAGAATTATCAGCTGTTGTAGACAATCTGTTGTTGTAGGTCATTTATATTTTTGTATCGTCACACAATGAGGCACCACTTATTGATGCTAAAAGCCACTTAAGGATAAGGATTAATGGGATGGATAAATTAACATGTGAATGATGAAGAATATTATGAGAAGATTGAAAATAATGAATAGAATGGATACAATTTTATCACGTCTGAGGACGGTTTATGACTAGTGTTTATTGGAAGATGACCAATATGCAGATTACAGGAAAGCAGTCTTGTGGCAATGTGGTCCGCAGATGGGAATTTCTTTTTAAAAAAATTCTTAGGCACACAGAGGAAGAAAAGAAAAGTTATTTGCAGTTGTGATAGAAAGACGAGTTCTTACTGTGAATGTTTTACAAGGAGGAATTGCAGATTGAAGCTACAGAAATGGTAACTTTATTTAAGAAAAAAAAAAAATTATGTAAAAAGTAAAATTCCTTTCATAGGACTGGTGCTTAACACGAATTTTATAGCATTAAGCAGAACAGATGACCTGAATTACTTTTGTGACATACTTTTCAGCATACTTCACATACTTTTGGGTGGATTGTTTGTTTATAGTGTTTGGTGTTCTCAAATAGTCATCTAAATACTAACCAAGGTCAACATTGCTTAACTTTGGGTGATTCAACAAGAACTGATTTCCTAAACTTTATTTAATTCTTGTTAAATGTTGACCCATTCTGTTGAACAAAGATGGCGACAGTAGATCCAATTGGTGAAGAATCAATGCAGTCACGATCTCGAGTGTTGAGTAATTCTTAATAACAAAGATGGCGGCAGTAGATCCAGTCGTGTAAAGACGGAGACTGACAGCGAACTGACTTGAATCCAAAATTCGATATTTTTATAATGAAGTCGGAGGCATCTCATTGGTTGATTATCCTAACCATAGTTATAAATAAGATCGTCCAAATGTTGGTAGTCATACCGTCCATTATCATCAAAAACATTTTAAATGTCCCATACCACACAAAACTACTGTATTTTCAATCCATCCAACAACTGATGAAATGATAACCCTTTGTTTAAATCTAATTTTAAGTATGTTTAAAAGTTTCCAATGGAAGAAAGATAACTCTTGCTCATCCTTGTGAAACTTACATTTGGGTACTTAATTTAATATATCACTTTACTTTAATAATTTAATATATCACTTTACTTTAATAATTTAATATATCACTTTACTTTAATAATTTAATATATCGCTTTACTTTAATAATTTAATATATCACTTTACTTTAATAATTTAATATATCACTTTACTTTAATAATTTAATATATCACTTTACTTTAATAATTTAATATATCACTTTACTTTAATAATTTAATATATCACTTTACTTTAATAATTTAATATATCGCTTTACTTTAATAATTTAATATATCACTTTAATAATTTAATATATCACTTTACTTTAATAATTTAATATATCACTTTACTTTAATAATTTTAATAATTTAATATATCACTGTTTTCATAAAAGTTAGGCAATCTGTATTGTTTTGAATAAACAATTCTCTCCCAAAAATCTGCTTTTAACAATAATTCTAATTCTATGATTCTATAAATTCTACGACAAGTTAATGTTGCATGAACATTTAAGCATTAGCATGACATGACGGAATGAAATGTGTAAACAGACATCAAGATCAAAGGAAGGAGAAAAAAGTAGAAAAAAACTGTGGCAGACGAAATTGCAATGAACACAAGCAGGAGCGAATTCTTGCGGCTGGAGATTTTGAATACACTTCCTTTCTGGCTTATAAAAGGTTAAATTGACAACACACTCTTATTCTTCCCAGATCGTCGACTGACGACATCGCCATGTGGAACGGACCTGTCCCCCTCAACTTCTCTCTTGGAACTCAACAGAACTCACTTAGCCGTTGGGCTCAGGGTTCGACTGACATGAATATAAACAAGCCAACATGGTCATCTCCACACACAGACCAATGCAATACACACTCGAACTCACTTTCTCATCCTACAATACTGTCTCTAATCTTTTGTGACACATCTTTCTACTACTAAACTCTAGGAGACATATAATTCATCATGGTTATGAACCATACCTCCAACACACATACATGAACTCTTCTCTCTTTCAACATACCTGTATAATCATCAACGTCTCTACACAGAAACTCTTTTAACGACTAACCTTTTCTCTATACAAGTCATACTAACGAAGATAACCAATAAAGTTGTTTTTAAATGTTAGAATGAGATTTCTTGTGTTTTTATTCTACAAAATGCAACATTGAGCCTCGTCATTATTAAAATGGGTGACCATTTGGATATTTCAGATGCTGTATGTGCTCTCCGCTTATCTCGGCATTGTTTCCAGTCATCCTGGATTTCTCCTTGCTACTGGACTCAATCAGTGCCGATTCAGGAGAGGTGTGGTTGTGGATTGCGCAACCTTTGCCTCACAATTACACGCACAGCTGCCCTTACAGGGGGTATCCTTTGTCTTTCGAGACTGAACAGAGGCAATGATGATGAATTTTTTTATTTTTTTTATTGTTTTCACCCCAAACAAGGCACAGTGTCACTTTGAAGTAGGGGGCTACTATCTGGGACATAAGTTGCAGGGGCATTATGAAGGGAGATGAGCAGCAAGATGTCTGTTCACATTACACTTGAACTTCTGCATGTCAGTACAATTGGGAAAGCAGAATCCCGAAAGGGAGTTCCAAAATCTAGCAGTTCTGGGAAAGAAACTATTGTAGTAGAATGCTTTCTTACACCTAAGGATCTCTACTGTGAAGGGGTAGGATTTAGCTGCTTGTTGGGTTTGTCAGGGATATTCACGTCGAAGGGGTACAAGTGCTTGTAGTTCCTCAGAGCATTCACCATTAAAGTACTTGTAGAACAGGCAGAGATGCAACATTTCATCAATGGGATAGAGGCTGAAGCTTAGATATCAGTTCAGGACCTATCAGGTTGCCGACTCTCTTTTGAACCCTGTCCAGGAGTGAGAGACAAATAGCAGATGTACCAGCCCAAATGTGACAACAGTACTTCATACATGGGCAAATGGTGGCCTTTTAGAGGTACAGGATACTTTTAAGCGTAAGTAGATTTCTAGCATGGTAGAGAGAACTCACCTTCTTCACAGCAGCCTTGGCAATGCTCTCAATGAATCTATTCCAGTTCATATTCCCTGTAAAGGTTAGGCCGAGGAGTTTAAAGGAAGTACTTTCAGATAATGTGTTCTTGGCCATTGCTATTGGTGGTAGTGAAGGTTTCTTGTAATTATTGAAGGAAACAAGCTTAGTCTTGGCAGCATTGAATGTGACCATCCATATGAAAATACAACTTTTTAATGGAAATCACAAAATCAGATTAAAGAACAGTGTCTTTGTGTAATGTAGTCGTGGGCTCTGTCATTTAAATGCGTACACATATTGACAATTCACATGGTGAGTTAATGTTGCATCAGCATTTAAGTGTGAGTGTGACATTTTTTTATTTTTACAAAGGAGTAACCACTTATCAAGGCTCGGAGGCCACTCAAGGACAAGAGTTAATGAGTGTACAGTAGTCAATAAGAAACCGAGAAGGCTAATATGCTTGCCAGTTGGTTTGCCTCAAACTCCACACTGGACCCTCTAAACCACCCCCTACCTCAATTTCCTATGCGGACAGACGCCACGCTAGACGATCTAATAATCACCCCTGCTCAGGTGCATGATATCATAAAAAACCTTGACACTCCAAAAGCATGTGGACCCGACCTCATCCCAGCTGTGCTATTAAAAAAGTGCTCAGCCGAAGTAGCTCCAGTTCTCTCCAAACTCTACAACAAATGCCTTAATGAAGCTTGCTTTCCGGGCTGTTGGAAAACTGCTTCTGTGGTACCAGTATTCAAGAATTCTGGCGAAAGAACTGACCCATTAAATTATCGCCCTATTAGCCTCTTCCCACTTTTTGCCAAAATATTTGAGACCTTAATTAACCATGCTCTAGTCCAGCACCTTACAGATGCTAAACTTCTGACCGACCAACAATATGGATTTAGACAAGCCCGTTCCACGGCAGACATCCTCACTGTAATCTCTGAACGCATATACCATTCACTGGACAGAGTGGGAGAGGGCAGAGCGGTAGCTCTAGATATATCTAAGGCTTTTGACAGGGTATGGCATGAGGGTCTCCTCAGGAAGATTAGAGCATACGGTATCACTGGTAGAATACTTAACATAATTAAATTCTTCTTAGATAAGAGAAAAATCCAGGTTGTCCTCGACGGTCGTACATCTAAACAATATGATATAAATGCGGGAGTACCCCAGGGATCTATCCTTGGACCTCTGCTGTTCCTGATATTCATAAATGACCTACCTGACAAAATTGCCTCTGAGATGGGTATATATGCTGATGACACCACACTCTATAGCAGGCACGACAGGAAAACAAATGAACATATATCTAAAGTAATGGCAGAAGCACTAGAGGATGACCTCCAATCAGTAGTGGAATGGGGACAAAAATGGATGGTCACGTTCAATGCTGCCAAGACAAAACTGGTTTCATTCAATAATTACAAGAAACCTTCTCTACCACCTATAGCAATGGCCAACGACTCTTTATCTGAGAGTATGTCTCTCAAGCTCCTTGGCCTAACGTTCACAGGAAACATGAGTTGGAACAATTACATCGAGAGCATTGCCAGGGCCGCTGCGAGGAAGGTGGGCTCTCTCTACCGTGCTAGAAAACTTCTAACATCCTGTACCTCTATAAGGCCACTATTCGCCCATGTATGGAGTATTGCTGTCATATTTGGGCTGGTGCATCAGCTACTAGTCTCTCGCTCGTTGACAGGGTTCAAAAGAGAGTCGCAAATCTGATAGGCCCTAAACTGGCATCTAAGCTTCAGCCTCTGTCCTATCGTCGAAACGTTGCATCCCTCTGCCTGTTTTACAAGTATTATAATGGTGAATGCTCTGATGAACTGCAAGCACTTGTGCCTCCACGACGTGAACACCCTCGACAGACCCGACAAGCTGCAAAATCCCACCCCCACACTGTAGAGATCCCTAGATGTAAAAGATTTTTCTACTCCAGTAGTTTCTTCCCCAGAACTGCTAGACTTTGGAATTCCATTCCAGGTCACTGCTTCCCCAACTGTACTGACATGCATAAGTTCAAGTGCAACGTGAACCAACATCTCGCTGCCCTAATCCCTACATAGTACCCCAGTAGATGTTTCCCCTGATAGTAGTCCCCTACACCAAAGTGGCAATGTGCCTTGTTTGGGGTGAAAATGTAATAAAAAAAAAAAATATCAATGTGATCATTAATTGCGGAAATATGGTAAATTGGATTACTTAAGGAAATGGCTCATCTGAAACTTGAAGATGATCACATTATAGTCAGCTGGAAAGCAGGCAAATGGAAGAGAGTTTCACAGGCATACAGTTCTGAGAAAGAAGCTTTGTTCATGGAATCTATGTTTAGGTTTAGGTACAGATAAAGATTGTGGGAAATTATTGATAGTGGTTTCATATAGACAAGTGTTTTCGTGAAAGTTTGGCAATTTTTTTACATAGGCATCACCACTTATCAAGGCCTTGAGGCCACTCGAGGATAAGGGTTTAAGAGTGTACAGTAGAAATTGGACAATATAGTAATCGTTAGTAATGAAAATTTGGTAAATTTGTTAACTTATATGGAACGGCTCATCAAAAACTTGTTTACATTAGACTTGAAGACAACCATATTGTAATCAGCTGGAAAGCAGGAAAACGGAAGACAATTCCATAGGTGTGCAGTTATAATAAAGAAGCTTTGCTCATGGAATCTGCGTTTAGGTTTAGGTACAGATAAAGAGTGGAGGAAATTATTGATAATGATTTCTGCTAGACGCGTGTTTCTTGTGAAAGTTTGGCGAGGGAGGACCATAGATTGGAGCTCAGCTGAGCACTTGCCATGAAAATAACGATAAATCAGACACAAACTCGCAACATTTCTTCTTTGAGAAAGTGGCTGCAGAAAAAAGAAAAGGACATATCTTACGAGGCTATGCAGTCTATTTTGAACTATCAAGACAGGATAAGTCCTTTCTAGCAGCTCCTGCCCAAATGAGGCAACAGTACTCCATCCTTGGACGTACCTGGCTCTTATATAGATAGAGAATTGCATCAGCAGTGAGATATCTACTGGATTGATAGAAGGATCTCACCATTAGATTGGAGCTCAGACGAGAACTTGCCATGAAAATGATGATAGAGCAGAGATCTCATTAAATGAAATGCATATGTAGGCATCAAAGGGAAAGAGAAGAGAAAAAAGAAAAAATGCATGCTGATTCAAAAGATACGCTTGACAAGCACACAATGTCTCCTCCTCCTACCTCTTAGAGAAAAATTATGCAGATTACAGCTGTAAGCCCAAAAATTAAAAAAGTTTAAGAATGGCGATTTTCTGTTGTAAATATGTGTCAACAAATTGCTTGTGAAGCCTGGTGAGATAATTTGTTTTTCTTTTACCTAAAAAAATTCCTGTCAAAGTGTTCTATTCTTTGAGAGTCTCTACATGTAACGTTTTGGTCCATTTTAAAAGTAATAACATTGTTATATTTCTAAGTCACATTGTAGAATTTCATCATTATCTATAAAAGACTTTTTTATGGCATTCACTGATCTGGAGAAAGCCTTTGATAGCGTTTCCAGGGATTTTCTATAGTGAGCAATTCAACAACTCAGAGTAGAAAAGAGGCTTGCCTTTTTTCTGTTGTTCTTGGCCTTCGGGCTGGGTTCAAAGTGTAGTATCTGTTCTGCTGATGCTGCACTTAAGGTAATTTGTCCCAGTCAATGGAGGGGAAACTCTCTATACTGGGACAATTATTATTTTTGATAACCAGAGTGCCCCCTTTTTGCCTACTTTTAGGGGAGCTGGTTCTTACCCCACATTAAAAATGACCTTGTGCCTAATTTGCTTTGGTGGGGAAGCAAATACAGTAAAGGAATGGCTCATCTGGCTGGTTCATTGTGTTAAGTTGTCTCCCTTGTATTAAGCTATAAGCGTTCTATTCCTTGGGTGTAAGTTTCTTAAAGTGATCCCCCTTGCTTAGTGATCATTTGGCTGGGAAAACAAAAATGGCAGTTTGAACAAATAAACGTATTTCCATGACTGAATTTATGTACGAGGGGTGTGCAATAAGTAATGCCCCTGACCCACTTCCCATAGCAGTAGAGCAACAAAACTTGGCACAGTTATTAGTCTTTCTCTACATAGGAACTACCCAGAGTTATGCATTGCTCCCATCGTTTGATGCAGCTCTGGAGACCGTTTTTGTAGAACACCCCAGGTTGGTCCTCCAACCACGATGTGACTTCAGAAATCAAGGCTGCATCATCTGGGAAACGCTTTCGTTTCAAAAACAACTTCATGGCTGGGAAGAGGTGAAAGTCAGAGGGTGCAAAGTCAGGAGAGTAGGGAGGATGGGGAAGGATTTCACAACCACATGCCTGTGCTTCTGATCTGGCAACATGCAAGTTGTGGACCGGAGTGTTGTCCTTTGCTGATCTTGCTCCGCCTGTTGATTTTGATAACTTCCCTTAATTTCCTCAAAAGTGAAGCATAATAGGCTCCTGTAATTGTGGTACCCTTTGCCAGGAAATCTGTCATCACTACTCTGTCCTGGTCCCAGAAGACTGTGAGCATGACCTTGCCAGCGGAGGGCTGCACCCTTGCCTTCTTTAGAGGTGGTGAGTCCAAGTGCTTCCACTACATTGACTGGGCTTTGGTCTCTGGATCATAGTGATGGACCCAGATTTCATCCTGTGTAATCAGTCTTTTGAAAAACTTTGACTTATCTTCTTGGCACATCTCCAAATTCATCCTTGAACACTCGACGCGTTCTCGCTTCTGGAATGGGGTGAGCAACCTGGGAATCCATCTGGCAGACACCTTATGCATATGCAAATGGTCATGAATGATAGTTTCCACAGACCCTGTACTAATCTTGACATCTTGGGCTATTTGGCGAATAGTAATGCGCCGATCTTCCAAAATGGCAGCCTCAACTTGACGGACAGATGCCTTATCAATGGCAGAAGAGGGGCGACCAGGCCTGGGAGCTGTTTCCACAGACTTCCTGCCATATTTGAATTCACAATGCCAGCGTTTTAGCAGGTCATATGATGGGGCATTATCACCATAAGTTTCTTTCATTTCATCAAAAGTCTCCTGTGGTGTGCGTCCTTTCAAATACAAAAACCGGATCACTGCTCGACATTCAACAGTCTCCATTTCACACCTGACAGTTCAAACACGTGTAAAACAGAAACCACAATTAGTTCAGAGCTATAATTTGCCACATAACTTGATATAAATCATTGCACATACAAAATTTCAGCTAAATCAGACAACTCGAAGTGGGTCAAGGGCATTACTTATTGCACGCCCCTCGTGACAAACAAATTAATAAAATGTATGGAGACCAATTCTTAGAGTAGTGTACAAGTAGATGAAGCATGCGCAGATAGTTTCAGCATAAAAGTCAGCATCCTTCAGTGCTTGATCCTCAGCCCTCCCTATTCATCATTATTCTTGAAGCCTTTTTCAAAGAATTTTGTAGAAGATACCTATGAAAATTGTTGTGTGCAGACGACCTGGTAATCATAGTTGAAACAATCAACCAATTGAGAAATTGAGAATCTAAAAAAAATGGGATGCAAACCAAAGAACTATGGGTGAATCTGTCAAAAACAAAAGTGATGGTCAGTGACTCAGAACTGCAATAGCTGAAAGATTCTTGTCAATAACTATTTGCAGGAAATATGTGGGATCCACTCCTATACAATGCAGTCTGTGCACATTAGTTCAGAAAATTTTAGTGGCTTGTTTGGAAAGTTAGTACCAGACAAAAAAATTATATGTGTATGAGGTATCTGGCACACCCATGTAACTGCCAGCCTTGCATTGAGATGAAGTCGGACAATGACCTTCTCAAAGTGATGAATTCCTTTTGTTATTTTGAGGATGTTATGCTTGTTGTATGCAGACGACCTGGTAATCATGATAAATACAGGTGATTGTGAAATCAGCTCTACTATTAGATTAAAATTGGTGTAACTAATTTTTGCAAACTGTTGTCAGTGTATATAGCAGGTGTGTTACAATTGTTACTGTTGTCAGTGTATATAGCAGGTGTGTTACAATTGTTACTGTTGTCAGTGTATATAGCAGGTGTGTTACATGTGTAATGCTGTATAGAGGGAAGTGCTATTTGTTTGTAGAAACCATAAATATTTCAATTATATCGAAAATGGTGGCAGGTGTGAATATATAATTTTTTGATGAAAATTACAAAATATCAAAGAACAGTGTCTTTGTGTAACATAGTCGTGGGCTTCGCACATATTATTTGCTCAGAAATAAATATTTTTTTCTTCATTTACCTAAGAAAGTTTGTTTCAAAGTTTTCTTTTTTTTTTTTTTCATAAGTCTCTACATACAACGTGTTGGGTCCATTTTAAAAGTAATAACAATATTATAAATTTTTCTAGGATCTCATCGGAATTGCTTTGAGCAACGAATACAGTGAACTTGATATACAAGTGACATTGGAATTTATTGGAGAAGAAAGCACTTTGGGAATACCGCATACCAAATCTTGCGAAATCGTTTTTCCTTTATGCCTTGGCTACATCAACAAAAGTTGATTTAAACATATTTCATCTCCGTAATCTTGATCTCATATAAAGTAGTTGAACTTTCAAAGAAACAGAGGTATATCCTTGACGTATTTTTCTGCTCGATAATTTGAAGTAGAAACAGTTTCACCAGTTTAAAAATAAAAACATGATGTCATTTTGTCACGTTATTGTGTTTTTCTGAATTAGATAGTATCAGTCTAGAGAGATAGATAGACAGATAGATCGAAAGACAAATAGATAGATAGAGAGAGAGGGGGGAAAGAAACAGAGAGAGACGAACACAGTATTTGAATACACAGCACGAGTCAAAATAAATCCAGTAAATAAATTAGTGCAAGTAGAAACATATGTAATGGTAAATGTTGTTTTGTGGCGTGGTCCTGGATATGATATGAAGATATTTTGGAACATTTCTAGATATGACCAAAAATCACATCGAAATTTAATATGAATACAGATGTATAAGTTATGTTTTTTTTTTTTTTTTACACAGTGATCACCACTTATCAAGGCCCGGAAGCCACTCAGGGATAAGGGTTATTGCAAGTACATCACGTTAGTGAGGAGATTTTATGAAGTGTTTAATTAGGGGGGCGGTTCATTAGGAATTTGTTAACATTAGACTTAAAGACATCCAAGTTGTAGTCAGGAGGGAAGCAGGCAGACGGAACAGAGTTCCACAGGCGTGCAGTTCTAAGAAAGAAGCTTTGCTCATGAAATCCGCGTTTTGATTTAGGCACAGATATAGAGTGGGGGAAATTTTTCACAGTGGATTCAGCTAGACGGGTGTTTTTCGTGAAAGTTTGGCGAGGGGGGACCAGGGATTGGAGTTCAGACGAGCACCTGCCATGAAAATAACGATAAAACAAGGATAGGCTCGCAACGTCTCTTCTGTGGGAGAGGGGTTGCAGGGTAGAGAAAAGGGCATCCCCCACTAAACCACGAAGTCTATTTTGTACTCTGTCAAGGCATGATAGGCTGTTTTTGGCAGCTCCTGCCCAGATATGGCAACAGTATTCCATCCTTGGCCGTACTTGGCTTTTATATAGATAGAGAATTGCATCAGTAGTGAGATATCTTCTGGAGCGGTAGAAGGATCCCACCATCTTTCCTGCGACCTTGGCAACAGACTTGATGTACGTGTTCCATTTCAGATCAGGAGTAAAGGTCAAACCCAGAAGCTTGTCAAAACACGGGGCCTCACCCAGACGAGAGCCATCCATCACAATTGATGCCAGCTGGGGATCAGAGCGTTGAAAGGATAGGAGTTTGGTTTTAGATGCATTAAAGGTAACTAGCCACATCTTCCCCCACTGAACCACGCGCTCGAGATCAGAGGAGAGAGAATCCGAGAGAACTTCGTCATTTACAGCCTTTGATGTGTTGCCGTAGATGGTCGTGTCATCAGCATAGATGTCAACGAATGATTTAAGTATGTGTTTAGGGAGGTCATTGATGTAGATCAGGAAGAGAGTTGGGCCGAGGATTGACCCCTGAGGGACTCCAGCATTTATATTGCAGGCCTCCGATTTTTGTCCATCTACCACTACTCTTATGAGCCTATCGGAGAGAAATGATTTAATGATTGAGAAAACATTTCCAGTTATACCGTAGCTGGAAATCTTGTGAAGTAGACCCTTATGCCATACTTTGTCAAAGGCCTTTGATATGTCAAGAGCAATTGCCCTAGCAAAGGAGGAAAATGAAGGATACACACACACACACACACACACACACACACACACACACACACACACATGCACACACGCACATGCGTGTATGTGTTTGTATACATGCGTGAGCATAAAATATCTTCAAAGATTTTCAAACCTACATTACAGCTATTTATGATCACTATTCTCATTTCTGACTTACAATTTCATGGAAGCTGAAACTTGCAAATAATAAATTATTTCAAACGACTTTCTCCTTTCCATTAAGTTACTGTTAAGTTTATTTTGTGACCTTTGAAATTTGATGTTTCTCCATCCTGCCACGATTCCTTTGCTAACCTAGGAACGTGCGTTTTTTTGTTTTTTTTTAAATAACTAATTTGTAAGATGATAAAAAACAAGGCTACATATTTGTCTCCTGTTCTCAGTTCAGTTGTGCTGACATGACAATGAAACAAAATTTTTTCTAAAAACAGAACAATGTACATCTCTTCTCCAATCTGATATAGTAAAATCGTTATAATTTAGTGTAATAATCGTTTTAGTTGAAAGGAAATCAGTTGAAAAAAAAAGAGCTATGTTTTTCTAGTGTTTATTTTTTAACAACGTCTGAAAGCGAATAGATAAATACTAATTTTATAAGAGAATCTGAGCATCTCCATTAATATATGACTATCTGTACGTAGGAATAGCACTAATTTCTGACACCCATAACAAAAAAAAAAATACAAGTAAAAACTAGTATAATGAAATTCATTAATCACAATTATTAGTCTATATTGAAGAGGAAGAATCAGGGTTTAAATCACATATAGACATTCTTTATTCTACACTGAATAAAACAGATGAAATTTGATTTGAACGTCACAAAATAATCAAAACATAAAAAAAGAGAACATAACATGTCATCACAGATATATGAAAAACCTGGTTTTATAAATATTAAAAACATTTCTTTCTTCTTTATTTAAAATTATAGCAATTTAATTCTTTTGTTTTTTTACAAGAGAGTTACCATTCATCAAGGCCCAAGACCACTCGAGGATAAGGCTTTATGAATGTAAGGTGGTAGTGTAGTAATGCGGGAGTACCTCAGGGGTCTATCCTTGGACCTCTATTATTCCTGATATTCATAAATGACCTCCCTGATAAAATTGTTTCGGAGATGGGTATATTTGCCGATGACACAACTCTCTATAACAGATATGAGGAGAAAACAAATGAACACATATCCAAGGAAATGGCAGAAACTCTAGAGGATGACCTCCAATCCATAGTGGAATGGGGACAAAAATGGTTGGTCACATTCAATGCTGCTAAGACTAAGCTTGTTTCCTTCAATAACTACAAGAAACCTTCTCTACCACCAATAGCAATGGCCAAGAACACATTGCCTGAAAGTACTTCTTTTAAACTCCTCGGCCTAACGTTTACAGGGAATATGAACTGGAATAGATACATTGAGAGCATTGCCAAGGCTGCTGCAAGGAAGGTTGGCTCCCTCTACCATGCTAGAAAACTACTTACGCCTGACAGTATTCTATACCTCTATAAGGCAACCATTCGCCCATGTATGGAGTACTGTTGTCACATCTGGGCTGGTGCATCTGCTGCTTGTCTCTCGCTCCTGGACAGGGTTCAAAAGAGAGTCGCCAACCTGATAGGTCCTGAACTGTCATCTAGGCTTCAGCCTCTGTCCCATCGATGAGATGTTGCATCCCTCTGCCTGTTCTATAAGTACTTTAATGGTGAATGCTCTGACGAACTGCAAACACTTGTACCTCCCCGACGTAACTACCCCCGACAAACCCGACAAGCTACTAAGTCTCATCCCTTTACAGTAGAGATCCCTAGGTGCAAGAAAGCCTTTTACTCCAATAGTTTCTTCCCCAGAACTGCGGGTCTTCCGGGATTCTGCTTTCCTAACTGCAATGATATGCAGAAGTTCAAGTGTAATGTTAACAAACATCTTTCTACTCATCTCCCTTCATAATGACCCCGCTAATTAAGTCCCTAATAGTAGCCCCCTGCTTCAAAGTGGCACTGTGCCTTGTTTGGGGTGAAAATTGAATAAAAAAAAAAAAATTGTGTAGTTTGGGTAGACTTTGGATTATTTAAGGGGACGACTCAACAAAAACTTTTTTACATTGGACTTGAAGGCTACCGTGTTGTAATGAGCCAGGAAGCAGGCCAGTGGAACAGTGTTCCACAAGTGGGCATTTCTAGGAAAGAAACTTTGTTCATGGAATATGAGTTTAGATTTAGGCACAGATAGAGAATGGGGGAAATTGTTGATAGCGTTTGTAGCTAGTCGAGTGTTTTGAAAGTTTGGCAAGGGTTGACCATAGATTGGACCACAGATGATCACTTGCCATGAAAATAACGATAGAAACAAAGACAAGCTCATAACATCTCTTCTTTTTAAAACAATAAATATTGTCTTCTTAGCGTAAAAATAATTATCAAAAATATTCTTCCAAATCAATAAAACAAATTCATTTCAAATTTTCTATGGGACAAAAGAATTCGATTTTGCAACAATTCATTTAAAAATAAATAAAATTGGATTCTTTTTACCTTAGTGACATCAGCTGATCGAACAATCTCATTTTTTAAAAATTTCTGTGAAAGGTGATAATGTACGTACAAACATGAAATATGTTAGTATATTATTATTAAATATATGATTTTAGTTTTTCATTTTATCTTTTCCAGATTTTGTCTTTACAAGAACGGAAACCAAATGTTAAAGGAGTTGTAAGTATTTTTTCTTTTTCTACAAACCATTCTGCTAATGTTTTATAGAAATTCATTTGATATGCTCTTTGTGGTATTAATGAGCACAATGTAAGAATCATCAATGATTAGTTCGATGATTACTTTTTATCGTTTGACAAAAAGACAAGCTTAGATTTGATGACTTCAGAGGAAGATGAAAGCTGGACAGTATAGGGAGATGTGTGCAAAATAGGAGACTTTGATGATATGGTCACGTTAAAAGAATAGATGAGAGTTCTTGGGTTAGTAGATGTGGAATATTTTAGAGAGCAGAGCCAGTTCACAAGGGAAGGTCAAGGAAAACATTGTATGAAGTAATAAAGATGAACTTGAGAAAATGAAGGATGATTTAAGACCTGGTCAGAGATAGGTTAGTTTGGAAGTTAATTTTTACACTTAATACAACATTCATGTCTGCATGCAAAACAGATGTTAAACTGAATATGCTGTTGCTGATGCTGATGATGTTAATGATGATTTTCTTTCTTTGGGTAAAATTGGTGGGGGTTATTGTAATAAGGGTAGAACTGGCCTTAAAAACAAAAAATTGTACAGTAATAAAAAATAATAATAAAATAAAAACCACCTGATTTAGTGTTTGTATATTTATTTTTGTTCATGGCTTAAAAAAAATGTTTCACAAATTTGCCTTTTGAGATTGGAGTGCTTGTGAATCAGTAATAAGTTTAATTTTGCAAAATGCTTCTTGTTTTACTTGGTATTCACCGCTTATCAAGGCCCAAAGTCCACTCGAGGATAAGGCTTAATGAATGCCAGTTAGTGAGAAAATACCGTGATGATGGTGGAACTTGGATAGAGTTTGATTATATAAGAGGACAGTTCAACAACAACTTATTTACATTGAACTTGAAAACAACCATGTTATAGTCAGCTGGGAAGCAGCCCCACTGTATTGTGCTTCACGGATGGTCAGTTTAAAGAAAGAAATTTTTGTTTAGTTTTAAGCACAGATAAAAAGTAAGGGTTAATGTCGACAGTTGTAGTTAGATGAGAATCTGTTACGCATGTTTTATGATGAGGGAACCATAGATTGAAACTCAGTCGAGCACCTACCATAAAAATAATGATAGTGCACAGAAAAAGACTTGATCATTTTGATAAGAATGAATTTCTTTATTCATTGGTCAGTTTAAAATTATTTGTCTGTTCCAATGATCATGTGATCTAATCTGTGCATGCTGATTGGATGGCTATTTTAATATTGTAGAACATAATAGATTTATTTTATTCTTTATAGGTGACTCACAGTAGCGGTAATCATGGTTTGGCGCTTGCATGGGCCGCTCAACAATTGAAGATGCCCTGCTTGGTGGTGGTGCCAGAAAACACAGCAGCTGTGAAGATAAATGCTGTAAAGACATACGGAGCTGAAGTAGTGCTCAGTCAACCCACTCCTCAAGCCAGGTACGTGAATGATAAGTTGGGCACAGGCTAAAGGTCATTTGTACCAAATATGGTTTGATTGCAGAAAGTACTGTGAATTCATTAATGATTTTGCACATTGTCACATATGTGACGTTGTTTTGCTGTTATTTGATATGAAGTGTGTTTTTGCAGAAAACCTTTGATACATATTTTGTTAAAAATGACCGACATTGATGACCTAAAGTTTTTTCTAAAGCTATATTCTCTTATTTAAAAATATTTTTTTCACCACTAAAGAAGGAATTTTTCTACTCAAGGATAAGGTTATTGTGATAGGAGCCAGATTCATAGGAAGCAACCCAGTTGGGGAGTTGGACAGCAAGATATTTGGTCACAATGCATTTAAATTTCTGAATGTTGGTATGATTAGCAGCATGGAGGGAATTCAAAAAGTAAGCATTTTGAGGAAAAAACTATCAGAGTAGAAAATCATCCAGCATCTAAGGACCTGTACAGGGAAGGGGTGAGATTTTGCTGCTTGTTGAGTGGGTTAGGGGTATTTTTGTTAGGGAGATATGAGGGAAAAAGTTCATTGGAGCAAATTCCATGGAAGTACTTATAAAACAAGGGATGCAACATTGCAGCAGTGCACAAACTATTAGGTTATAAATTATTTTTTGCACTCTGGAAGAAGTGGATTGTGATTGGTGCAGCAGCCAAGTATAGCAACAATATTCCTTGAATGGTTAATGATGCCTTTGTTGGATACTGACAAATGTTTTCTAGCCTAGTAAAGGAAGCATACTTGGCTTGCTTTGTTTAATCATGCTAAGACTGAGCTTATGTCTTTCAATCATGTACCCCTTTCCTTTCTGAGATTCACATGGATGCCTCTGAAACTTCTTGGACTCTCTTTCTCTTCAAATCTTTCTTGGAGTTTATATATTAAATCCATTGTTCTTTCTACTTCTCATAAAGTCGGTTCTCTCTAAACACTTCCTTATACTTGAGACTGTTCTCTATCTCTACAAATCTACTATCAAACCATGTATGGAGTACTATTGTAATATTTGGTCGGGAGAACTCTGAGGATTCTTGATAAAGTGTACAAACGTATTTGAAATTTAATCAACCCTCACTCTTTCTTCTCTGCATCTTTTATTTTTTTTTTACAGACATGATGTTGCTAATCTCAGTTTTTTCTATAAATACTATTATAGCTTTTATCTTTCAGAATTGTCTGATCTATTCCCTGCTTCCTTTGTTCCAGCTCGTTTGAATCCTTGATCTCGTGGTTTTCATCAATTCACTGTTTTAATACATCATTGTAATGCAGCTTCCTATTCCAGTAGCTTCTTTCCAAGAACTGCAGGCTTGTGGAACTCTCTTCCTGCTTACTGCTTCCCTCTTACCTATAGCTTTGATCTTTTCAAGACTAAGACCAATAGGAATCTCTTGCAATAATCATCTTTTGTTCTTGTTAGTTTCTGAGATCAAGTGAGTGATTTCCATAAAGCAATACTTTTTTTTTTCAGCAAACTTAGCAACTTTGGATTAGACGTATCATAGTGGTTGGTGCACCAGCCCAGATCTGATGACAATATAATATGCATACATGGTTATAGATAGTATATACATTTGCATGTAACGAGTGTCAACGTGCATATGTAACATATGTCACAATTTGTTAAGGTTTAATATGTGAGTATGCAACATGTGTATATTTACGCACACAAGCATACAAAGATGACAATTGTATATCTTATGCATTACATATATATATATATATATATATATATATATATATATATATATATATATATATATATATATAATGGTATATTCATTTGGACACTATTTATATGGTTAGAGACAGTATATACCTGTATGTAACAATTTGGATTTGGAAAGTGTTTGGGGGACTGATTATAATCAAATCATTGACCTGATTTTTTACGGTTATCATCAAAGATCCACATGTTATCATAAGTAACTATCCAATCAAGATAACATCGATATTAAGCAGAGAAAGTGAGCTTGTGAAAACGTCTGACCTCTGGCTAAGGGAAAAGTGACATGAAATTAACTTTTGGACAGATTGTTATGAAACTTTTTTTCATGAAAATCGCTCCAGACAAGGCATGAAGCCACCTGATGTGAGGAGCTATAGGAGTTTTTTTTTTATACCGTTTAAATTTAACCACTATTTAGAGTGGATTTGGTTGTTTTGTTTTACAACATATTTTGACGATTGATATTCAAATTTATCAGCTCCAAATTGCCACAAAATGCCTTGCTAGTTGAAAAGCCATTTGTAAGAGGTCAGGCAATTGCTCAAAGTATGGGGTTTTGTAGGTGTCAGTAATTTGTATGTGTGGACATTGACTCATTTTAAAAAATGAGACACAACAGTAAAACATGGCAGTATTAGTAGGTAATATTACATGATTGTTTGGATATTCATTCAAATGAGAGTTCCCACAATAACATTTGTCATCCATAAGTGATAGAAATGGATTATTGTCAGGCGACTTCCGTTATAAATTAGCGTTCATTTTAAGAATCTTGCAAAATTGTTTTACATTTTCAGAGTTTTCTCCCTTTTTATTTTTCAAAACATTAAAATTATAACTTGTAAAAATAAAATAAAATTATAACTTGTAAAAATAAAATAAAATTATAACTTGTAAAAATAAAATAAAATTATAAACTTGTAAAAATAAAATAAAATTATAACTTGTAAAAATAAAATAAAATTATAACTTGTAAAAATAAAATAAAATTATAACTTGTAAAAATAAAATAAAATTATAAACTTGTAAAAATAAAATAAAATTATAACTTGTAAAAATAAAATAAAATTATAACTTGTAAAAATAAAATAAAATTATAACTTGTAAAAATAAAATAAAATTATAACTTGCAAAAATAAAATAAAATTATAACTTGTAAAAATAAAATAAAATTATAACTTGTAAAAATAAAATATGGACTTTGTTGATATTTACTTTTTCTTTAATTTTTTAGAAAATTGTTATGCAAAGAATTATCTGCAGAGAAAAGCTATGAAATTATTGAACCTTTCGACAATTATGATGTCATTGCTGGGCAGGTAAGTTCATGGCTATCCAACTTGCAGAATTTTCTACATTTTATGGATATAAGTAGAAACTTTTTTTCAACACAAATTAACAAAAATTCATTTTTTTTTTTGTTTGGTGGTCTGCAACCGGTCTCATCCATTACAGTTTTTGGAATGCAGTCGAAACCATTGAAGTGGATGAAATGCATCAGAAACTTTGACAACAACACCCAGCATTAGTCAACAGAAAAGGCCCAATTCTCCTCCACGACAATGCTCGACTGCACATTGCTAAACCGACCCTAAAGAAGTGGAACGAATTGGGCTACAAAACTCTGTCTCATATGCTTTACTCTCCAGACCTCTTAACCTACTACTTTTTCAAGCATCTCAACAACTTTCTGCACGAGAAATGCTTCAAAAACCTAAGCAATATCAAAAACGCCTTTAGCGACTTCATCACCACCAGAACACAAGATTTTTATGTTACTGGCATAAGTATACTTATTTTGTGTTGGCAAAAGTGTGTTGATTCTGATAGTGCTTATTTCGATTAATAAATTTTTGTTTGAGCCGAGATATGTTCATCTGAATTTAAAAGTTAAAAACCTTATGAACTTTCTTGTCGACCTGATATATATATATATATATATATATATATATATATATATATATATATTTGCATGTACAGGATTAATTTCTAAACTACCAATTCTTGTGAATTTTAGCAATGTTAGTTAGATGTAAGGGGTTGTAATATGAGCTATATTTAATTTTATGCAAAATGGAATAATAAGGAGTGAAACCACTTTGTGAAAATTCGGATTTTGTGAAAGGTCAATAATAGATATTTTTTCAAATATTTGCATTAATTCATAGGTATGTCTAAAATTTAATTTGGAAAAGGGTATTTTAAAGGATCTCAGGGAGCTTAATATGGAGCAAATTTCACTTTCTACTTGGAGGCTCAAATATTACAGACTTTCCTTAAATTTAATTCATATTCATTAGATGCTGATTAAGCAAGATTTCTTGGATTTTGATTTCTTCTTAAGACTCCTTTAGCTTAAGCATTAAATGTTAGATATTTTCTAAGATCAAAATCATGTAGTGGGTTTTGATCAAAATGAAAATAAGGATTCTAAACACAAGGTTTAGTAGCATTATATCTTAATTTTAATCTTTGTTAGGAGAAATAAAACATGCACAAACTGTCTGCAGAATTTTTCTTTTTATTATCTTTGTCACTTTTTACTTCTCAAGCCCCATTTCTGCCATTTTTTTGTGAATTTGAAATGAAGTCTAGATAAAGGCAAAATTAGACACAAGATCTTTTTTTATATGTAGAGGATATCCAGCAAAAACCCTGAAAAGGGATTTTATATGTCTCACTTTTATTGCTTCTTCCCAAATTAGTTTTTTTTTTTATGTATTGTGTGTACCTCGCTAAGTCTCATGAAGGGAGCAAGCACAGACCATCCTTATGACTCATAAAAATCTTTGATGTTTTTCTATTATTGATAATATTTCTCACAATTGTTTTTATTTTTACGTTTCTTCTATAAAAAAACAAAATATTTATTTTTCAATTCAACTGATAACTTACAACATGTCAAAGCACATTCAGGCTTGAATTCCAATAGTGCTTTCAGAATTACACTCTAATCTTAAGCTATATTTTATCAGCCCAGTTGTGTTAGCCCAACTCTCATAATCATAACAGATGTTATTATTATTATTTTCTGTAGCTCCCCGGATTAATTTCTCTACAAAAAAATTGTGTTATTATAGATAGCATGATACTAGTCAAAAGATAGCTAAAAGGATATTTGGGACCATGCCTAGGAAAGATTAACAAGATGTTGGTTTACATTACATTTAAACTTCTGTATATCAGTACAGTAAGGGAATCAGGTAGCAAGAACAGAATTCCAAAGTCTAGTTGTTTGAGGGAAGAAGCTATTACAGTAGAAAGCCTTCTAGCATTTGGGGCTTCAACAGTGAAGGGGTATGATTTCTCAACACAATCGATAAAGTACATGTATTTCCAGGGTAAACAAATAAAGAGAGATACATACAGGCAGATCAATAATGTACAAATAAGCATGACTTTGGTGTTGGTGTTCTGAGAGTCCGACGGTGAGAGCAGTGGAAGGATTTGACAGGAAAGGCGTCAGAGTTGTCAAGAAAATGCAAAGATCAAGAAACAAATATTGCACAGTGTTTTTGCTGTTGGAATCAAATGTTTTTTTAATTTTTTTATTTCATTAAGGCAACAATTGCTATTGAACTCATGGAGCAGGTTTCTGATCTGGAAGCAATAGTCGTTCCAGTTGGAGGAGGTGGTCTCTCGGCTGGAATTGCCTTAGCAACTAAATTGTCAAAACCTCATATCAGAGGTAAGTAACAAAATATATATGAAAAACAGTATGTTTTACTGTTCATAGTCCTTCAAAAAAGTAAACAAAATATCAAATAATATTACCAAATAAATGTTACCAAGTGCAATCAAAATATTATATACAGGATAAATGTTACCAAGGGCAAGAGAAGTTACTCTTCTATCTAACTGGCTTGGTTTTTAGCGTTTTTACTAAAATGTAAAATGTTTAATTGACTCGAAAAACAAGCAAGTTTAAAGTGTACGCAGATACAAAAAAATAAATAAAATGGTCAGAATGTATTTGTTACGCATTCATTTTTTTCCCTTTAAAAATGCTTGTTTTTCAAACCGAATGATTTACATTAAGTAAAAACATTAAAAATCCTCCCAGTTAGGTAGAAGAGTAACTTATTTTGCCTTTGGTAACATTTATCCTGTATATAATTACCGTAGGTTTGCAACAACAGATGCCACATACAAATTTATTATGTCAAAACTATTATCCTCCATCTTATATAATTTTAGAACGTCGTTTTAGACATTTATTCGTTATAATAAAATCTTACATTGCATCCTAAGAGAATCATCATCATGATCGCCAACCTCTTTAGAGGAAGTAGATCGTATTTTTCCCTCTATATCTACAGTGCTCATACCACCCCCAGTCAACACCGGGAAAATATATACACATTATAACTATGTTTTCAAAGCACCATTCTTAACTAACCCATATACTAATAGATACACCATTATCTTTCTATTACCCACTCCCAAAATAATGATTTCTCCCTCTGGAAATTCCAGCAATTCTCATTGGCTGAGCTAAGCATATTCTCATATTACGGAATTCTATTCTTCTATATATAAATGAACAGTTCTTACAATTAAAAACAATAGCGTTACTAAGAAACATTATTTGTCCCGGTGATGTTAGAAATATGTATTCAATTTGTAAATTTACTAATCCTGATTACTTAATTCTTCTTATGGTATTTGATCATTTGAAATAAAAAAGTTTTTATGTCATTTGGTTTTAGTTAACATTTTTAGAAATAATTTATTTTTGATAAGTCAGTTAGGAGGTAAAAGAATTGGTTGAAAAAAGAAAAACACAGAATTTTCAATCAAGTTTCTACTTCAGAACTTAAGCATTTGTGTTTCTGATTTTATTTTATTTGTTTGATGTTATGCATATTTAACATTTTGATTTCTATTATACATATTTCTAATTTTAATGACATGATTTCCATACAGATATTACAACATACTTTACAATATCTTTATTTTATTTTAATTGGAATTGGACAGAGTAAGTTTCATGGTTTGCCTGTGTTCCTCCTGGTGACATGACTTAGAAGTGAAATATGGTGCCACTTTACTGTAGTGTGTCATCCGACCCAGCCGTATATTTTCGAACAAAGGCATTCCAGGGAAAATATAATTAAGTAAAGTGTCATGTCGAAATTAGTATAAATTACGAAAAATGATCCAGTAGAAGATGTGCTAGAACTGATTTTCTGAAAAAAGTATGCAGTAGATTAAGAAAAAGCAAGATGGCTGACCATATAGTATCATTGGATTCTTCGCATAGCAACTTAAACGATAGGATGCGGTTATCTCCCCTATTTTCGATCTTAAAGGGTTAATTTACAGTGAAAAATCGCACCTTCAAAAAATTCTGTTTTTACTTATAGCTATTTTTCTACTGGACCATTTTTTTTTTGTAATCTTTGAAATTTATACTAATTTCAGCATGACACATAAGTACGTAATAATGTTTTTTCTCTGACATTCATTTTTTCAAAGACACACTATTGTAAAGTTGCACCTGAAATATTTGTAATCACACATGTAGTTGCATAAAAGAAAGAGTTTTGATTACACAGAAATGACAGCAGATGGTGAACGACTTGCATTTATCAAATCCAAATTAATTTGACATTAAGTAAAAGCAAGGAAACGTGTCAGATGACTGAAAGTAATGTTGGTATAAGCAGAAAATAATTTTATTTTAAAGTTTTCCTTTTGAAAGACTAGTTGTCCTAGCAAGGCTTGAGATTCTAGTTTTATCTACTATTTCACTCATAGCTAGATCAAGGAAAGATGGATTTTTACAGCTACTTTCAGTTTCCAAATTACATCATCTGGTATTCCCGAGTGGTCACCCATCTAATTACTGACCAGACTTAATATTGCTTAACTTTAATGTTTCGACATGACATAATCATAAGTTAATGCATATTTGTGTATAGATAAGATGAGTAGGCCGATTGATTAGAATCCGGTCAGATTGTAGGTCGATTGGTTTGGTGGGATAAGATGAGTGGGTTGATCAGATAGAATCGGATAGGTGTTTGAAAGTCTAGAATTTGACTCCATCCAAGGCCTAAAAATGAAGGTTGAACTCTTCTGAATAAAGGAAGAAAAATAAAACTTTAAAAGCCTTGATTTACGCTGCCACTCAAAAGGTCACCATTATCAATTCTTTTTTTTTTTTTTTCCTTCTTTCAGTTTTAATGGTGGAACCTAAAGGAAAAGAACTTGCAAAAAGTATGAAAGCTGGTGAGTCGTGCAAAACGTTCTTCTAAATAATTTATAATACTAGACATGCGTTGCCTGGAGAGAAATGATATGATGATGATATGATGGTTGTGTTATGCGAGTCTTAAAGGAAGGCTTAGTTCTGATCACCTCAGAGGAAAATTAAATTTGAATAGGGAGATGTGTACAAAACAGAAGACTTTGTTGGTTTGGTAACATTGAAAGAAAAGGATGAAAGTTTTTGGGTTAGTAGATATAGTTCAGTTCATGAGGAAGGCCAAGGAATATTTGGAAGGAAGTGATAAGGATGGACTTGAAAGAAAGAGGGATAACTAAAGACCTGCCCAGAGATAGGTTAGTTTAGAAATCAAGCTGTCTAACTGAATATGATGTTTTTTTAATGGCATATCAAGCATCTAGGGTTTATTTAATGCCAAATAAAGTTGTCAAGTACAATTCTATATGATAAATTATTCTATACTCTCAGAAAATATTACTCCTAGAAAATATAACTCTTAAATGGAAATTTTACAGTGAGAATGGGGGAATTACTCTTAGAAAACATTAATCTTAGAATGGTTTAGTTTGTTTTACAGCACAATAACCATTCACTACTCTTAAGAAACGTTATTATTTTAGAAGGGAAATTTTACAGTGAAAATAGAAGCATTACTCCTTGAAAACATTATTCCTTGAAAATATTACTTTTAGAAAACATTGCTCCTTGAAAACATTACTCCTTGAAAGCATTACTCTTAGAAAGCATTACTCTGAGAAAATATTACTCTTAGAAAACATTACTCTTAGAAAACATTACTCTTAGAAAAAAATACTCCTTGTTGGTTTGTTTTACAGCACAATAACAATCCACTACTCTGGGGAAATGCTATTATTCTTAGAATGGAAATTTTACAGTGAGAATGGAGATATTACTCCTAGAAAACATTACTCTCAAACAACATTACTCTTAGAAAACATTACTCTTAAAAAACATTACTCTTAGAAAACATCACTCTTAGAAAATGCTACTCTTAGAAAACATTATTCCTAGAAAAATTATTCTTAGAAAATATTACTCCTTGAAAACATTACTCTTTGGCAGTGGAAATCTTCTCTGTTTTCAACATGATTGACCCTCAGCCACTGCCTTCCAGTGTCTATTTGAGACGAAAATAGAAAAGGAAACAGGTTTGAATTTTTGAAGAACCTGATTGAATAATATGAACTCTTTGACCTCCCATCCAGCCAAAGTGAATTGTTGAATGCAACCAAGTCACAACCTGTTCAGTTCCTGTGACTAGTAAAAAAAAGGGGGAACGATGGGGTGCCTGGCTATGTGAAAGTCTCATCTAAACTTCTACATGAAAATAGACCTGATGAAACAGTGCCAATGATGTAATAATTATGTAAAAATATAAAGGTAGGTGAAAACATGTCCATCCACTTCAAAGACCACTGTCAAAAAGGATAATCTTTAATTAGAATCTAGCAAAGAGAGTAAAAATATCAAATATAGTTACTAACAAGAGTTTGTGTTCAAAGTCACTAAACTCAATCAAAAGAAACATGAATTGTCAAGGCAAACAATTTATAGAGAATGTATGAGATGATGTTAAGTAAATACGACTTGTTTGGATATTATCTGGCAACTATTTTGAGAAAGAATTCTATAACCAGTAAAAATGGGTCGTGCTGATATGATTTTGCTACATACCGGGTTAGTCGGCTATGAGTGTGTCAGAGCACATTCTGTTAAAGTACTTGTAAAACAGGCACAGAGATGCAACATTGTAATGATGTGTAAGTTTTTTTTGTATTTTTAAAATAGAAGAATTCATTCTTTGGTTGATCAGTATATTTCAGGTGAGATAATGTGAATATCATTTAAGGAGAAATAACTCAATAAACATGAATACCTATTTGAAGAAAGTGATCAATTAATTACTTGAGCATTTAAAGAATGTGAAGAGTGTAAATATATTCAAAATGATATTGTGTTCGATGGATAACAAATTCCATCTTGTCTAGAAAATAATGTTTAAAGGAAAATAATTCTTGTGCCATCAAGTTATCTCCATTGCGAAAACACATTTTGAAGCTTGATCAATCTGCCCAGAGTTATCGGCTTAGTGAACCTCCTCTTTTTATAGTAATTCTCCCAGTTGTAAATTGTGAAATAAATAATTTATTGTTGATCTACATAGAATCGTTTTCATCCATTTATTTCTTCATATTTGTTGCTTTATCACTCATAAATTTACTTCACAACAGATTGATTTCTTAATTCTGACATAAATAATAGATTGTATGTATAATATTTCCAATGAGATTTTTAAAAGTATTTGAACTGACTTGAAGTTATCATCATGAAAACTTAATTTCAGATGATGAATTAACACATTCTCTCATCTCCAATCACATTGTCTTCTGTTTGACAAAATTTTTACGAGTCATTTTTGTCTTCTGTGAGATTTGTAGATTTGCTGCAGATCTTCCTTAGTTGTTAACTTCTCCAAAAGGAAGATGGGATTGTTCTCTCTTGTTCTTTGAATGTCTTTGTTCAGCATTATGACGATGATAATTCTCAGGTAATCTCTGGACCCTTTTGGGCAACGACAAATGAGATTCTTGAAATCTGCTGTACAAATTCTTGCAATCAATATTATGAGAGGATTTTTTTTTCTTATGGGCAAATGTGCAAATGTTGTGTGTGGAAATTATGAAGCTTTTGTTCTCCTTTCTTTATTAGGCGTCAAGTTTTATATCCGATGTTGCCCGGTCATAATATAATATCATGACGTATACTTCTCTAACACACTTTTTGTTAATTATACCACTGTGTTTGTCTTGATTATTACCGGCCTACACCACCACCACCACCACCAGTTTTTATTTGAGCTTGTAAAAAAATGGCTGATCACGTTAGGCCAAAACTTTTAAGATGCTGCAACTTATTCTAAAATAAAGAAAAACTTTAAAACAATTTCAGTTTTTATTAAGTTAAAAATATACAGATTGGTCAAAAAATCAGCTTTAATGTATTTGGTGATTTATTAATTATAATTTTAAAAAATATATAAGTTGTTATCTATACAACATTGAAACTAAAGGACACATTTGACAGCACTCATATTGGATTATTATATGCAACAGAGGCAGATAGAGACACAGTTTTATATTGATATAAAAACATTAGAAAAATTATCAGAACTGTAAAACTCTGCAAGTATGTAGAAAATTACATATTCTTGCGTTTGGTTACATTTATTTGTTGTATATTTTGTTTATATTCTGATTTCTTGGCTGTTAACTATACTACATAATTGCCCCATCTGCATATATTTATTATACAAACAAGTTAAAGAAAAAATAGAGACAAAATCAAACAACTTTTAAAATATTTTATTCCTTTTGTACTGGCTTTTATATTGGTTATATTACAAGGGAAGTAACTCTTGGATGATGAAGAAAATTTTTCATCATAAATCATTTTTTTAAAAAGTTTTCTATCATTTTAAATGCAGCTTTCACATAACTAAACATATTCTACAGAAACTTTATTTTAACATTTTCTATCCATGAACATTCATTCAAATTATTCAGACTACTGTTCTCACCAATGTTTTGGCTGAGGTAACCTCCAACCTTCTTTAAGTGTATTTTTAATTATCAAACTTGGGGAGATATTCTGTTGAATTTGTGAATTTGCACGAAATTTCACACATAACTCTTTATTTAATCCTTCCATGCTTTCATTCAGTCAGCCATGACCGGATAGAAATCTTAAGTAATTTGCAATTGTATTCTCCATATTGCTCTTACTAAGGATTGAACCTTCAACCTCTAGAAGAGTGTCACTTAGAGCTGAATTTTAACTCGTACTTTATTCATTAATCCATGGTTTGCAAAAATTCATTTCTAGTTGACACTCTTCGGGAGATTGAAGGTTCAATCCTCAGTGAGGGCAATACAAAGAATACAATTGTGAATGTCTTAAGACATCCTCTGGTCACGGCTGATGGAATGAGATCATGCTACTCTTATGGATTAAGTAAAAGGTTCTGTTTGAAATTCTGTGCAGATTCATGAGTTTGACAGAAAGATTCCTCGAGTGTGACAAGAAACACTTGAAGATTGGAGGTTACATTGGCCAAAACGTTGTGAAAATAATGCTCAAGATGAAAAGAGTAATTCAAATAATACAAATTATCACTCTTCAAATTAATGCTCAAAAACATAACATTTATTTGTATAATTTATTTGTATAATTTATTTGTATAATATATTTGTATAATTTATTTGTATAATTTATTTGTATAATATTCTAATGTAATAAAAAATGGTTTCTTTTTTGTAAGGTAATTGGATGTGGGATGGTCCAGACCGTAATTTTTCCACTGTGGCTGACAGCATTAACCGTCAACATCTTGGAAAATTAACTTGGCCAATTGTGCTTAAATATGCTGAAAGTGATGTCCTCACAGTTGTATGTAAATCGTCTTAACCATTTTTTTTTAAACCATTTTTTTTATTTAAAGAGCTTAAAACAATATATATATATATATATATATATATATATAGAGAGAGAGAGAGAGAGAGAGAGAGACAGACAGACAGACAGAGAGAGAGAGAGAGAGATAGACACACAGAGAGAGAAGGGATTGTAAAGATGAATATAAGTATTGTCTTTAAAATCAAGATAATAAAAAGCCAAATGTATGAGATAGAGCAATTAAAGAAATAAGAAAAACACACTTCTGATCCTTTTGAAAATCTTTAAAGAGAAACCTTTTTTTAAAAGGAAAGATTTTAAATTCCTCCCACTTAAGGTTAAAAAGCTATGGAAAAAAAAGCTACATTCTAAACATTTAATTCAGAAATTTACATTTTTATAAAATGAGGCATTTTACACTTGATCAAAATTATAAGACCAGGAGTATAAATTGTTTTTAGTTCAGTTACAGATAAGCAATCACTGTGTAAAGGTGTCATCAGCAAGCAAACTTACCAAAGTTGAGCATGCTCAAATTCTAGATTTCTATAAGCAAGGTTTGTCACAGTGTGTGGTCGCAGCTAAGGTAAACCACAGTAAAACTGTGATTTGCAACTTTCTAAAGAAAAGTGAGAATTATGGAAAAGCAAAATCCACTGATAAGTCCCCCCCAAATTTCTCATGCATTGAGTAGAAGAATAAGACAAGTTGTTGTGAAAGACAGGGGACTTTCTTCTGGTAAAATTAAGGAGTCACAGATGCTGATTGCAGTCCAATAACCATCAGATGACATTTATGACAAAAAGGCATAGTAAATAAAAAGCGTAAACAAATTCCTTACCTGCTTCCACTGCTTAAGGTTTAGTCGTAAATACAAAACATGGGACATTAAGAAGTGGAAGAAAGTCCTGTTTTCTGATATGAAACAATTCACTCTAGATGGTCCTGATAGCTTCCAACAATATTGGCATAACAAAAACATACCTCTTGAAATTTTTTCCACATGACATAGTGGTGAAGGGTCCCTAATGGTAGGAGGTGCCTTTTCTTCCAGAAGGACAATGGAGCTCCAGGTGTTGCAGGGTCGTCAGACAACGGCTGATTATGTTAGCATGCTACAAAAAACATTGTTGATGATGGAGGGCCATCGTTTGTGTAGGGATGAATTGTTATTCCAACAGGATAATGTTGTGATCCACACTGCACAATGGACCTTGACCTTTCTGCAAGAAAATGGGATCCATCTTTTGGGACATCCTACATGCTCACTGGACTTTAACCCAATCGAAAATATTTTGGGATGAATTACAAGAGATGTTTATCGAAATAGCAAACAATATTCAACAAAAAATAAACTTAGTGAAGCCATCTTCAGAAGCTGGAGCAACATCCCCCACACCTTAATGGAAACGCTTTTTTCTAGCATGCCCCACAGAATTTTTGAAGTCATCAAAAGCAATGGAGATAAAACTCATTAAATTTGGTTGTTGAATGTTTTCATACACTTTTCGTAGAATTTATACCTCTGGTTTTATAATTTTAATCAAATTTAAAATGCCTCATTTTATAAAAATGTAAATTTCTGAATTAAATGTTTGGAATGTAGCCTTTTTTTCATAACCTTTTAGGTTGTAGTGTCGTGTATTTTGTTCTCCCTAACCTTCAGGAGATAATGGATTTTCTTTATAACAATACGAGAGCATTTTATCCTATACTCCTGCCAAATCTACACAAATTTGGAGAAATATCCTGGTCACGGCACCAAATGTTGTGTATTTTATATGTATTCTTAACTGTGTATTATTTAACTGCTTATTTAATGGACTATTGTCCTCATATTCTTTAATGTCTATTTACTTAATGGCCCATGACTTGACTAGTTTTTAAGAACATATAATACACAAAACATTATGACATACCTGTCTGCTGCTGGTTGCTCCTGCGGGAGTTGGAACCTGTTTAAAGGAAATGCTTCAAGACAGGGACCGAAGACGATGTGTGTTTTTATGTATATTCTTTATTCACTCTCAGGCATCCTGTCAGCAGAAATGGAGTGACCGAAGATCTTTAGCTTAGGGGTTCTTCTATGTCTCCATTCTGAGACCATTCCCTCCCGTATAGGGAGACCCGTTTACACCCATTTGTCTTTCTCAGCATCTCAGATCCAACTCACTTAACTCAGCTTATTCAAACCGGAACACGTGATATATCACGTCCGGTCCCTATTCGGATACTTCCGGTGGAAACTGACCAGTCAACCAAGTTTGATACATGGCACAACATGACCCTTTGATCCTTTCTGCACTTGCATGCTTGCTCAACTTATTGTTTTTCTCGATTCAGTCTCTGTTATTTACTTCACTAGGCAGATAGATAATTAGGTAGACCAATAGATAAACAGATAACTGAATAATTGCCCAACATTTACTTAACAGTAGTATTAGTAACCTTAATTGGGAGGAGTTTAAAATCTATCCTTAAAAAAAATTTTTTTTTAAAGATTTTCAAGTGGTCTTAAATTTTGAATCAGGAGTGTATATGATGAAATTTTGGATCAGGAGTGTATATGATGAAAATAAAATGTAATGAATTGTACTTTATTCATTGATCCATCATATTCGAACAAGGAATTGAAATGAAAAAAAATCCTTAATTCATGGATCTTTAAGGATAATATAATAATATATATTTTCAAAGATAATATAATTATATAATTTACAAAATTCTATCTTCCAAATTTCAAGATGTTAACCATCATACCGTTTATTTCTTTAAGTACATTGACATGCACAATTCTTGACAGAACCTGTTTCGTAGCGCAGAATCATTCATGTAATTATTATGTTAATTTTTTAAATTTATTCTGCTCTTAACTCATCAGATGAAAAGGAACTTATCAACTTAAAAAGAAAATAAAGAAAAATGAGCAGGATTACAAAATCCGAAAGTTGGAAGAGAAGTTGCAGTAATTTTTCAGTTTACACCATCAAAAAAAAATAAAAATAAAAATAAAATAAAATAAATAAATAAATAAATATATATATATATATATATATATATATATATATATATATATATATATATAATCAAAATAAAGTAACATAGCAACATGTTTTGCAAATTACTTGGCGGAAATAATAAATAAAATTTGAAAATATTCTACAGATCAAATTTCTGCTCAAAATGGAAAATGTTTGAATGAATTCAACTTTGAATTTATTGACTAAAAAATTAATTTGTCACTGTTTGAACATTTTTTTATGGATTTTTTGACGAGAAACTTTGAACTATTTTTTGATTCTTCAGATTTTCTCGTAAAGAAAAATGAATGGTGAAAATAGAATTATTTTGTAAAAATATAAATTTAAAAAATGAATCAACTTCAAAATATTTACAAAACACTTTGGAAAAATATTTTATTTGGATTAACTAACAGACTATATATATATATATATATATATATATATATATATATATAATTCATTTATACCTATAAACACTAGTGTTCCATGCTTACACAATCATTAGTGTAGGATGACAATTCCTACCAGTAAAGGAGCTTCGAATCCAGCTACGAAAACCACCTTTAACTCCATTTGTTAAACCTCTATCTCTCGATCACCAAATAATTGCCACGAGATTTAATATGTAATAAACACTCAATTTGGGTGCAGACATTAGACGATCCAGAGTGTTTAAACAATGGAAGTTGTGAATGGTGCATAAACGCTAGTTTTATATATATATATATATATATATATATATATATATATATATATATATATATATGTTCTGAAAGTATAAAGGCCTTTTCATGAAGCTTTATTATATGAATATATTTTTATAATCGAAAGTGTGTGTGTGTGTATATATATATATATATATATATATATATATATATATATATATATATATTAATTAAGCTTGATGAAAACGCTTTTACACTTTCAGAGTATATATATCAGTCAAACAGGTTTCCTAATTCTGATATAATTACCAATTCCAGTACAATTTCCGAGTCCAATTCCTATATATCCCTAAATATTTAATCATAGGGCTGTTATTTTTTCCCTGATTACCATAAAAACGTATGTTTAATATGCAGATATTTTTTCAAATGTAAAAATACACTTGTAAGGGAAGGATCTGTAGGTTTTATTTTTACTGGTAATTTAAAATCGATAAATATTTCATTATTACTACTAACATTGGAAGATCTTATTTTAAACAAAATCCAGTAAAAACGACAATTAAAGGAATCATTTTTGGCATCGGAAAATACACAATTTTTTCTGATTCCAATACAAATTTCGATACCCCCAAAAAGTTTAAATTTTTTCGATTCCTGATTCCGATTACTCGTCCCAACGCTAATATATTTTAATAATTGAACTGAATAGAGTTATCTTTCCCTTTTTGCTTTATTTATTTTTATTTCCACTAATACTTAATAAATAAGCCTTTATTATTTTACTAACCAATATTCAACATTACATGCATGTTGTTGGATCATTTATGACTAGGGCAACTTTATGACTAGGACAACAGCATATTCTTTCCATTGTTTTGACACTCGAGTATATATCCGATGCAGTTAGACACAATTAATCAATCGAGAACCACATCACTCTACATAAAAACATATAAGATATCAATGGATATATACCTGAGAATCAAAACATGGGAAAGAATATGCTGTTGTCATAGCACGTTTTATGACTCCCCACTCCCACCCACGGAACATCATCAAGATGATGATATAAGATTGGATCCTAATATTTATTTTTTTAATATTTTTTTATTGTTTATATGCTTATTTTTTCCTCCCTATCCCCCTATCTACTAGGCTATATTTCTTTTATAGTTTTCCTTGTTATTGCTATTTTCACTTTGACATATTCCACCATTTCCCATACTCATTTCCTCTACCCCCTCATGCATTCCTCTTGTAGAACTCCTCCCACTTTAGTCACCCCATAACTCCCCTGTAGCCACAAAATAACCCCCTACTTATATAACAGCCGCTCAATCTCCCTACATTTGCTTTATTTTCTCACCCTTATGTTTGACATTTGATATATCTTCCCTCTATGTTTTATTTTTATATTTATTCTACATTTCCATTCTGAGTTAGACGTCACAGTTCCCTATATCTGTAGCCTATCTTCCTTCTCTTCTGATGAGAAGCATTAGGCTTCGAAATGCTTAGGTGTAAATGGCGTTTATAACTCCTCTTTCTTTATGATGTCTTTTTTTTTTTTTATTGAACTGACAAATAAATTCATATATACCTACACTTAATATATCTTGTCTTAAACTTCATCTATAATATAAATCTCACCTGTCTGTTTAAATGTATGTATGTATGCTTAAAACTTTCAACAGAGGCGACGGATTTTCATGAGATCGGTATCGTTTTGAAACTGAACCCTTCGGACGACAAATATAGAAAAATTGGTTAAAACATTAATTCCTTCACCTTCAACTGGGCACTTTTCTACAGGGTGGGGGTCAATATTTTCGAAAGTCATCTCCTCTTTTTGATTGACTAGCCTTAATTTAAACCTTCGCCACTTCTGGTTTAGTGATGGACACAACGGCAAAGACATCACATTTATTTTCACATTCTATTCCCCCATTCACGGTACGGGTTCAAGCCTGCCTGCCTACTACCACTTTTTTTTTCGCTCAACACCCCCCCCCCCTAAAAAAAAAACCCGGGCAACGTCGGGCACCCAGGCTAGGTATATATATATATATATATATATATATATATATATATATATATATATATATATATATAATGAATAAATGACAAATTTCAAGATGTAGACCATCTTACAATTTATTCCTTTGATTCAGTTAACATTTACAATTCTTGACAGTATCTGTTAGTAGCACAAAATCAATCACTTAATTATTATATATATATATATATATATATATATATATATATTAATTTAGTGAGACTTTTCTCTTTTTTTCCCACTCAAATCATTATTTTTTGCTTTTTCTCATTTAGGAAGATGAAGAAATAATTCAAGGAATGAAGTTTGCATTTCAAAGATTAAAAGTGAGTAAATGGTCTAAACATTTTTTATGAAAGTCTAACAGATGGACAAAAGATAGACAAAGGGTTTATCTCTGGACATAATTTAAAGGTGGTTGGATGTTAGCTCACTGGGAGAATTCTCGGTGCTTATTCAGATTATCACTCATAGTGAGAAACAAAATTGAAGAAAAACTGGTACTTGTGCATTTAACGAACCAGACGTAACTCAGTATTTGCTCGGCTTTGTCCGACGCATGACGTCAACAGCCGGATAAAACCGAGCGTTGCTGATAAAATAAAAACAACACTACAACAAAATAACTGTAAAATGTAGAAACATAAAAATAAATAAGTAAAAAGCAAAAACCTACCGTTCATTTATGTTTATTTATTTATTATTATTATTATTGTTTGAAATTGTTTTCTGTTTGCAAAATTAATACATATAAAACATTTTTGTTAACAAATAGTTAGTAATTATTTTTTTTTTAATGAAACATTTTTTTTTTCAACTATTTACGTAAAATGACCAACAAAAATGATATTTGTAGGATCAATTTTTTTAACAAATAATAGTGAGTAATTGTTTTTTATGAAACATTTTTTTTTTCAACTATTTACGTACAAAAAAAGAAAAAATCGTAAAAAAAAGGAAAGGAACAAAACTTTTTTTTTTACGGGATCTACAAAATTAAGGCTGTGGTGGTTCAACATTAAATAGTGATACCCTACTCCTCCCACTTTGCTCCAACAGTCTGATATGACCGTGTGTGGTCCCCAGCAGAATGTATTTTCTTATTAGTGGAAGGAGGGTTTCGGCATTCCTGTTTGCTACGTTAACCAAAAGAAAAAAAACTCCTTTTCGGCGGGGTCGGCGTATCCACCAAGGACCCAGACCGGTGTTAGATGTCTGCCGACGTTGTGTTTCCAGCAGTTGAAGAAAACAGTCTCATCGATTTCGACCATATGGCCTGCTGGGCCTCCTATCTGCCGGAGATTCCTGAGAAAGTAATCCCGGCATATTATATCTAGCAGGAAATTCTTCCAGTCCAGAATTCATGATGGAGATTCTTAGTCGCCGCCATCTTAAACACCCATATCGGAATTTTCATCTGCTGCTCGATGCGCATGCATGCGCGTCGAGTTGAAACTAAGCGCGCAGCGTTTTGATTGGCTGATGACCATGTTTCGTCAGACAGCAGCAAAACCCGAGCTGTTGACGTCATGCGTCGGACAAAGCCGAGCAAATGCTGAGTTACGTCTGGTTCGTTAAATGCACAAGTATTGAGTATCTATTTGTCATAGAATGAAGATGGTATATTCTAAAAATTACAAAAATTGATCCAGTAGGTTTTTTTTTCCCTTTTTTATACCAATAAGTAACAAACGAAACCATGTTTCTCTAAGAGAACATAAGAGGAGGTAATCAATTATTCAGTTTCCACATGCATTAGGGTTATCTGCCCTTGTCTACCAATTCGTTGTTTGCATTTTTGTTCACTCTCATCAAAACAGAGTAAAATTTGATTTTCTTGAATATAAAACAAATACTTGATTAAATTTTGTGATTTGGGGAATTTTTCATCTTCATCCCATGATTGGTACATATATCATACAGACATTTTAAATGCCATCATAAATGCCGTCATAAATGCCAGTCTGATTAAACACCGAATTCTCTTGCATGTATTTTTTTTTTTTTTTTTTTTTTTACACAGTGATCACCACTTATCAAGGCTCGGAAGCCACTCAGGGATAAGGGTTATTGCAAGTACATTACGTTAGTGTGGAGATTTGCTGAAGTGTTTAATTAAGGGGGCGGTTCATTAGAAATTTGTTAACATTGGACTTGAAGACATCCAAGTTGTAGTCCGGTGGGAAGCAGGCAGACGGAACAGAGTTCTACAGTTGTGTGGGTATGATTACTGAATAGAACTTAATCAGAGTTACTATACATCACATAGTTCTCTTCTAAAATCTTGGACGTCTTCGGATTCGTGAAGACCAACGCAGATCACTAATTTTATCAGGAACTATACTCTGGGGGCTTTCTTCTATCGGGTCCATACAGTTTGTACTGTCATCTTGCATGCTTTGTGTGTCTCTATGTTTAGTAGAGTCCGATGATGAGTCGGGTTCGATATATTTAGGGATATTTATTTCATTTTCACTTCCGTTTTGATCGGTGGTGGAATGGTTAGGGTGTTGTTCAACTTTGATAATATCACATTTCTTCATCTTGTATCTTTTCCCCCTAAACTGTCTATCAGTAAACTTCTGCACAGTACAATAATGATCTCCAACTTCCATCACCATATATTTACTGTGGGCGTTAGTTTTCACTCTATCTTGGTATAGATAGACAATCTCCCCAACTTTGACGTCAATCTTTATCTCAGTAGTTTTGCCTCAGCCTTTATATTTAGTTGATGCCTCGTGACTTTTTAACCTATTTTGGTATTTTTCTTTAATCAGGTGTTTGTCTTCTATCGGTAGTTTCTCTCCAGTGGTTTGGTCTCTCATTGTCCAAACTTCTAGAGAAGACTAGCTGTTTTCTCTAACTCTACTATTCATATTAGATATTATCACGGCCAACTCAGTATCCATTATCTTACGGCCAGATGGTTTTAATTTGCATAATTCCATATGAAATTCTGATACTGAGCGTTCACTAATTGGATTTTTGTTACAGTTCTTTATCTCTCCAATCTCTATTTTAATACGGAATGATCCCAGTAAACTGTCTGTGAGTAGGGCTTGAAATCCAGAAGCGCCATCAACCTTGATCTTTACTTCATCGCCTGACGGGGGACGAAACCTCGATATGGTTGTGATTAAACCATCGCTTAGAGATTGGCTGCTTTCTGATAATAGTAATGTTGCATGTGTTAGGGCAGAAACATTTTCTTGAACCAATAATACTAGTTGTCATTCACATTTTACGACATCACCAGCGTACCAGCTCCCAATTTTATCTGATGGTTTTATTGAGGATTGTTTCTTGAATTGGCTTGCTATCTGCTTTAGTGATATGAAGGTGTGACAACTATCTATGGTACGACTGATGGCCTTGTCCACATTCAGTGCAAAGAATCCCATATTAAAAATCTGCTTTACTGTTTACTGGCATAGTGAAGTTGTAAGTGTAGAGCGACTAAAAGTCTGTCTAATACTCCTTGGGGAATGACAATTCTCTATCTGGCTGGGTGCAAGGCTTCCTCCTGTGTAACTATGATTAACCCATCTGCCAGGGTTGATGAGAGTTTACAATGTTGTAAATACCTTTTAATAGTGATTAAACCTTTCTTCTTCTTAGATGGAGTTCTGTCATCGCGTAATAGTCTATACACTTGTCGTAAGTCCGGACAATCTTGTTGAGCCTGGATCCATGCGTTACGAGTCATGTATGGGATCGGACAATGACAAGCTAATATATCTTTTACAGTTTGCTAATTACTGATGTCTCCAGGGCGTTGATAAATTTACAAATTTGGCATTTTTCTTGCAATGAATAGCGTTCCGGCTAGCATAATCTGATATATTACTTTTCCTTGGTATATGGGATAATTTAACAGAATATTGAGAGATAACACTCAGGAACGTTGTGATTCTAGAGCTCGCAGAGAATGCACCACGTTGGAGTTTCTCATATGCTTGTACATAGGGATGGCTATCTGTGAGGACTTCGGTAACGTGTTCTGATTGAATTATATATGAACTGAAGTGCTTGATAGCTGAAGCAATCCCCAGAGATTTCAACTCGCAGGCGAGCCAACCTGCTTGGTTAGATGTTTTACGAGCGTTGAATAAACCTGTGAGATGAGCTTTGTCTCCTCTCAAGACGAAAAGGGATGCTGCTAAGTCAGCAGAAGTCGTGGATGCATCTGTAATTATTTGTAGTTGGTCCTCTCTTCTAGGTAAGGTCAGGATTTTTGCTTGCTTAAGATGTTCTTTTGCTTTGAAGAATGCCTCCTCCAAGTCTGACGTCCATTGGATTCTGTCATTTGATGAACCTGTTGTACAGACTTTATCCAAAGGTGCTAAAAAATCTGAGTGCTTAGGTATGACTTTACTCAGGAACTTGTAGGATCCTGTGAATGATCTCATGTTTTTGATGGTTTCAGGGGGATCACAGATAGCCAAAGTATTCAGACGATGGCTTGTAGCTTTGAGCGTTCCCCTGGTCCATTGCCAACCTAGGATTTCTGTTGATGCCAGACAGCAAATGGTTTTCGATGGGGACAATCTTAAATTATTCTCATGTAGTGTTAGTAACACTTCTTCCATACACTGTTAAGCTCCATGCGTGTATTGGCGCTGACATATAGGTCATCGGCCAATTTTACCACCGACCCTTTAATCATCAAGTCGCCAAATACTTTGGACATTAATTGTTCTAAAGTGGATTCGGAGCCTGGGAGACCCATTACCACTCTTGTATAGACATATACTCCTCGGAATGGTGTGCAAATACCTACATATTTCATTGATGATTTGGCCAAGGGTATCTGAAAATATGCTTGTTTCAAAGCACATTTGATGATGAGCGATATGTTTGATAACACCGTCAACTTTAGGCATGAGAGCAGGTTTCGGTTTGATATATTGGCCCAATTTTGTAAATGCAGTTACTAGTCGATGGCCTCCTGAAGATTTTGCAACGAGGAATGAAGGACTTACATATTCTGCGGTAATGTTTATGTCTTCTGGTCGCACGAAGATACCTTGCTCATATAGTTTGTCAATTTTCATTTGGAGGAGTTCTAGGTTCGCTCGGTTATACATAGAGATTTCTTTGTGGTGGTAGTGATGTACTCATATTAATTTTATGTTAAAATTTACCAGATTTTCCGTTGTAACATCCTAGTGATGGTGAAAACACTTGGCTGTATTTTTTATTTGTCTCGTGGAAGGTGGACTTTTCATCTTGATTGAGGATGTTTGAGGAGTCCACAGAAATTTCTGCTGATCTGTCCGATTGCTCAGAGGTCAGAACCAGTGGAGGTGGCTTTGACGTATTACGTATGAGAGGCATCTGAGTAGTATAACGTATCTGGCATATTTGTTCATGCCGCTTGATAAGTGCAGGTGTGGTTAAAATGTTTGTGAGAGTTATTTTGTCGTATTTTGGTTTGGTTATTTTACATTGGATCCAGTCATTATGGTTATCAGTGTGTCTGGGCCCCACCGAAATTGTTTCACTTTGGTATTCTGGTGGTATTGTTAAAGCTATATCTGAGCCAGGTAATAAGCAGGTTTGACGTGGGACGCGTAATATGGTTGCTGCTCTAACATTAGCACATCTTTTTATGCTTATGTATTTGAAATTGCAGCATATAGGTATACACAGTTTGTGTTTGCACGAAGATAAATATCATTTCTGTCCATGAATGGCATACCACCCAAAATTGCACAATTTAAATCTTTTACCACAAGCCCATCGAAACGAAAGGAGTGCGTTTGTTTTGTGATTGGACATTTTCTGGAAACATTAAAGTGAATCTCACCTGTTATTTCCATAGGGGAGACACCATCTGCCATGTTGGCTTTGTGGGTGGTAGGTAAGATATTCAGTTTGAGACGTCTTGATTCACTCTTTCTAATTAGGTTACTTTCTGCGCTGGTGTCTAGTGTAACGTCCGCATCTTCTTTGTTTACTTCTACCTCCATACACGGTGACGATATGATGTCTACTCTGTTGATTTTGGGACTCTCGGGTCTTTTGATTTGAATTATCCTATTATTGAAACTATAACACCCTAAGTTTTCGTCATCTTCCTCAGTTTCTGATAGGATTTCGATATCTCCAATTTTAGACCGAAGGAATTTTCTGTCTGAGAGTGGCATAAAAGGACAGTTTTGGAAATAGTGGGTTTCTGCTCCTGGTCTATTGGCAGCATCACAGAGGCAACATTTAGGCCCGTTTCCCAGGTGACTTCTCCGATTTCCTGGCTTCATCGGTCCTTTCCTTCTATAGCTGGAACTATCACCTCTCTGTTGCCCTCTCTATCACCTATTTCTTGTAACAGGGATGGTATTGCATCACTGATTTCTGTCCTAATGGAATATAGTGTAGAATCTCTTAAGGTGATGGCAAATCTTTGCTTAATAATAGAGGGTAGGTCTCGATGGATTGCATCAAGCCAAATCACTGTGATATTCTGTAAAGTTGGAGTTAGGTGTTCATCATTCTCTAGCTTTGCTCTGCAATGTTTGATAGCTGAAGCTTTTGTAATTATCCTCCATGAACGAGTAGCACCTTTCCCAGAGAGCCTCTCTTGTTTTGGTGGCGCCACATTTGAAACTGAACATGTTCATGATATTCGTTCCAGACTTGCGATAATCATAGTACTGTTGGAGTCTGTCAAATATTTCGCCTATACTATGTCCCTCTTCTTTAATGAAGCCATTACTAATAACTGGAGCATGAATGCTTATGAAGCCAAGTAGCACTTTTAAGTTAATAGCTTTTTTTTCTGCTGATAATTTTTTCCATTGACTTCTTGTTCATCAGCAATGAAGCCTCTATTCGGTATGCCACTTGCTACACTACTCCAGGTTTTGGGGTCATCCAAATAACGTTCAAATTTATCTTCATTTGACATATGATAGATTAATTGTTCACACCACGCTTCGAGGGAACCTCTCGCGATTCTTGTTCAGTGAGGATTCTCTGTTTAGTACTGAAGGCAGACATGTTTTTTTTTTAAATAGATTAATTGTTTTGGAGGAAAAACTTATAAGATATATTTGTTTTCACTTACTGCATGGTTCCCGTAAGTATTTTTATTTTTTATTTTTATTTTTTTTTTTTACTTCAGTAAATGTCTATTTGGTCCGGTTCAGATTCTGTAGCAGCACATTAATTTCAATAATAGATTAAAACAAACTAATGTGTGCCACGTAGATACGAGAATACACATAAATGTACTAATATAAAATTGTCATGTGATTGTCGTGTCCCTGTATTGTAGTAAAACGACTTCAGAAAACTGGTTATATTGTTACTTTCAAAGGGAACCGTTGGTTTAAACCTGCATACAGTTTCTTACTTTTAAATTAGCAAGAAAAGGAACAAATGATTTTTTTTTTAAGTAGAATAAAGTACATTTACATTTCATTCTGGGGATATTGATGGCTATAATTTGAATATTTTATATCGTTTGTTCCTTCGTTACAACAATCCAACACATTCACGTTGTTTTCTGATTTGAATATAATGCTTGTTTGCAACTTACTGCGTGGCTCTCGCAAGCAAGTGACTTTTTCTTTTTTTCTTTTTTAATGTGTGGTTTGCATAAGTGAATAATATATTTAGTACTTTTTTTTTTTTTTGAAGGTGCGTATAATGTTTTTAACCCCTGGCGTTTATTTCTGGCTTAAGCCATCTCCGCTCGTAGTTAGAAACGACTTGTAGGAGTATGATGTTCATTTATTACGTTTTTTTTTTTATCAGTTATTTTTTTTTTTAAATCATCTCTTCTCGTCGTTTTTGTAGCAACTCGAAATCTTAAATTACGATGTGGTATTTGTCGTAATTCTTTCAGGATACAAGTTCCACTTTCTGACATGCAATATAACATGACTTGTAATTCTCGTACTTTTAACTTAATATTTCCAGGAAAACTTTTGCGTATTCTTAGTCAATGAGTACGACTGTTTTCGTTTGTAGAACATATTATCGTCGAAGGCTGAATTCTTTTGAATGTTTGCCGCTGCCACCACGTGTGTGGCTTTAAGGTGCCTTTTCTGGGAAAAGCAGATGACAACAATAATCCACATGAGAAAACGATCCCGTCAGAGACAAAGCGCCGAATAGTTAGCAGACTTGAATAAAACACTGCTCCTAGGTAGTGTTGACGGCCTTATATAAGTATGTAGTTCGTATGTAACCGGAGAGCATCTCAACAGGATACATATTCCTACGCCAAATGGTCACTAAGCAGTGACGCTAGAAAAACAATGTATTTTCGGGTAATATTATGTGAAGGTTGTCAACATCCTTAAGTTTTTCCATGAAAGAAACTGAATTTGAACTTGGTTTGTCAATTCATGTTATAAAAATTTTACAAAAAGAAATGTAATTTTAAACTGAACATCACAGAAACCGTGGTGATACCATTGTAGCACAAGAAGGAGCAGGTGCTAGTGTGATTGCAAGAGTTAGGAGTGAGTGGAGTAAGTTCAGGAAACTTATGCCATTACTAACCAGCAGAGCATTACCACTGTCTACCAAGGGAAGAGTCTATGCGTATGCAGTGTGATGATGTACAGAAGTGAAAATTGACTACTGACAATTGAGGACATGCATTGCATGGAGAAAAATGGTTGAAAATGATGCAGTGGATGTGCAATTTGAGTCTAGGCAGATTTAGATCTGACGACCTCAGAGGGAGGCTAATTTTGGACAGTATAGGGAGATATTTTTTTTCTTTTACAAAGTAGTCACCACTTATCAAGGCCCGGAGGCCATTCAAGGACAAAGGTTAATGAGTGTACAGTAATCAATAGGACAATATTGTAGTAATCATTTGTAGTGGAAATTTGGTAAATTGGATAACTTCAGGGGACGGCTCATCAAGAACTTGTTCTCGACAATATTGTAGTCAGCTGGAAAGCAGGGAAATGGAAGAGAGTTCCACAGGCGTGCAGTTCTAAGAAAGAAGCTTTGTTCATGGAATCTACGTTTAGGTTTAGGCACAGATAAAGAGTGAGGGAAATTATTGATAGTGGTTTTTGCTAGATCAGTATTTTTTGTGAAAGTTTGGCAAGGGATGACCATAAATTGGAGCTCAGATGAACACTTGCCATGAAAATAATGATAAAGCAGAGACAGGCTCGCAACGTCTCTTGTGTGGGAAAGAGGTGGCAGGGAAGAAAAAAGGGCATCCCCTACTACTACAAAGTCTATTTTGAACTCTGTAAAGTAGAATGTGCAGAACAGGAGATTCAGTAGTATGACCATATTGAATGAATGCATGATGAGAGTTCTTGGGTTTGTAGATTTAGAAAAAGCTCTGATTGCGAGGTCAGTTGGCAGAGGAAGATTTAAAGAAAATATGAGGGGAAGTGATAAGGATGAAGTTCATAGAAAAAAATGAATAAAGGAAGTATGTCATTCATTTTCAGAAATTCTTTTAAATATTTTCAAATCTATTGATGTTTTAAATATATTAAATATTCACCAATTTGGATTAAAATGATATAAATGTTGTAATTTTAGATTGTGGTTGAACCTGCTTCTGCGACTGGTCTCACTAGTTTGCTGACAAGAAAACTTCAAAAGATTAACTCCAGCTTGCAGAACGTTGGCGTCATCGTTTGTGGAGGAAATGTGGATTTGGACCATCTTCCTTGGTATGATCACCAAGCTTCAAAATAAGCCACAAAAAACTCCTGAGAAAATCATCCAATTCTTGTCTTTCATCAACCAATTGTTTTTTTTTTTTTAATTTCAATCTGATAAATCAATTTGATTATTTTATGGCAAAAATAAATATATGGAGGGAGGGGAAAGGGCAACAAAAATGGATTCCGACTTCATCAGATTTTTTTTTTTGGTTTCCTTTGAAACATTGCTTTAAAAAACACATTCTCATGAAATAATCAATCAGATACTTATCTGCATGTAAGAACTATCACATAAAAAATAACATTCCTTGCATTTCGTTATAAAGTTTTGACTAAAATGATTTATCCGATACTCGCAAAATATCTCTGTCAAAATTTTATTTGAAAATCAAGATGAAAATACGCCCATCATTAAACCCAAGTTTGGGATCAGAGTTGAAACCCAGAATTCAGCTTTGCACTGTGTACAGAGGTGTCAGTAGCAAGTGTAAATATGCTTAAAATGGCATGGATGAATATCTTTGTTGGTTGCTAAAAATTCATAGTTTTGCAAGGCACTGAAATTGCTAATAATTACCGTATTCAAAGAAAATGGTTACAAATAACTAGGGTTGGACAATGAAAATGGAAGTAATTTGTTTTTTACTTCCAAAAATTTATTTTACGCCTGATTGAAAAGAAAGCCATAAAAATTCTGAGAATCATCCGACCCTAGCGAAAATTTCAGTATTAAGATATAAGTATTAATAAATGATACTTGTGGGTAAGGTAAGGTGGAACAATAAAAATGACAGGAATTTTTTTTTTCTTTTTTTAACCAAAAATAAAATTCCTGATTGACAAAAAATCCACGAAAAAAATCAGAATTATCTGATCTTAATGAGATCTGCAGCATTTATTGATAAATAAATGTTAATATAAGGGTTTGTAAAGGTTGTCACTAAGTTTTGGGTACTTGTAGTTTAATCAAGACATTAAAAAATTAAAATATTGAAAAAAAAGTTCCATTGTACATATCTGTTTCACTTAATTTGATCAAGTAGTTTTTTTTGTTTTTACAGCAAAAAAACAATTTGTTATGATACCGATCAAAAGCAGCCATGTTTCGATTTTTAGGGAGAAAAGCTAGTATTTAAGATAAGGAGGGGGGGTTCGCTGCTTTAGACCGAGTTATCTCCCCATGGCGTGTTCTAAAAATCCAAACATGGCTGCCTTCAGCACGCTGTCATAAAAATGTGTTTTTTCTGCTGTAAAATAAAACTACTTGATCAAATTAAGTGAATTTTTTTTTTCAGAGAACTTCAGTCCAAAACGGATATGCACAATATAATTTTCTTTCGGTATTTTTATTTTTAATGTCTTGATTAAATTGTACAAGTACCAAGTTTTGTTAATATAAGTTAATATAAGTTAAGTTGTTAATATAAGTTAAGTTTTGTTAATATAAGTTAAGTTGTTACTAAGTTTTGACTATGGGTATAAACACATATTTTGTCCTTGAAATCAAATAAGGAGGATGAAGTAAATAATTTAAGTGACCAAAAAGAGCTATGCGTGGTGTTTTTTAATAAATACTGCAAATTTCATTGATAATGGATATTTTAGTAGATTTTTTTTAATCAGATATTCATTTTTTAGATTAAAAAAAAAAATTTCTATCATTTTTATTGTTTGACTTTTCAGATAATCCACACGTATAATTTATTGTTAATTAAGAATGTTTATAAATACTGAAATATTCTTGGAAGTTTGAATAAATGCAGCAGATCAGGTATCAAAAACAAACTCTCCTTGCAAAATCTGGGAAAATGCACATTATGTAATGACTCGGACACTGTTCAATTTTGTGGATTATGGGCTGCAAAAATTGTTGAAATTTACTCAAATTTGAGTTAAAACTTTATGTGATTTTTTTTATATTGTCATTTAAATTTCATTAAAATAACAAAAAATTGTTGGAAGGTTTTAGGCTTCCATTTAAAATAAAATATATGTGCTGGGTGTGTAATGTATTTGAGGACAAATTGATGCATCTACAAAATGACTCTTCGAAAACAGATAATAATGTTGTGAAGAGAGGAATAAATATATCGTTTTCTTTTTTTTCTTTTTCTTTTTTTATTACATTTTCACTCCAAACAAGGCAAATTGCCACTTTGGTGTAAGGGGCTACTATCTGGGGCAACAACTACTGGGGTACTATGTAGGGATTTGGGCAGCAAGATGTCGGTTCACGTTACACTTTAACTGCTGCACGTCAGTACTGTTGGGGAAGCAGGGACCTGGAATGGAATTCCAGAGTCTAGCGGTTCTGGGGAAGAAACTATTGGAGTAAAAAGATCTTTTACATCTAGGGATCTCTACAGTGTGGGGGTGGGATTTAGCAGCCTGTCGGGTTTGTCGAGGGTGCTCACGTCGTGGGGGCACAAGTGATTGCAGTTCATCAGAGCATTCACCACTAAAATACTTGTAGAAAAGGCAGAGGGATGCAACATTTCGTCGATGGGATAGAGGCTGAAGCTTAGATGCCAGTTCAGGGCCTATCAGGTTTGCGACTCTCTTTTGAACCTTGTCAAGGAGCGAGAGACTAGTAGCAGATGCACTAGCCCAGATGTGACAGCAATACTCCATACATGGGCGAATGGTGGCCTTATAGAGGTACAGGATACTTTCGGGTGTTAGTAGTTGTCTAGCACGGTAGAGAGAGCCCACCTTTCTTGCAGCAGCCCTGGCAATGCCTTCAATGTAATTGTTCCAACTCATGTTTCCTGTGAACGTTAGGCCAAGGAGTTTGAAAGATGTACTCTCAAATAAAGAGTCGTTGGCCATTGCTATAGGTGGTAGAGAGGGTTTCTTGTAATTATTGAATGAAACTAGTTTAGTCTTGGCAGCATTGAACGCGACCAACCACTTTTGTCCCTATTCCACCACAGATTGGAGGTCTTCCTCTAGTGTTTCTGCTATTTCTTTAGAAATGTGTTCATTCGTCTTCCTGTCGTGCCTGCCATAGAGTGTAGTGTCATCAGCATATATACCCATCTCAGAGGCAATTTTGTCGGGGAAGTTATTTATGAATATCAGGAACAATAGAGGTCCAAGGATAGAACCCTGGGGCACCCCCGCATTTATATCATATTGTTTAGATGTACGACTGTCGAGGACAACCTGGATTTTTCTCTTATCTAAGAAGAATTTAATTATGTTAAGCATTCTACCAGTGATACCATATGATCTAATTTTCCTGAGGAGATCTTCATGTCATACCCTGTCAAAAGCCTGAGATATATCTAGAGCTACCGCTCTGCCCTCCCCCGCTTTGTCCAGTGAATGGTATATATGTTCAGAGATCACAGTTAGGATGTCTGCTGTGGAACGGGCTTGTCTAAATCCATATTGTTTGTCAGTCAGAAGTTTAGCATCTGTAAGGTGATGGACTAGAGCATGGTTAATTAAGGTCTCAAATATTTTGGCAAAAAGTGGGAGGTGGCTAATGGGGCGATAATTTGATGGGTCAGTCCTTTCGTCAGAATTCTTGAATACTGGTACAACAGAAGCAGTTTTCCAACAGCCCGGAAAGCAAGCTTCATTAAGGCATTTGTTGTAGAGTTTGGAGAGAACTGGAGCTACTTTGGCTGAGCACTTTTTTAATAGCACAGCTGGGATAAGATTGGGTCCACATGCTTTTGAAGTGTCAAGGTTTTTTATGATAGTATGCACCTGAGCAGGGGTGGTTTTCAGATCGTCTAGCGTGGCGTCTGTCCGCATAGGAAAGTCAGGTAGGGGGTGGTTGGAAGGGTCCAGTGTAGAGTTTGAGGCAAACCGACTGGCAAGCATGTTAGCCTTGTCGGTTGCTGAGGAGACACCCTCGTGATTGTTGGTTTGTGGGGGAATTGCTGATTGCCCATTATTTACTACACTGTTTTAGATTTTCCAGAAGTCTCGAGTTCCTAGTTTTTGTGCTTTGATGCGCTTTTTAGTGGTTTCCGTAAATTCTCTCTTAGCTGTCGCTATTTCTTTCTTAACGTTATTTCTAGCTTCTATATACTTCAGTCTGTTTGAACTGGACTTATGTCAGTTAAACCTACGGTATGCATGCTGCTTTTGAGCAATGGCAGTTGCGCAAGTCGACGTAAACGATTGAGGAGAGTGGGGCTTACTATAAAATTTCCGCATGGGAACATACGCTTCGATTGCAGTTTTGAACCAGTCAGTGGTCTCGGTTGCACATTGTTCAGCAGGGAGAGAAAAAATATTTCTCCATGGGGCATCTCTAATTAGTTCCCTGATGACTTCCCAGTCAGCCTTATTATAATATCTCGTTGTTTTGAGCACTGGCTCTTCAGTTTTGGCTCTAGAGTTTAGGGCGATTTCAACCATTATCACTGCATGATCAGCGTTCCCGAGTGGGCTGTGGGCCTTCGTTATGCAGTCATCGGAAACTGTGGTCAAAAACAGATCTAGAAGTGATGCGTGTTGTTCTTTCTGGTCAGGGAAACGGGTTGGAAACGTAACAATTTGTGATAGGGAGTGAGATATAGTGAAGCTATGAGTTGTGCTGCCCGCTGCATCTGTGTAAGTAGAGAATCCAAGCCAGTTTAACATGCCTGGATATCTCCCACTCTGCCGTAAGGACTCTGACAGACACATGCACAGACTTGGAGTTTACATTCGTAATACCCTCCCCCTGACTAGAGAAACAAACCTAGAATCGGACGATCAAGCCTTTATGTGCTTTAGACTAAACATGCAACACAATATTAGCTACTATTATTTTCTCTACCGCTCTCCCTCGACTCAGGACTGCACCATAATAAACAAAGTCTTTGAGAGCATAGACACGGCACTGTCCCTCGACACTAGCGCACAAATACATGTATTTGGTGACTTTAATGTCCACCACAAAATTTTATTCATTAAAGTCTTCTTCAGCTTCGATCTGACATCACCAATATTTTAGGATGAGGTAATCCTATTTTATATTGGACATTACTATATAGAGACTTTTAGGATTATTTTTTTTTTTTTTTTTTTCAATTGCATTTCTTAAAACAAATAAAAATCTGAGGAGTTGGAGGCCAAATTTTAGAGGTCATGTGACCATGAAAATTTTTAGCATTCCTTTCTGCATTGCATAAGCTTTGTGTGATGATTCTTTTACCTTTTCTAATGCAAAATAACCTCCAGAGTGGAATGATAAAATTGTCGCCCTAGAAAAGATGACATGTTTTCATTTCAACCATTTTTTTTATAATTTATTTTTTTTTTGCAGACCATTTACTAGTTGGCCAGTCGTGTCCAAATCCCAAGAGTGATAGGAGCTTTCTATTATGTCTGAAAGTGACACAATGTTTACCGAGCGAGATATATTTATACAGCAATCCCAACCAAATAAAAAGCTCAATACAACCAAGATAGAAATAGAGCTTGTGATAGAAGAATAAAAATTTAAGACTGAAAATATATTTTACCTGAATTTATTGTTCAACAGGATACTCAAATTGATATATTCAATCAACAATAAATTCAGGTAATATACATTTTTACAATCTTAAATTTTTATTTATATATATATATATATATACACTAGCATGGGTGCCCGGGTGTTTGGAGGTGTATGCTGAGAAAAAAAAAAAAAACCGGTCAATTTTTTTAACTTTGACCTCTATTATGACCCCTTAACATTCATTGTTTTTGGCTCAAATCAAGTTATTAAGTTAGACCTATGTCCAAGGAACCTATATCTAAAATTTCAAGTGTCTAGACCCAAAATTGTCGGAGGAGTTTGGTAGAGTTCTCAAAGGTCAAATCGTTTAACTCTGACCCCTTTACAGCCAAGTTTCTGGCAGAAAATCGATTTCCCTAAATCTCAGTACCCTGTATATCAAATTTCGAGTCTGTAGACTAAAAATTGACAGAGTTATTGCATATAGAAATGTACACAGACAGACACTTTCACAGAAATAATAGATTAGCATTTCAGAGTGTTTGAATGTGTGTGTTGAGTAAAATAAAAAGTGGTAGTAGGAAGGCGGGCTCAAACTCATACAGCAAAGGAGGAAAAAATACCTGACGTCTTTACGGTTACAACCACCGCAAACTCTGTAGTGACTTATGTTTAAATTAAGGATAGACAATCGAAAGAAGAGGATAATTTTAAAAAATATTGGTGAAAAAAGTGACCCCCCCCTCTGTAGAAAAGTGCCTTATTGAAGGTGAAAATATTAATGTTTTTAGCCAATTTTTCGATATTTGTCATCTGAAAGGTCCAACTTTAAAATGATACTCATCTTGGTAAAATCCGTTGAAAGTTATAGGCAGACATGCAAACATACATACATATATTTCTATATTGATAACTAAAAATTTTCGATCCAAACCGATGAAAAAGCTTGCCCTATCTCTGAATACACTTTATGTAAAATTTCAAATGTTTAGACCAGAAATTGTCTGAGTAATTTGGAAGAGACTGCAGAGGTCAAATTTTTTTTTTTTTTTTTTTAACTTTGACCCCTATTATGACCCCTTAAAATTGATAGTTCCGGGCTCAAATTAAGATATTAAGTTAAATCCATGTCCAATGAACCTATATCTAAAATTTCAAGTGTTTAGACCGAAAATTGTCGGAGGAGTTTGGAAGAGTTCTTAAAGGTCAAATCGTTGAACTTTGACCCCTTAATCGCCAAATTTCTGGCCGAAAACTGATCACATCGACTTTCCCAAATCTCAGTACCCGGTATATCAAATTTCGAGTCTGTAGACTTAAAATTGACAGAGTTATTTTGTACGGAAATGTACACACACAGATAAACAGACACTTTCACTTTTATAGATATACTAGCATGGGTGTCCAGCATTGCCCGGGTATTTGGAGGTGTATGTTGAGCAAAAAAAAAAAAAAAAAGCGGTCAATTTTTTAAAAAACTTTGACCCTTATTATGACCCCTTAAAATTTATTGTTTTGGGCTCAAATCAAGTTATTAAGTTAGATCCATGTCCAAGAAACTTATATCTAAAATTTCAAGTGTGTAGACCCAAAATTGTTGGAGGAGTTTGGTAGAGTTCTCAAAGGTCAAATCGTTGAACTTTGACCCCTTAACAGCCAAATTCCTGGCCAAAAACCGATCATATCGATTTTCCCAAATCTCAGTACCCTGTATATCAAATTTCGAGTCTGTAGACTAAAAATTGACAGAGTTATTGTGTAGAGAAATGTACACACAGACACTTTCACAGATAGATAATATTGTAATTTTTATCTGCCTGCTTGTTCATTAACTCTTCCTACGGTTTTGGACCACCATAATCATTTATATTCTGAAAGTGCATTACCCAGGATACTTGGATAAGTATATTTTATTTTGATCAAATAGTTGTTCAATATTATCATTCACACATGATCTCCATAAAAATTATAGAAATGGTCATAGGATTAAAGACTATGAATTTACTAAAAAAAATATTTCAATTATCATTTTATTTATCTGCCCCTTTCACTCAATCAACGCCAAGTACATCCATGAACCCCACTCCCAAAATTGAATCTTATAAAATGTAAAAAAATGCAAACGAAAATTGTAAAATGGTATCATGGGTTGGGTCAAAGGAAGATAAGGTTCTTCATTCAATCCCTGTCAACACCGGGTCTTTCTGTGCAATTCAGTGTTACATGAGAAATAATAAACGTGCTCAATTGTGGAGAGCATCTAGATTTTTACTGAATGATAACTATGCCTTATTTACATCATCCATCAGTACCTTCGGTTTCACAGAAACACTGGGAACTTAACATGCAGGGTTAAATATACCAAATGTGACTGGTTCATCAGCCAATGTTATGATAGCATGTGAAACCAAAGGTACTGATGGATGATCAAAATAATGCATAGTTTCTATTAGACACAAACATACACGCATATATAAGTTTAAAGGTTTTTAGCCAGCCAAAGGAATAAAATGGACAGATAAATAGCTAGTCCTTATTTTGTAAGATAAAGCATAAGTATAGTGATCATGTGTTCAAAATACTGTGGATATAAAAGCAGCTCAATATTAGAGGTAGTAGATCCACCAGAGCTCTTGTGATATAGATAGCTAAATGGACAAATGCAAAGTTACATTCTTTTATTTATTTATATTTTCTGAGAATACAACAAAGCAGGATATACATTGAAGAAAAAAAAAAAGAAAAAAGCGTTTAAATACAAGTTTAAAAAAAAAAAAAAAAAATCTCATCAGGAAAAAACATTCAGTAATAAAATTTTAGCTTCAATTATTAATTTGTAAAAATTTTTATATATATATATATATATATATATATATATATACACACACACACACACACACACACACAGTGCCACACAAAAGTATTGGATACATTACATTTTCTTCAGAACTAATTAGGGTTCAAGATTTTACCTAAAATTTAGTCAATATATTCTAACTTATATTTGGGTTAGTAGTTACAAAATCAAAAGTTTACAAAGTTTATATTTAAGGAAAAATAAATTCAATGCAGAAGTATTGGATATATTAATTTAATTGCATAGCCTTTGTTGTGTTCAACAGCTCCCAGTCGCTTTCTATAGTTACACACACTTTTTGCAAGTATTTTGCACCATTCTTTGCAGAACTGTTCTATTTTGTGATTTCTCTCGTGAACATTGATCTTCAATATTTTCTACAAATTTTCAATTGGGTTACTGGACCCAATAAAAACGGCAATCTCGTTATTTTTAGGCCATTCTTTGGTTAGTTTGGCAGTATTTTTGGGATCATTGTCATCCTAAAACACAAAATTGCTATTATATCCCAACAAATCAGCAGATTTAAGCATCCCAACAAATCAGATTTCTGGAGGGTTTTCTCCAGAAAATCCCTGCCTATTCATTCTACCATTGATGATTTCTAATTCACCAGTATCGTTGGATAAAAAAACACCCCCCTACCATAATTGAACCACCGTCACACTTGACTATTGGAATGGTATTCTTTTTGTTATAGGCGGTGCCATTTTTCCGCCATACCCGTGTTGTTTTTTTTCTGAAGATTTTGATTTTAGATTACCTTGTTCCAAAATTCTTGTGGTTTCTCCCCGTATGTTTTAACATCATTCAAACGTGGTCGGACATGAAGATATTGAAACAACCTGTACAATTTAGAGCTCTACTGATTGTATCTTGCTGACATCAATCCCAGCTTCTCTGCAGTCAGTTTGAATTTAACGAGTAACAAAAAGGTTTCTTTGTACCTTTTTGCTTACCTACCTTGATTTTTTTTTTTTTTTTTTTTTGTTTAATTTCCTTGGTTAACGACATCGTGGAAGATTTGCAACAGCTTCAAGATCTTTAAACTTTCTAATGTTTCCAATTGTACCAAGTGGTAGATTAAGTTCCCTTGATATTATTTGATACTGCTTTTCCTTTTTGTGCTTATCAATGATTTTTTTGGCGAATATCTATTGACAACTCTTTAATTTTAGGAATTTTTATAAATGAACTGGTTGACTTTGAAGCAGGTGAACACAAACCGGAAGAATTTTATAAAAGTCATTTTAATATAATAAAGCCTTCTCATTGGTCAGTGATAACTCGCTTTCATTAGTGCAACACTCAGAGCAAAAATCTAAAATTATTTCAGAAAAGGGATTTTTTTTAAATGTATTCAATACTTTTGCGTTTGTTAATTTATATTTTTCCTTAAATATAAATTTTCTAAACTTGGATTTTGTAATTACTACTCCAAATATAAGTTAGAATAGTAATAGGAATATACGGACCAAATTTTGGGTAAAATCTTGAACCCTAATTAAAGTTATGAATAATATATATATACACACACACACACACTAATAAATTTTGCTTATCTTAATATTTTATTTCAGTTTCATATCCATTCTTTGGAAGTCTTAATTCTTGAATAGGGTCTATAATATAAACGAAATCTGGACAAATTAAAATATATTTAAGCCTATTTTACGCCCGGCCAAAGCAATGCAATAATAGGGATCATTAAAGAAAAGCAAATAATAAATGAGAAAAAAAAAAAAAAGGAAAAGATAAGACAGACGAGAAAGAAGAGAGAAAAAGTACTTCATAAGATCGCTAGCTATGGTATAGCTGGAAAAGTCTTCTCAATTATTAAATCATTTCTTTCTGATAGGTTCATAAGAGTAGTAGTTGAGGGGCAAAACTCAGAAGCTCACAGTATTAATGCCGGTGTCCCTCAGGGATCCATCCTGGGCCCAGCTCTTTTCCTGATCTACATTAATGATCTTCCAAATCATATCCTTACATCATTTGTAGACATTTATGCTGACGACACTACCATTTATGGTACCACATCTAAGACAGTAAACGAGCAAGTACTCTCCAATTCTCTCTCCTCTGATCTTGAGCATGTAGTACAATGGGGAAAGGAGTGGCTGGTTACTTTTAATGCATCTAAAACCAAGCTTCTCTCTTTACATCATCAACATTTTAATCCACATTTGTCATCAATTGAAATGAATGGCTCTCGTCTTCAGGAGGCCTCAAGTTTTGACAAGCTTCTGGGCTTAACCATTACTCCTGATCTTAAATGGAACACGTATATCAAATCTGTTGCCAAGGCCGCTGGAAAAATGGTGGGATCTTTCTATCGATCCAGTAGATATCTCACTGCTGATGCTATTCTCTATCTATATAAGAGCCAGGTACGTCCAAGGATGGAATACTGTTGCCACATCTGGGCAGGAGCTGCTAGAAAGGACTTGTCCTGCCTTGATAGAGTTCAAAATAGACTTCGTAGCCTCGTAGATGTCCTTTTCTCCTCCTTACAACCTCTATCTCACAGAAGAGATGTTGCGAGTTTGTCTCTGATGTATCGTTATTTTCATGGAAAGTGTTCAACTGAGCTTCAATCTATGGTTCCCCCTCGCCAAACTTTCACAAGAAACACTCGTCTAGCTGTAAACACTATCAATAATTTCCCCCACTCTTTATCTGTGCCTAAACCTAAACATAGATTCCATGAACAAAGCTTCTTTCTTAGAACTGCACGCCTGTGGAATTGTCTTCCGTTTTCCTGCTTTCCGGCTGACTACAATATGGTTGTGTTCAAGTCTAAGGTAAATAAGTTCTTGATGAGCCGTTCCATATAAGTTATTAAATTTACCAAATTTTCATTACTAATGATTACTATATTGACCAACTTCTACTGTACACTCTTTAACCCTTATCCTTGAGTGGCCTCTGGGCCTTGATAATGTGGTGATGCCTTTGTAAAAAAGAAAAAAAAAAAAAAAAGTATAAAGGAGATATGAAAATACACATAAATAAAACGATCTGAAAGGAAGAAAATAGGATTCCAAATATTTTTTTTTTAATCTGTGTTAAAAAAAAAAAAAAAAAAAAAATCTTTGAATCTGAGCAATATACTTTGAATTCTTAAAATATCTTGGCCAATACCCGATATATTTTTTGGGGTACTTGTACATTATAAAAAAATATTTAAAAAAAAGTTTTAAATAATAAATAGAAATTACTAAATTTTATATAAAAATGATTGATTAGAAAAATAATTACAAGTAAAAATAAAATTTAATGCAGTTTTAGTTTAAAAGAAAAGCTTATTCTATTGTGGCAATTTCCATACGACAAATAAACTTACCTTGCTTTCTTTTTGAGTTAAATTCTGCAATTTCAAATCAGAAATGGTGACCCGAGAACATGTTTTTCGTAAAACAAAATAGAGTAGAAATATGAAGGAAAAAAAAAGGTGTTCATGGTTTTCATTTCAGATAATAGCAAGGATCGGGTTTAGAATTACAGTTTTAAAAAAATCTTTATGACCTACATACTTGTCACGGAACAAGTATGTCATATTCCAAAAAAAAAAAAAATCACACAAAGTTTTTGTTTTCTTTAGGAAAAACAAATTTATGAAGAAGCTAGGAACAGCTATATTGTTTGAAATTTTCCCAAAATTCAAGTCAACTGCAGAGATTTTGTTTGTATTCAAAATAATTAAAGCTTACCGCAAAAATCATAAAATTTTATTTTCTAGAAAACACTACTTGATCAATTTACATAATTTTTTGGAAATATGACATCTTTGTTCCGGAGATGAGTACGTAGAAAGATTTTTCTATATTTGTTTTTAATTAAGTCAAATTAAAAAAAAAAAAAGACTCAATTAAACTTGAGCATAAATTTAATTAGGGAAAAAAAAAAAAAAAAAAAAAAAAAAAAAAAAAAAAAAAAAAACAAAAGTTAAGATATTTTCCCTTTATGTCGGCGGGTCAAGTTTAAGCGATTTTGACAAATAAAGAAAAAGGAAAAAAGTCAACACAAATTAAATTTATGCAGATTTATTTGTCATTTAATGGTTCAAGGTTGAAAGACAAAAAATTAAATAAAAAAAAAATAAAAAAAACTGCGGACAATTTTGCAAATATTTGGATTTTCCAAATCAATATATCACAGATTAGTTGAACACTGGAATTTTTTGTTTTTAATAGTAAAATAAATGTCACGGTTTGAGAAATAGGCATACACAAAAATACATGTTTATCAGAATTGATACCTTTTTGCTTTTTTCACAATTTATACTCATCATGATTAAATTAGCACCCCTCTTTCTCTTTGGGGACTGGCGAGAGTGTGTGTTCAAATTTTATCTTTTAAAATAAACTTTAATTCTACTTTGATTATATTTTTGTGTGTGTATATATATATATATATATATATATATATATACACACACACATACACATACGAGGGAAAGCAGAGGGACATATAATAATATTGGCCAGCAACCAGAGATAAGTAGTCAGGTCAATGAAATCAGGCTGATTGACCCAACTTCTCTATTATTCCTCTCTTGCTTAGGCACAATGCTGATATATCATTTCCTCTTCCGGTTGAAAAAATTATTCAAATGTCAAAAATGATTTAACATTGAAGGAAAAAAAGGGCAATTTATTTTTCCCTTATTAAATTTGCTTTTATTTTTTATAAAAGGGATTTTGTGTTCCCTAAAATGAGTATAACCTAAGTTTTTAATAAGACACTAAGACAGCCTCCTCCATACAACCAAATTTAAGACAGTTTGTCAATTAGAAAAAAAAATTTTTTTTTTTTATTTTGAATATTGAAATTAAATTGTAGATTTTTTTTTTTTTTTTTTTTTTTTTTTTTTTTTTTAAGTGCTTCTAGAAAAGTCTATTGCATTTAAATGCCTTTTCAGGTCATTCAACGCTGAAAGACAATACTTATTTTCAATGATTATTTGTACATCAATTGTTACTTTATCTGTAGCAGAGGAGGCAGTGAGGGGTTCATATTTTCTCAAGGATAATTGCATGTAAATACCCACACCAGATCCAAAGAAGGATTCAAATATTAAAACCTCTTCCCACTATGTCTGTGGAAAATAAAAATTTACCAATTAAGAACCGATTTAAAACAAGCTTTATCTAATTTATGACATGTTGGTAAATTTTTTTTTTTAATGAGAATTTGCTGAATAGGCTCAAAAAAAAAAAAAAAAAAAAAAAAAAAAAAAAAATGGAACAATTTGAAGAACAAAAAAAAATATGGGACAATTTGAAGAACAAAAAAAAATATGGGACAATTTGAAGAACAAAAAAAAATATGGGACAATTTGAAGAACAAAAAAAAATATGGGACAATTTGAAGAACAAAAAAAAATATGGGACAATTTGAAGAACAAAAAAAATATGGGACAATTTGGAGAACAAAAAAAATATGGGACAATTTGGAGAACAAAAAAAATATGGGACAATTTGGAGAACAAAAAAAATATGGGACAATTTGGAGAACAAAAAAAAAAAATTGGGACAATTCGAAAAAAAAAAAAAAAAAGAAAAAAAGTAGGACAATTTAATGAAAAAATTCTGGAGATTAGTTCATTTTTTTGGTATAAAAATATTCAGGAATTTTTCATTTCTGAAATAAAGATTCAGAAATAATTTTTCACAAATAATGCTTTGAAATCCTTTTAAATGAGGACTTATAATTTGAATTATTTAGACTACTATTCTCGTGTAGACATATGGACTATCCAATCATTTCTTTTGGAGGTTGACTGTTCAATTTTTACTGCAGTTGATAATAACTAAAGTGATTATCACTTATGAGAACAATCTACCCCAACAGATTAAATAAAGGATTCAATCCAAAATTCTGTACCTGTTCCTAATTTCGAAAAGATGCACCTGGAGAAGATTGGAAGTTACATCAACTAAAACATTGTGAACATGACAATCAAGATGAGAATAGTAGTTTGAATAACCCAAGTTTCTTTGGTATGAATAACTTAGTTTTTAAAAATAAAATGAAACAAATGTCCAAGACAAAGGAGACAACATTTGTAAATCACATTGATTGTTGTGAACAGTCAAACAAGTGTTCAACAGCAGAAAAATATAGACCAACAATTATTTAAGAGAATCAAAATTTAATCGAAGTATACAGTTCACGGGTTTCATTAAAATAAAAAAAAATTTAAAAAAAAGGCCACAAAAATATTTTCATTCTTAGAGGGAGAATTTCAATTCAAAATTGTGGACGAGAATTTTTAAATAAATGACGTTGGCTTGAACGGAATTCAATTTGACTGATAATCAAAGAAAAAATATATTTGAGATTAGTGCTCATTATTTTTGCATAAAAATACATCTTTAGTTTAGTTTTAAAAGTTTTAGTTTAGCTTTAGATGGGGGAGGGAAGGGATCGTAAACTGGAAATAGAATGGAAGCATCAAAATTGGAAAGAAAAAAAAAACATTTTTTAGTGTTTAAGTAGCCTCCACCCCTCCTCTTCTGATGCTCCAAACTACATTGTCAACTCCAGATGATTAAGGGTTTGGGATATTGCATCATCATCCCCTCACCCTCTTTGCAAAGACAACATGGCTGATATTGATTGAATACTAGCTTGTGACTTCATGGCTAGCTCCACAAAACATAGCATCTCATACGGTTAAATACATGTAAACTATCACCCAAGCTGAAAAATATACAGATATTGCATAGTAGTCACCTTTATTGTATATTAAAAAAAAAAATAAAATTATATATATATAAGTTTTAAGAATGATTCTCTACTCAGTATAAGCAAATGTGAAGGCTTCAAATAAAAACTTTAAAAACTACTAACCATCTATGACATCAAGGTCGGTATTTGTCATATTACCCCCCCCCATACATACATATATATATATATATATATATATATAAAAAAATACTTGAAAATGGATAGCATAAAGGATGAATGATAGCTTTGTGACGTCATTCAATGTGCATGGTGTCAAGACACAAACATACACTGAAGTTTTTTTTTGTTTAAGGAAATTACTCCAGACAAAGTATGAAGCCACTTTACATAAAAAAAAAAAAAAAAAAAAAAAAAAAGCCAATGATGTTAGATTCAGACCCAGAAAACAATCCTTTCCACTATGTCAGAAACTTTGTTCATGGAATGTGAGGGCTTAATGACAAAAATAAGGGAAACAAGACTTAGGAAAGTGGAAAATGAATCCAGTTTACTTTCGACAGCTTCATAAGTGAAATTTAATGAATCACTGATGGAAAGCACTTTTGTGTGTGGGGAAGTCTGCTGACCATCGCAGCATGTTATTTAATTTATTAGCCTCTTAATGCCAATCTATTGATTAAATGCAAACTTATTTCATCAAAAGTTGGGAGAGAGGGTTGATGGATCATCATGCCTTTCTGAATAGTATTACTGTATTCGGCTAGTCATAAATATTTCAAAATCATAATCTACAGTTGCTGCTGCTTTCAAACAGACATCCACAAATATTTATGCAATTCTTGTGACATCAAAGGATTAATTGTACCTTTTGGCAACATTTTAAAAACTAAAGCATATTTTGTGACATCCATTCTCTCTCTCTCTATATATATATATATATATATATATATATATATATATATATATACACACATCACATTTTTCTAGATAATAGCCATTCGAGTTTTTGTCCCCCTCCCCCCACTTTTCACTAGATTCTGACAGATTGCAAAATAATTTCAGTATACCTCCCCCCACACACACACACAAAAATGGTGATTATTTTAATTTTCTTGCTAAAGAAAAAGATGGCATCATCTGGAAAATATTCTTAGTTGAATAAGATATTTTCTAAACAAACGGAATCAAAACTATTCTAATTTAAAGCAAAACACAAAAAGGATACAAATTAAAATGTGGCTAATCAAAGCTAAATAGTAATTTAGGCTCAATTTTGAAAACCTTGACTTAATTTAAAATTTTTCCTTATTTAGTTATAATTAAATATTGACTCCACATATTAATAAGGCTTCACTAATGGATGTAGTTTTGTGTTGTACCCAAAACAGTTGAGGGAGAGAGAAATTTGCATGGTTAATAGGGTTGAGAAATTGGGTAAAAAAAAAAAAAAAAAAAAAAAAAAAAACAATCTAACGGTATAATTTTTGAGTAAATAGTACCTTTGATTCATTTTTTTTTCTTTTAATAAAAAAAAGAAAAAAAAAAATGGATCCCCATGTTTTGCTTGAAGTAAATATATTGAATGGATAGTGATATCTTCAGGGATTGAACATAGAAATATCCACAAAGAGGAAAGAGATTCACTTAATTTCTATTTAGGTTTCTACCAACCATGAAATCATTGATAGTCAATTGGTAAAGCTTGTTAAAAGTGACATTTATTGTTAGGCACAGGTTCACTTCCTGTATGAATCTCAGTTTTCTCTTCATGGATTTTTTTTTTTTGCGTCATTTGATATAACAAAACAAGAGTACACTTTTACAAAAGGCAACATTTACTCAAATAAAAAACTAAAACCTGTGATATCTTATCACGTTTTTATGACAGTTCCGTCTAATAAAGAAAGAATTGTCTCTTACATATTCAAATAAGAATCATCAGAATAATGATAGAAATTTCAAAAACATTTTGTCAAAGAAATTCATGCAATTAGTTGTGAATCGCTCCAGGTTGTACTTTGCTTATAAATTTGTTTCACTGTTTTCTAATCATGAGTTTTTAAATCAATTGGGAAAATTACTTTCTCACAACTCTTAATGCTGATGTTTGAATGAGATTCATTTTTTAAATACAGAAATTTTGTAGAAATATACATTTCATTTGTTCATTCTTAAAAATAAAAAAATCTTTGCTCTTTGTTTTAAGATTACATTTTTAACCCATATGATCCGTTTTATTTTTTTTCCTTCTTTCACTCGATTGATAAACAAATAAGTAGGAATAACTTTTTTTTATATTTTATATATTGTTAAATATTTGTTCACTACTGGTGCACTATTTTGTTTATATATAACACTGATAATTAATAATTCAGGCAATTATTTTTATTTTTTATTTCTCCAATTTTTTTTTTATTTACTACTAAATTCAAGCAATTTTTGTGTGTTAACAGTTCTACGTGTTTGTATGCCTGCTAATAGTTTTGTTTGTAGTTCTACAAATTGATCAAGGCCCAGGTAGCAGAGAAGGTATTTATGTAAATATATACAGTTTTTATTAAGTAATTTGGAATATTTTTTATTGTAGTTTATATTTTGGTATTTTTACTCTACCTACAATCTACATTTTTTGCTGTTTATATTGAAGCAGGTACTATCTTGATCTCCCTTTTCATGTAAGATGTAGATATTTTTCTTCCAAACTCGAACTACTCAATAAAAAAAAAAAAAAAAAAAAAAAAAAAAAAATACATGAATTTATAGCTAATTGTAGACATTTAAATATCTCCTCTGCTATCTGAACCCAATTGAACTATAGAAATACAAATAAAAATCACATTAGCAGGCATATGAATACATAGGACAATAAAAATTGCTTTTATATTAACGTCATTAAATAGATGCAAATAAAAATGTGAGAATAAAAAAAAATTATCCAAACTATTAAATAATAAATAGTCAAAATAAATCAAATAAAAAAGGGTGTGTAGTGCAAAACAACTTGGAAAATTATTAATAGTCAATGTTACATATAAAACAGAAAATAATTGGTCATTAATGAAAAAATATTTAAGCAATTTAATAAAATAAATATACCTCCTTATTTGGTATAAGCAGAAATTAACCAATGAAAGAGCAAGATATTTCACAAAAAACACACAATTGCTAACACAATAAAAACAGACCACAATAAATTAAAAATGCAAAAAAAAGAAAAAAGCATTAAACAATATACAGCAATTGTGAAACTGAATACCAATATAAGGATGAGCCAAAGTCTTACTTCTCCATATTATACGAAATATTTCAGCAGTTAACTAGGACAACAGAATATTCTTTTCATTGTTTCGAGCTGAGTATATATCTGTTATTTTATATAGAATGATGTGGTTGTCGGTTGATTAACTGTGTCGGATATATAGTCGAGGGTCAAACAATATTTTGTTATAACATGAAAATCTCATCAGACTGAAATTTTGCATAGTAATTACCATCATTAAAAGGCATCAGATTCATGCCCTAAGTTTGGAAGTTGAAATTCCATTCAAATTCTGACTGTGATCAAACACGTGAAAGTCATAAGAGATACGCAACTTCATTGGCTACAATATAGACCCAGTAGTGAACCTCTAATAAAAAGAATCAAAGTTATCAGCAAAAGTGTGACTTTCACCTTTTCATAATCTTTAACCTAAATATCTCAAAATTAAACGAGTTCCAAGAGTATGAGTTATTTTAATTATATTTGGTGTTGGTTGGCTAAGCAGAATGGATGCAAGGCTGAACACTAACTTGACATAAAACAAACTTTGCAGAGGTAACAAAATATTAACGAGAAAAAAAAAAAAAAAAAAAAAAAAAAAAAAAAAAAAGACTAAGAACAAACAAATGAAACATATTTTCAGTGTCTCACAGCGATTTTCAGCAAAATGGTTATGTAAAATTGGAAGTACCTTAAAGAAAAAAAAAAATTGCTTGGGTTGTCAACATATGAAACCACAGGTCAGGACCAATTAAAAAAAAAAAAAAAAAAAAAAAAAAAAATTTATTCAATTATTCTAATTGAATATCTGAGATTTCATGTACTATATATGTACTGAACCAGCTTTAAAAAACTGATTGGGTGATATTTTGTGTTTTAGATGAGGTGAGAATTGACTGGAATTGACACTTGCATGGTTTTTTTTTTTTTTTTATATATATTTCTTTCTATTGACTTGAAGAAAATGGTTTGGTTTTGAGTTGAAAAAAATGCTGTTTTTGGTAATTTGGCTTTCATAATAAATTTCACCATACGAACATGGAATTGTGTGTGGTTTGGTGGGTTGTGTGGATTTGTTAGATACACACGTTGATACGTTTTAGTTGCGGCTTTTGCTTGTCGAAAGACAAGTCTCCTTTCACCTTTTTAACAAGGAAAAAAATAGATTCATGTCAAGGCAAGAGAATGTCCATCTTGAGAAAAAAGGCCAAGGGTGCTTACATAGCAAGCAGAGTTTTTGCTGACCAAGAACAAAAAAAGGCAGCATCTTAGAAATTTGTGGACAGCTTTCTATTATGCGTTCATAAGATGTCTCCTTCTTCATCACCTGTAGTAAAAAAAAAAAAGTTATATATATATATATATATATTGAAAATGCTTTAAAAATTTTCATAATTTATATGGTTCTTATTTAGAATTCAACCTAATTAAAAATAAAGCTTTCATGCTGTATGTATCAATCACGGAAATGTCATATTCCCAAAATCACATAAATTGGTCAAGCAGTCTTATTCTATAAAGAAAATCATTTTTTTAAGCAATTAAATCTCAGTTATTAATTATTGTATCATCCTTTTGATTTGTGACATTTTTGCATAATGGCAGGCAAGACAGTTACTTTTCAGATACTCATAAAATTTGATCTTAGATAAAAAAAAAAAAAAAATCAATTTACCTGATCTTTGGAATATGACATCTTCGTTCTAGTACAAGTATGTACACCATAAATATGTTGGTATTTTGTGTAGTTTTGCATGTTTTTTGTTAAGCAAATAGAATTCTAAGAAGAATTTATAAAATTGTCAGACAACAGATTGTCTACAGCAATTCATGTTTAAGCAGAACTTTTTTTTTTTAAATATTTTATACTGGTTATCATCACATTCGGTTTAATGTCTGTTTTACATGCTGATGTATTAGATTGCTTTAAGAAATTGTCTTCCAAACTAACCTATCTCTTTCGCTCTTCATTTTTATCATTGCCTAACACGTTTTCTTTGGCTTTCCCCTGTAAATTGAACCTACTACCTCAACTGTTCTACATCTACTGACCAAAAGCTTTCATCCATTCTTTCAATGTGATCATGCCACACTTTTAAACAATGGTATTCAACAGAACATCACTAAAATCAATCAATGAGATAACGCCTTACAATGAGGTTTTGGTTAATTAATGTCATAGGACATGAAATCACGCACATATTACTCAAAGTAACAAATGATTACTTACTTGCAAAAATATCACTGTCGCTGTTGTGAGGGGAGAAATTGTTCACTGAAAGAAACACTTGTTCATATAAAGTTGCTATAAAAGAGAAGAAAACAAAGAAATTTAGTAAAAAAAAAAAAAAAAAAAAAAAAAAATCAACTTTTTTCTTAAATAACTCCAATCATTTCCAACTAATGAAAAATTAAGAGAAAAACACTGAATGCATATGTGGGAGTAGGGCAGGTCGATTTGCAACCTTTTTCAGAAAATCAACATGGCACTGGTGATGATAATTGGGATTTGATGTGATAACAGATACCAAAAATTAGATTCACATCTTGAACAGAAAATTGAGCATTTAATTTTAAAAATCGTGTGGAAAAATGCTGAAAAATCATTTTCATAGCATTTTTCACAACACTGAAATTTCACTATTTTTATAAAAAATCCAATTAAAATTGATATATTTATATGAAATACATTGAAAGAAAAATAAATACATGAATTATAATTTTAATTAATCACAACTAGCAAAATATCTCAACTTTTACTGCATTGATTAAACAAAAATTGTAAAAAAAGCTAATTAGCAACTAAGTCTTAAATTTCACAATTCAAAAAGATATGTGGAGATGTATTACACAATATAACAACTTCATACAAGTTACAGAACCATGTACTTCAATTTTTTTATTAGAGGCAATAATATAAACTTATAATAGAACTAAATTATTCTGTATAATTTCCTTTTGAGGAAAATGAATGTCTAATTTGCTGGCACGATGACTTTGTAATAATGTGTCTATGTCTTGCCCATATACAACTTTGAGAAAAAAAAAAAAAAAAATTGACCCGTGTATGGCTGCAAAATTGATAGTAATTTTTTTTTTTTTAGTTGTTCACTATTTCTGGACCCCTCCCCCCAATTATTTGAAAACACTTTTTATATTTTTGCGATGTAATATGAATAAAACTAACTATTGTTTGGGTAAATTAAGAAAACTAATAAAATTTAATGGATAAATATTTATCTAATGGACAAAATCGTTTGAATGCCCTCTTCTCTCACATTCAATTCATCTGAGTTTATCATCGATATATTTTCCGGAAGTAGTGCAAAAGCACTATATTTTGAACAGTTTAAAACAGTAATTTGGATTTCAGTTAACTTTTGTTTTGCATCATTAAAATATACTGTTGTTGGTTAAAAAAAAATATTGTTGGTTTGGATCTCAAACCAACTAACTGCATACACTTGGATGATAAATTTGACCAGTTTGAGAATAGACACTTCTGGTCCATAAACACATTAACCTTGTGGCTTATGATTCAAGGGCCCAATTTTCCAAGTTAACTTCTCCACAAGAAATGCCAACAGCATACTCAAAAAGTAGCCTCTGGTCTTCACACTTAAATTATTTGTTTCTTCTGCTGTCTGATAATGATGATCAGGAGGGACACTACTTTTTTAGAATTCTACTTGAGGCAAATTTTGATAATTATTGATATAAAGTTTCCCTCAAAATGACCAGTAAATGTCGTTAGGCTTTTTGTTGTTTCATCAATTAATTTAAAAATTGCTGTAAATGGCAGTTCTAGTGGAACCTGAAAATTGGAAAATTTGCATGTTAA
>NC_136483.1:191748126-191873126 GCF_053919585.1 Euprymna scolopes
ATTGATAGATAGATAGATAGAGATTGATAGATAGATAGATAGAGATTGATAGATAGATAGATAGAGATTGATAGATAGATAGATAGAGATTGATAGATAGATAGATAGAGATTGATAGATAGATAGATAGAGATTGATAGATAGATAGATAGAGATTGATAGATAGATAGATAGAGATTGATAGATAGATAGATAGAGATTGATAGATAGATAGATAGAGATTGATAGATAGATAGATAGAGATTGATAGATAGATAGATAGAGATTGATAGATAGATAGATAGAGATTGATAGATAGATAGATAGAGATTGATAGATAGATAGATAGAGAGATAGATAGATAGAGATCGATAGATAGATAGAGATCGATAGATAGATAGAGATCGATAGATAGATAGAGATCGATAGATAGAGATATAGATAGAGAGAGATAGAGAGAGATATAGATAGAGAGATATAGATAGAGAGAGATAGAGAGAGATATAGATAGAGAGAGATAGAGAGACATATAGATAGAGAGAGATAGAGAGACATATAGATAGAGAGAGATAGAGAGACATATAGATAGAGAGAGATAGAGAGACATATAGATAGAGAGAGATAGAGAGACATATAGATAGAGAGAGATAGAGAGACATATAGATAGAGAGAGATAGAGAGACATATAGATAGAGAGAGATAGATAGAGATAGATAGATAGATAGAGATAGATAGATAGATAGAGATAGATAGAGATAGATAGATAGAGATAGATAGATAGAGATAGATAGATAGATAGATAGATAGATATAGATAGATAGATAGAGATAGATAGATAGATAGATAGATAGAGATAGATAGATAGAGATAGATAGATAGATAGAGATAGATAGATAGAGATAGATAGAGAGATAGAGATAGATAGAGAGATAGAGATAGATAGAGAGATAGAGATAGATAGATAGATAGAGATAGATAGATAGATAGAGATAGATAGATAGATAGAGATAGATAGATAGATAGAGATAGATAGATAGATATATAGATAGAGATAGATAGATATATAGATAGAGATAGATAGATATATAGATAGAGATAGATAGATATATAGATAGAGATAGATAGATATATAGATAGAGATAGATAGATATATAGATAGAGATAGATAGATATATAGATAGAGATAGATAGATATATAGATAGAGATAGATAGAGATAGAAAAAAAATAAAAAAAACTAACCATCGCTTTCTTCACTGTCATTAGATTCGTTTTCAATTTTGGAATCTGGAAGAAAATTTCTGCTTCTGAAAAACAAATATTTTATATAAAAATAGTGTACAAACAGTATTATTCATGCAATGTTAGTCAGCAGGAAAATGAGATTTTCTATTAAGAGGTCATTAGAGTTAACTGAAGCGTACCGATAGTTGTGTGAAGAGAGGAAGTACTGGGCTGAAAAGGTAGAGTTCATGCCTCTAGGGAGTTTGACATCAAATTGAGAGGATCCTATTTTTGAGGTTTCAACCACTCAGCAGGGATTGGAAGGAGAACATGCAGTTCATCTCAATTTGAATTACTGTAAAGATTACTGTGCAAAATAAAACTAAATCACAGCAAATAATGGAGATATTTGTCCTTTTCAATTCACTTCTTGAAATTGTTTCTTTAACAAAGACAACAATGGGCAATCTGAAGATTGACAAAATCTATCACACTATGCCACAAAAAGTTTAGAATTAAAACTATGTGACAGGATGTGAAGTTATGAAGGAAGTACATAATAGAAAAGCTAGTTTCTGCCTCTGAGAAATTGGGTGTTCATGTTTTTGAATCTCCGATCCCTGTTAGGACGGGGAAGGATGTAATTAATTAGAACATAGTTGCTATAAATTACTATACAAAGTAAATCAAATCACAGAGCAAATAATGGAGTTATTTGTTGTTCTTTTTAATTGGTTTTATTATTCCAGCCACAAAGAGGAAAAAAAAAAAATCTCTATAACTATTAGTATCAATGACTAAGACGAATAGTCGCTTCTGTTGACAAAAAAAAAAAAAAAAAGGTCAGGCAATCCATGGAGTAAAACAATTACCCCATATTACAAATAAATGATTACAATTTGACTAAATTTCAATTGTCTTGAATTTTATATGAGTCTGCATGATTGGTCAAATAAATATTTTATTGCAGTTTATGCTGCATTCAAATCCATTTTCTATACATGAACCTGGTTAGGAAAGGAATAAAGTTTCAACCTGTATTCAATAGTTTATGATAGGTTTGTGTTCTGGCATTAGATAGCCTTAAAATCATATTGCTGTAAAATAAGTGAAACAATATTGCACAAAATAATGTTTGAATTAAGAAATTGTGAATATTGCCAGCACAAAATATGAATCAAATGATTGCAAGGAGAAGGTAATCTCTGGAAGAATTGTATCAAGACCACAGAACAGATACACTATGTCTCCCCAAAGAGAGGTAACGTCGGAGAGGATGAACTCATGGCAACAAAACATACACTCTACCTTGAACTGATTATTCAAAGATAATACATTAATTTGAAATAGAATACTAAACTGAATTAAGCAAAAATAGTACATTAGTAGAAGTAATAGTTTAATTTGGCTTCCGATATCAAATCTTCATTATTAATAGATTTACTGGTTGCTTGGACATGTCATATCTACTTACATTCTGTTTTGCATTTCCTCTTTGGAACTACCCCCCCCCTCCCCCATGTTTACGTTCCAATTAAAGAGAAGTAACTCTCTATGGGCGAAGATGGAATACGTTACATTTTAATGAATTATTAAATTGCATCGATTGCTTTAAAAAAGGAAAAAAAAAAAAAAAATTTTTTTTAAATTGTTTCTTAGACAGGTCAACTAAAAAGAATATGGGAGAGAGAGGAAGAAAAAAAACAAAACGAGCAAAAAAACTTACATGTGTCTGTTGGTTCGAAAATCATTTTCATCATTGGGCGGAGAAAGTCGTCGAATTTTATGGCTAGCTTCATCAAATGCATAACAAACAAAAGGTGAATCGTCATCATCATCCGGGTGTGTTTCCGAGTCTTGCTTGTTATTAACTTCTTTTATTTCTTTGAGAGAATTCTGTTCGGATTTGGGTTGAAAATAAGAAAAAAGGGTTTTCATCATCACAGGTTTCTTCTTCCGTTTCTTCTTACTACTGCATTCATATCCACTCTTGCAGCATGGACTCTTCCAAACGTACTTTTTCGTATCGGTCTTAGGAGGGGTGGAACATTCATTTTCCGTCACAAATTCAAACTGAAAAAACAAAACACTCGCATTCAACATTGGTCTTCTCACCATTCTTAAATAGTCTTTATTTCATGCTGGAATAACAAAGATTTTATACCTCCAGTTCTTATGTTCAAATATTTATGGAGTTTGATTTGATTGTTTTGTACAGGAAAATTGTTTTTGTTTTTGATTTAGCAGAACATGATTGAGTTTTGCAAAGGAAAAGGAAAATAAACGACATCAATGTTTGGTGCATTTTAGGTGAGGAAGCCAGTATCTTCAGACAGCCTGATCTGATAGCAACAGTTTAAGAGAAAAATGCAGTTTGTTTACATTTCAGAGTTTACTAAAAAAAGGTAGACAATTTTAGTCTGCCAGTACAGCTATCAATCATGTGTTTATATAAAGATGCAAACTGGCATTCAAAGCAGATTAATGATTTTTGTGAAAATAAGGTCAATCTTTGAAAAACCTTTTATTAAACAAAGTCTAGTATGATTAAGACTGTGCAGCAATTTTTCAAAATACAAAGAGAAAGTTTTATTTTTGTGTGAATTTGTATTTTTGATAATTAAAATAAAATTTGGAGTGTTTCTACTATAGAAGCACACGCTGATGCAATTCTCTACCTGTATAAGAGCCAAGTATGTCCAAGGATGGAGTATTGCTGTCACATCTGGGCAGGACTGCTAGGAAGACCTTATCCTGCCTTGACAGTGTTCAAAGTAGACTGTAGTCTAGTGGGGGATGCCCTTTTCTCTTCTCTGCAATTTTTTTCCCCCCACAAAAGAGACATTGCGAGCCTGTCTCTGCTTTATCGTTATTTTCATGGCAAGTGTCCGTCTGAGCTCCAATCTATGCCCCTCCCCGACCAAACTTTCACAAAAAACACTCGTCTAGCCGAAATCACTATCAATAATTTCCTCTATTCTTTATCTGTGCCTAAAACTAAACAGATTCAATGAACAAAGCTTCTTTCTTAGAACTGCACACCTGTGAAACTCGTTTCCCTGCTTTTCAGACGACTACAACATGGTTGTTTTCAAGCAACGTAAACAAGTTCTTGAGCTGTCCCTTAATCCCATTTACCAAATTTCCACTTCCAACAATTACTACGATATTGTCCCATTGATTACTGTACACTCGTTAACCTTCATCCTCAAGTGGCCTCCGGGCCTTGATAAGTAGTGACTTTGAAAAAAAAAAAAAACAAAAAAAAAAACCCTCAAATTGTATCATGATTGAAAATTGCATTTTAAGTAAAAACACTTTGATGTCTTTACATGTCATGCTGAAATGAGTACCCTTATCAAAAATTAGAGCAAAAGATTAATTACAAAGAAAAATCAATTTTATCGTAAATTGCATTTTTATCATATGTTAATTTTTACTTGATTAAATGAATGACTTATCTCTCCTGCTTTATGACAACTTCTGGTACTTCCGCACTTATCAATGACAGATGAAAAGAATGCATAAGACGTTTATTTTTAATATGAAATTCTATGCCATCTTCTGCTTGAACATTTTTTTCTAATTTTTGGTGACGATACTTATTTACGAATGGGATGTAAAGATATCAAAGCGGTTTTACTTGTAATGTGATTTCAATCGTGACTAATAATATAGAAGCACCAATTTTTTCGGTGCAACTACACAATAGCAAATTTTTTTTTGGGGGGGGGGTATAGTAATATATAATATATAGTATCTGAATTTTTGTATCAATTTTAACTAAAGGCAATATCTACTTAATTGGCATGTCAGAAGTATTTAAATATTACTTTATTAAAAAAAAAAAAAACAAACCCAAAAACACGTTTTCAATCTTTATCATAAAAACATTTGCCATATTTTTTTTGAGAAAATGTGAAATAACAAGGGAAGTAACTCATACTAAAAAAAAGCAAACCACAATATAAAAGATTTTGCATTTTGTTATTATAGTCGCGTAGTTGCACCATTTTTTCTTCATTTTATTAAAGGCCTTTGTTAGTTTGTTTCTCTAGATGGATCTCTCTAAACTATCTTCAGATAAAAAAAAAAAAAAAAAAAAAGTGCACAGAACATTTATACCTTTCCTCTCTGATCGACTATTTTCACTAGTTTATATAAAATGTAAGTGTTGGAAACTACTGAACAACCGATTATGACAATTACTTGATGTACGCTAAAAAAAAGGCGCAAGTAATGGTTTGATAGCATATCGACCATTTTCAGATTATTTAATACCGAATCCAGTAATTTTGGAAACGGGTTTTATGCTTCAAGTATTTTATAACTTCAAATATTTATTCATGGTGTTTAGTTTGGTTGTTTTGTAGAAGAAAATTGTTTTTGATTTTTACTTTGCAGAACTTGATTGAGTTTTGCAAAGAGAAAAGAAAATGTTTGGTGCAATTAAGTTTGGAAACTGATATACTCTGACAGCCTAGTCTGGTAATACCAGAAAAGGAGGTAAAGCCTGGGAAGTTGGTATCATGACTACGAAAAATACTATACTAACTCTTTCCTTGAATTGAATATTAAAAAAACAAAACAGTACAATAATACATCAATAAAAGTAATGATATGGTTTTGACAGAAGACAGTAATACAGAGCGTTTTTCTGATAATTCCTCAAAATGTCCCCTTGACAACTTCCCTTCTATTTCTGAATTTATTAAAATTTCATTTTAAAATGTGCTATGCTATTGATGTTTTGTCAGTTTTACTTTTTCCACAATTGTGATTTAATCTAAATATTTTATATCAGGAAGACAAACTAGCCAAAAGTAATTTGAAACAACTTCAAAACTAAAAAAGCATATATACTTACAGTGAACCGAAATGCAGACTTGGGTTGTTTTGATAAAGTTCCAGGTTTAATATTGAAACCATTTAAATGTCCAAAATTTACTTTGTCCCCAGGATTTAATACACAGCCTTCAGCAGTTAACTAGAAACAATGAAAATATATGTATACCACACAGTAAATATAATATATATATATATATACAACATGCAGTAAGACATGAAACATGGAGTTTCTTTCCTAGTTTAAAATTGTTTAACATATGATAGAGAGCCACTGTAATCACCCAAATTATTTACTGTAAAATAGGTTGTGCATTAATCCAAAACTTTTCTATAATAAAAAAAAAAAGCAAAAAAAAAAAAAAGCGTTTCAGTAAAACAATAACAGGAAACATTAAAAATTATAGAGAAGACTCCTTCCAGGTAGCAATGTTTAAACAGATGACATAAACAAACCAAGAAAAATACCAGGGGAGATACTTATTTGTAACCATCCTAAATCAAAATAACCTCAAATAATCAGAAGCAATAAAAAAAAAAAATAAAATAAAATAAAATAAAATAAAAAAAAAGGACTTTAATCACATCATTGAAAATATTATTTTGTAAAGTTAATAGAAAACTTTAGCACACCAAATGTTATAATTTTTTATTAAATGAATAAAACCATGCTTTAAAATTATTTTTATTCAGAGACTTTTGGTGGCATACATCCTTTTCAAAGTTTTTTTCTATTTAAAATTTGTGTCAACCATGCAGACATAGCAGATTCAAATTTTATAACTGTCAACAACACCAAATGTATACTTTACTCTCTCCATGAGGGGCCGACCTGTCGAGGTTAATACCACCAAATAAGTCTTGTTTGAAAAATTTGTATGTATACAACAAAGTCTCAGAATAAAAAAAAAATTGGTATAAATTTTTTTTTTTCCCTCTTATTCACCCCAAACAAGGCATAATGTGTCGCTTGGATGTAAAAGGCTATTATTTGGAACCATATATACAGAGGCACTATGTAGGGAGTTGAGCAACAAGATGTCCATTCACATTACAAACTTATGCATGTCAGTACAGTCAGGGAAGCAGGAAACCAGAAGGGAATTCCAAAGTCTAACAGTTTTCAGGAAGAAAGCTTTCCAGCATATAGGTTGGTTGGTTGGTTTTGTTTTACGGCATATACACCCTTTTCGGGTTATTTAATGCTGAATCCAAAGATTTTGAAGGAAAATTTTTTTAATAGAATATATTTGTTGTTTTCACGTCGGTTTCTATTCAACCCATAGTTGGGACCCTAACAGGTACTACCACACCGGGTCAGCGTCGACCTGGGAGCAATGGTAATTAAAGGGTGGCTCCACACTCCCCAAAGCCTACAAGCTGTGGCCTCACCACTTGATATAGTTTAAGGTCATATCCAGGACTCCCATTGAGGGACTTTTACCCTCTGCAAGGAGGCAGTCGGCATATTCTAATGCCCCACCGACAGGGCCCCAGCATATAGGGATATCTACAGTAAAGGGATGGGATTTTGCGGTTTGTTGGATTAATCAGGAGTATTTACATCAAGGATTAATCAGGAGTATTTACGTCAAGGATTAATCAGGAGTATTTACGTCAAGGATTAATCAGGAGTATTTACGTCAAGGATTAATCAGGAGTATTTACGTCAAGGATTAATCAGGAGTATTTACGTCAAGGATTAATCAGGAGTATTCATGTAAAGGATTAATCAGGAGTATTCATGTAAAGGATTAATCAGGAGTATTCATGTCAAGGATTAATCAGGAGTATTCATGTCAAGGATTAATCAGGAGTATTCATGTCAAGGATTAATCAGAAGTATTTATGTCAAGGATTAATCAGGAGTATTTATGTCAAGGATTAATCAGGAGTATTTATGTCAAGGATTAATCAGGAGTATTTTTATGTCAAGGATGCACAAACGCTACAAGTTTGTTGGATTAATCAGGAGTATTTATGTCAAGGATTAATCAGGAGTATTTTTATGTCAAGGATGCACAAACGCTACAAGTTTGTTGGATTAATCAGGAGTATTTATGTCAAGGATGCACAAACGCTACAAGTTTGTTGGATTAATCAGGAGTATTTATGTCAAGGATTAATCAGGAGTATTTTTATGTCAAGGATGCACAAACGCTACAAGTTTGTTGGATTAATCAGGAGTATTTATGTCAAGGATGCACAAACGCTACAAGTTTGTTAGATTAATCAGGAGTATTTATGTCAAGGATGCACAAACGCTACAAGTTTGTTAGAGTACTTTCCATTAAAATACTTATAAAACGGACACAAAGATGCAACATTGTGACGATGGAACAGAGGTTAGAATTTAGTTGATAGTGCAGGACGTATTATGTTGGAAACACTTTTTTTTTTGACCCCGTCAGAGACTCATGGTTAGATACACCAGCCAACAAATAGCAACAATCCTCATGCATGGGTGAATAGTGGTTTTGTAATTTGTTTTAGTCCATATAACGATTTATTTAATTTCCACACCCAATTTTTATTTTTCATTTTAAATCCCATTGGAGGGTAAATGTAGATTTCAGTCGATCGGAGCATTTAAATAAGCATTTTTTACATCCATTTGATGTATTTTTAAATTGTATTGAGCAGCAAGTTGTAATAAAATTCTAGTTGTCATTAAATTTGTCGTTGGTGAAAATGTTGCAAAATATTCCACTCCAGAAATTTGTGAAAAACCTTTTGCCACAAATCTTGCTTTAAAAGTTTCACTGCCAGAAGCTGTGATTTTTTTGGAAAAAACCCAGCGTGAAGAAATTATATTTTTATCTATTGGTTTTGCCACTATTTCGTATGTGTTATTTTCAGATAAAGCTTTCAATTTGGATACCATAGCTTGTTCCCATTCTTGGTGATTTTCTGAATTAATCGCCTCATTATAACTTTCCGGTGTGCTGTTCAACGAATAACAGTAATCCACGGCGTAATCTTCTCTTTTCAATTTGTCTGGCCTTTTTCGCTCCCTTATTGAGCATCGACGTGTCTGGTTAATATTTTTGTCAGAAGTTCTACTGTAATTGTCGTCGTTATTAATATTTTCATTGTGATCAATTAAGATGCTAGGTAATATTTCACGTTTTTCATTCACTGGATCGCTATTTTTTAAATTTAATGTATCATTGAATTTTACACATCTAACCCTTTTTATGGCCTTTTGAGTTGGGAAGTAGATTAAGTATGTCGGACTATTTTTATCGTAACCTACGAAAGTACCTTTTTCGCTTTTAGTATTTAGTTTTCTGCTGTTTTCTATAAATGCAAACCAAATAGATGCATTCTGTTTATTTTAGGTTTTACACCGCAAAACGCTTCATACAGCGTTTTGCCTAGCCTCTTATTTCTGATATATGCTGCTGCCATTAAAGCGTATGTCTATAAACTATGCGCTAATTTCGATTCGATAAGTAGGCATCTTGTCATCTCAAAAAGGGTTCGCCATGCCCTTTCAGCGGTGCCATTTTGGAAGGGGAAATACGGCGCTGATTTCTTGTGTTTAATACGGTGGTTAATTAATAGAAGTTCAAAGTCTTTACTAGTAAATTCAGTAAGTAAAGAGACATTGCGGTGAGGTGCATAATTTGGTGGTGTCTGCTTTCGAGAAGCATTTTTGAACTTCATAATATTGCTGGAGTTATTATTGTCCACGAGCATATGATTAGTCTCTTCGTAACTGCGCAATGCCACTTTAAATTCGCTGAAATTTATGGGTTTGTCTTTCAGAGTTATAACAGTTGTAAATGGTTTAAAATCGGCTGGAAGTCCCTTGAGGGTCATTGATATCAACAAGCTATCGCTTACTATTTCACTTGAGAGTTTTAAGGCATGGGCGGTTGTTTCTGCCCTTATAACGTAGTCAGTAATCGTTTCATCCTCGTTACGTTTCAGATATACGTATATAGGGATATAATTTTCGGTTTTCCTTTTGATAAATAATGTTCTCTTAATATGTTCACTGTTTTCCTTCCATCATCCAACGCGTATCTTATAATTAAAGAGACTTCTATTGTCTAAACATTGAATCAGTTCTGCAAAAACAGTTGCGTTCTTTGAGAAATTTGGGGTCGTTTGGATTCTCTGTTGGAGATTGTATGACTAGTTTTCGAATCCTTAGATATCCCAGGAATTTTACCTGCCACAATTTGAATTTAGCTTCTGATCCGTCAAAGAAAAGACTGTGGCTGGGCGCATAACCTGTTAAGTTTTGAGACATTGTGTTGAACAAAGATGGCGGCGTAGTTCAGATCAGTAACCAAGATGACGACCAAGAATCAAATGCAGTCCGTGGCGTAGTTAACGGCGAACTGATTGAATCCAAAAGTCGAAAATTTATAATAATTTTGAAACATTTTCAGTGATTGTTTAGCACAGTCGGTGGTTAAAAAAATGATTGGCGAATCCATTCGTCTCATACCCCCATTAGGAGTCAAAAACATTTTACACACGTCCGTTGGACTTTTAAGTATAATTTTTTTTTTTTTTTTTTTTTTTTTTTTTTTAAAATGGAGAGTAGAAAACGCATTGTGGATGCATTATTGGCAGCTCCCATTACTCTCGCTTCTCCTTATTTGTCCCTCAGTCCTCATTTTTTAATGAGTGATTTTTCTGACAAAGGAAGAATAAAAAGCTGTTTTCTAGGTTGGCAGTATTTTGTGCGAACAGTTGGCAGAGATGGTGGAAATTTTCTGTTTCTACGTCTATCCTTGTAGCCATGTCACTAGTAAGGGTGCTGGAGGTAAACGTTTTATCTGGGCTGACGTTATCCGCCTGATAGTCAGGGACTCGAACCTTGGATTAACCACTAAGGAGGCTGTCCTATCAGCAGGTGCAAAGTACTGGGGCTGCTGTATTGCCATTTGGTGAATGGATTCTGGACCATGCAGTAGCTTCTGGTGGGGCCTCTCGATGCCATATTAGTGGGTAATTGTTAGGGCTTTACCTTATGTTAAAAAAAAAAAAAAAATTCTTCGTTTCTTTTTCTCTCTTAGTTTCCCCTCTCTGTCCTGCTCTAAGCAAATCTGACAACCTAGTCCACAAATTCCATCATGACAAGTTTCAAGAAAAAATACACGATTAAACCCGGTTCTCCAACTTTCAACGTAGACCCCTACTTCCATGTCTCCTTCTCCAACAGAAGGGGTCTACGTTCTAACCTTCCAGAGGTTGAAACCCAATTACAGGAGACTAAACCAGACCTTTTATTTTTAAGCGGAACTGGCATTGAACAAGCTATTTCCCTAGAAGAGTTCGCAATTAAAGGATATTTTAACTTCTAAATCAAGATTGCCATGGGTATGGAATATATGCCTATATTAAAGATGGATTTCCATGTGGTAGGGACATCTCCAGGGAAGATCCTAACTTACCCTATATGTGCTCCCGGGTTGCATTAGCTCACACTACAGCATTTATATTTACTCTATCGCCCCCCCTCCCCCAACAGCGGAGTTACTATATTTAAAAGCATATCTGAGAAAATTGACCAAGTCCTATCTGCTTATTATTCAACTAACATTCACGTATGTGGAGACTTCAATGTTCACAACGTGGAATGGTTGACCCACTCAAACAAGACCGATGATGAGGGGATGTTCCGTCATGATTTCTCCTTTGCTTATGACCTCACTCAGATTGTTCACGAACCCACCCGTGTGCCCGACAATGACAGCCAGTATGCGAGTCTACAAGACCTTTTTCTCACAACTTGCCCTGAACTTTGTTCAGTTTCTGTTCTGTCTCCTCTTGGATCTATCTTCCGACCACTGTTGTATCAATTAAAATAAAAATGAAATATAATAAGTCCCCAGACGTACCTCTCCATCGTACAGTATATCGATACACTAAGGCTGACTGGGATAGTTTCCGTACATTTATATCGGATCTACCTCTGCGTTCCATGTTTAAAAAGGATGTATCCTCTATAGTATCAGACCTGACAGAATGGTTAATTGTAGGTATAGACTGTTTCATACCCTCGCAAAAGTTCCAGCAAAAACCTAACAGCTAGCCATGGTTCTCTCCAGAATGTGCTGCTGCCATTGCGCATAGAAATCACTTTTTCCACTGCTTCCAACATAATAGATGTATGGAAACTAAAGCCACTTTCAGGACTGCCAGCAACCATTGTAAGAAAGTAATAAAAATGCAAGAGATTTGTATGCTCAGTTCGTAAAGTCCAAAGTAGCTGAGCAGCGGCATGGTTCCCACCAGTTTTGGCAAATAGCAAACAGAATCCTGAACAGAAGCGTGTGCTCTATCCCAACTATCATCAATGGACCGGAGGTAATCTTGTCAGCATCAGACAAAGCCAAACTCTACGCCAAGAACTTTGCAGCAAATTCTACCCTTTGCGACCAAGGCCGCCAACCCCCAATATTTCCTCCTGTATCAGAAAACACACTATGTGATATACATATATCTGTACGTGATGTTGCCAAGCTAATCAAAAACCTTGATTCCAGTAAAGCAACAGGCCCTGACGGTATTCCAATTATAGTACTTAAAAAACTTCAACCAAAACTAGCTCCCATACTTACAAAACTATTTAAATGTTGTCTTAAGGAGACTAGCTTCCCATCACCCTGGAAAATCTCATCAGTATATCCCATATTTAAGAATGCAGGTGATTGGTCATCCCCCTCTCAGTACAGGCCAATAAGTCTTCTGTGCGTCATGAGTAAGTTGCTGGAATCTGTTAAATACAGAAGTAATCAACCATCTAAACAAAAATAACCTTAGTGACACTCAATATGGTTTCCGTTCTGCTAGATTTACTGCAGATGTGCTTACAGTTATATCTCATAGGATTAGAAAATCTCTCGACGGAGGCAACCTTTCTAGGGCAACTTGACATATCTAAGGCCTTTGATAGGGTATGGCATAAAGTTTTACTTCACAAGATCTCTAGCTATGGTATAGCTGGAAATGTCTTCTCAATTATTAAATCATTTCTTTCTGATAGGTTCATAAGAGTAGTAGTTGAGGGGCAAAAATCAGAAGTTCACAGTATTAATGCTGGAGTTCTTCAGGAGTCCATCCTGGGCCCAACTCTATTCCTGATCTACATTAATGATCTTCCAAATCACAGCCTTACATCATTTGTAGACATTTATGGTGATAGCACTACCATTTATGGTAGCACATCTAAGACAGTAAACAACCAAGTTCTCTCCGATTCTCTCTCCTCTGATCTTGAGCACGTGGTACAATGGGGAAAGTAGTTGTTGGTTACTTTTAATGCATCTAAAACCAAGCTTCTCTCTTTACATCATCAACACTGATCCACATCTGGCATCAATTGAAATGAATGGCTCTCGTCTTCAGGAGGCCTCAAGTTTTGACAAGCTTCTGGGCTTGACCGTTACTCCTGATCTTTAATGGAACACATACATCAAATCTGTTGCCAAGGCCGCCGGAAAAATGGTGGGATCTTTCTATCGATCCTGTAGATCGATCACTGCTGATGCAATTCTCTATCTATATAAGAGCCATGTACGTCCAAGGATGGAATACTGTTGCCATATCTGGGCAGGAGCTGCTAGAAAGGACTTGTCCTGCTTTGATAGAGTTCAAAATAGACTTTGTAGCCTCATAGGAGATGTCCTTTTCTCTTCCCTGCAACCTCTATCTCACAGAAGAGATGTTGCGAGTTTGTCTCTGATGTATCGTTATTTTCATGGAAAGTGTTCGACTGAGCTTCAGTTTATGGTCCACTATTCCCCCCCCCCCACCAAACTTTCACAAGAAACACTTGTCTAACTGTAAACACTATCAATAATTCCCCCCACTCTTTATCTGTGCCTTAACCTAAACGTAGATTCCATGAACAAAGCTTTTTTTCTTAGAACTGCACGCCTGTGGAATTGTCTTCCGTTTTCCTGCTGACTACAATATGGTTTTCTTCAAGTCTAATGTAAACAAGTTCTTGATGAGCCGTTCCATATAAGTTAACAAATTTACCGAATTGATTACCATATTGTCCAATTTCTACTGTACACTCTTTAACCCTTATCCTCGAGTGGCCTCAAGGCTTTGATAATGTGTTGATGCCTGTGTAAAAAAAAAAAAAAAAGTCACATAATCTGACCAATCATCTCTAAAACTTGAACCTGGCAACAATTAATAGTTTTATACTTAATTTGACGAAATTCCCACTACTTATGTTTACTATGCTATAATCACATTGGCTAATGTATACTCATTAACCCTTATCCTCGAGTGGCCTTTAGGCCTTTATAAGTGGTGCCTCCTGTGTAAAAAAAAAAAAAACAAAAAAAAACAATGAAAGCTTCCGCCTGGAAGATAACAGTAAACACCATTAAGAAAACATGCAAAAATAATAAGATTAGGTTAAAAAAAAAAAAACAGAAGAATCGACTTACCCGAACGTCATTAACAAAAGTGCCATTCATGCTGCTATCAAAGATTTTATATTCCATTTGACCATTTGCCGTTTTCGTAGACTCCACTTTGCAATGGAACCGAGAAATGAAATTCTTAAGAAAATTTGAATCCAAAAGATAATCATTCTGTGAACTTCGACCGAAAGTTGTGACGCCACTTTCTTTTAACCTAGAAAACAAAAATATGGAAGATGAGATTTTAAATAATCTGAAAAATTACTGCGTAAAAATAAAACAATTTTAGTTTTGTGTTTATAAATTCAAGGTAGACAAAACAGTTGCACTTTGTTCAACATCACTAGACTTTTTAGCTTATTAAAAATGTGCAAAAGTTATAGGCCGTTGACTTAGAATGAGTGTCTTATGCCAAATTGATGGTTGAATATTGTAATAAAAATGTAATTCAACATTGGAAAGCCATTTTAGAGAAAGAAAATATGCATACAAATTTTTCCATATGAAAATTTGCACATTCTTGCCAGGGTTTATCAATTCTATATGTATGTTGACAAAATATTAACATTAATGAACGAACAACCAATATTGGATATTTTCATTACAACTATGATTTACACAGGAAAGATTTTATTTGGAAAAAAAAAAACAAAAAACAAAACAAAACTGAAAGAGGATATAGGAACAAAATCATCCTCGGCTAGATTGTGAAGTTGATTTTATACAATATCACAGTAAGAAAGAGTGATCCGATTGGCACCTCCTAGATATGATAGCAGTAGTATATCTTAGGATGTATATGGCTCTTATACAATACAGATAGACAGTTACGTTAGGAGACATACACGGTTGCTGTTGTAATAATTGAACAAGTGTTTTATTATCGAGACAGTTTGCATCTTCCAAACAGTTTCAGCACATCTCCAAAATAAAGATAGATGATTTTTTTTTTGTAGTACCCAATCATTCATTGGACAAATCAAAAAGGATATAATTTCACTGTTTGACAAGCAAATCCTTAAACTACAATAAAAAAGTATCCTTTAATATGGGTATAAGATTTTTGTGAAGGGATTTGTAACATGTTGAAGGTAGGTACCTTCCTCCAAACTACCTGATGTCATTTTCAGACAGCCTTTTGTAGAATCCACACCATGACATCCGTTTTTGCTTAAGCTAAGCTAGAACCTCCTGCTTTTGGAGGCTAATTAAGCTATTTTTTGTAAAACAAGTGTTTTTTTTTTCATTATTTAATTCAATATCTTTACTAATTATCTTTGAATAGATCCAGAAAACTAGTATTTATCTTTCAATGGATTTTTACAACGAATTTATATAACTTAAAAATTTAGCTGAATTTGTAAGCGTTCAAATGTCACTGTGAAAACATTTCATTATAACTTTTTTTTCACACGTACAAATAGTTTTTTCCATTTGGAAATTAACTTTAGGCTTTAATTTTTCAAACACAATGAAAAAGTAGTCAGAAACCTACCAAAAAATTATGATAACCCGGCTTTCAAAACTATGTTCCCTACCTTTTTTCTGCCATTATTGCCCATACCTAGGAAAAGAACTTGAGATTTCCGCCTATCATCTGTTCAAGAGAAAATAAAAAATAATATTGGCAAAAATAAAGCGCGTTGGGAATTTTAAAGTGCCAAAAAACAAATTTTTGGCACTTTAAAATTCCCTCATTGTTCTTTATTTTTTGCCAATATTTTCGATTGCATGCTACTAATTTTCTCCTGATGAGATGATAGTCGAAAGAGCGAGAGATTTTCGCCAATCTTGTTTAAATGTTTTTTTTTTTGTTATAATATAACAGATTTTATTTTCACAATAAAATTTTTTTTATAAAAAAATCTATTTTTTTTTTTTAAATAAATAAAAACAAAACATTTCAAAATAGCAGATGATTAATTACTGTCCAAGTCGTCAACCATATTAGATGAAAAAGAAAAACTGAAAATGTACCCAACATTTACTGAGATCTCCGTATATGCATGAACGTACCTAGGATGTGATGGTCTCCATGAAATTATTAATAGGTTTAATTATAACTTATATACAATCGAATTGGACAGAGTTTGTGAATGAATGAACTCAAATTCCCATGTGATCAGTTTTCATGTGAAGAAAAAAAATATTCGGGGTGATCATAGTTTACATATACATAAATGGCTAAAAATAGGATTGCCTCGTGCTCATTGCTTGGTTTGGAGAAAACATCCAATTTGTTTTACATGATATTACAAACAGGATTCATAAACCACAGGGAAATAAAACCATACATGAAAGGACAGAGCTATGAAAAATATTGCAGGCACAATTTTATGTACACGCTAGTATTATTATTATTTTTTTTTAAAATAATATTTCACAATTTTCCTGTAATTTTATTTTTAGCTGCTTCATTTCTACAGTTTTTTTTTTAAATTTTTTAATACACAACCACTGGGTTTGTATTACTATACATATAGATTCAAAAAAGTTGTGAAAAAAACAAATACATAACAAATAAATGTTACCAAAAGCAAGATAAGTTACTTTTCTACCTAACTGGATAATTTTTTAATGTTTTTATTTAATGTAACATGCTTATTCAGTTCGGGGGAAAAAAAAAAAAAAAAAAAAAAAAAAAAAAAAAAAAAAAGGTGTTTACCGATGTATTGGAAAATTTAAAATGGGGCAGGACTGTTGAACACGGTAAGTTTGGGAAAATGAGTAAAAAATAAAAACTATACAAAATACTGTTAAAAACTGCCGAATATATGTCAGCCTATGCCATGGTAACATATATCGAGCACATTTCTAACAGTATTTGTATATTTTTTTTTATTTTTAATTCATTTTCCCAAACTTACTGTGTTTAACAGAGATTCCGGCACCATTTTAAATTTTCCAATACATCGGTAAACACTATTTTTCGAGCTGAATAAACAGGTTACACGAAAAACACTAAAAAATTATGGTAGAAAAGTAACTTATCTTCCCTTTGATAACATTTATTCGTTATATATTTGTTTTTTGACAACTTTTTCGAATCTATGTGTATAGTAATACAAACCCCAACCACCAATAACACTTTTCCTTCCAAAACAAATATATTTTTACTTTTGTCTTTCGGTACTTATGCAGAGAAGTTACAATGTTGAAATAACTAACTATTTAGAAACCCATTCTTAAGATTAGGAGGGAAGGATATTGGTACTTCTACAGTTTATCGCCGAAAATGGAGATGCTATTTTTTCGGGCACCTGTCGTTAAAATCAGAGGGAGAAATCAGTATTTTAAACTATGACCGAAGTAGGAAAAAAAATACAAAAACGTTTTATTAAAATTATATTTTCTTACGGACTTTTCAATAAATGTCTTTCTTTACAATTATATTTTGATACATTTTTAATCTTCAAATGACGCTCTCGCTCAGTTTAAACAATTATGTCATTTTCGTTTTCTGTTTTTAATAATAAAAATATATATACATTTCATGAAAAACTTTCCTGTTTTCATGAAGTAAATCGAAACATTTCCAATTAAACAATTACCGATATATGTTCTTTCACTTTCTTTATTTACTTTTTTTCATAGTTCTTTCCGGAAGTAATTAATATCTAGTTTAATTTTTTTGTTATTTATTTCCTACTTCGGCCATACTGATTTCTCACTGATTCTAATGACAAGTGCCCGAAAAAAAAAAAAAAAAAAAATGGCGTCTCCATTTTCGGAGATAAACTGTAGAAGTAGCAGGATATTTTGTAATTATTCAGTACTACTACGCTTAAAGCAACATCGCCCACCTTAAAATGGCAATTTGTAATAAAAGTTAGTTTGAAACTCCACTGCATCAATGAACAGCTAAGCCCTCCCTCTCCCGATCGACAATTTCATAAAAAAACAAACAAAAAAAAAACCCCTAAAACTTGAAAATCCTATTAAAAAATGAGTAAAATAAGACGATAACTTTTCTAGATAAGCACATCTGGCTGACGTACACGACACGAGTGACCCCTCTAGCGAAACAAATACGCATCGCCGCAGATGTTGTACGCAGTTAGTCTTAGGGAGCAATTATTATTTTTACAAGGAAAGAATTTTTGCGTGTGTGGCCTAAGTTTTTTTTTTATTATTATTTGTTTAATTTGGCTTGAACCTTGCGCTTTGAATTATTTTGTTATGATTTTTTCTGTTTTGTTGGATGGATATTTGGGGTGGGGCGGAGATTATAGTCATTATATTGGTCAGTAAAATTGGTGCAAGTCCAAATTAGCACTTGTGGCGATAAACAAAAAGCTTTAGCGTGTACCTACCTCTCATGGAATGTCGTCGATCGAAACAGTAAACACAGTGAAATATTATTTGGTGAGTGCACTGTGCACTGGCAGCAGTGCACTCACTTATTGATCCGCGCTATTTTTAAATAGCATTTTTCAAGTTTAACGATACCTGTTTTTATTAAATTGTTAGGCGAAAGTACATAATAAGTACACAACACCCTCCCGTCCCCATGTTAAGAATGGCTTTCTAAATAACGTCATTATTTCAGCACAGCTCAATACTGCAGTGCACCTTTTATTTTCTTGAATAAAATAAAAACTACTCGACGAAAACACTACTGTTTTTGTTTTATTCAAAAATAAAGATTTCAATTGTTCAAAACATGTTTTTTCCCAAAGTTTATTGGGATTTTTTTAATTATATTTTTCATGTACATGCCCAAAAAAAATGTTTCGGGTTTGTTTTACTACACAGATTCGAAAACGTTGTCAAAAAAGCAAATATATAACAAATGTTATCAAAGGCAAGATAAATTACTTTTCTACCCAACTTGATACTTTTTTAGTGTTTTTATTTCATGTAACAGGTTTATTCAGCTCGACAAACAGTGTTTACCCATGTGTTGGAAAATTCAAAATGGCGCCAAACTCGCTGAATACGGTAAGTTTGGGAAAATGAGTTAAAAATTAAAAATATACAAATACTGTTAGAAACTAGCTCAATATATGTTACCGTGACATACGCTTGTCGCTGACATAGGTGTATCAGAATTTTTGTAGGAATTTTTGACACCTCTAACACGAAACTGCGAATAAAATATAAAAATCTCGTAATTTCTCTGTTAAAAGTGGGGTGTTTATTTTCTTTAGTGATTATACTTCCAAAATAAACTATTAAAGTCTGACATATATTCGGTGGGTTTTTAACAGTATGTGGTATAGTTTTTTATTTTTAACTCATTTTCCCAAACTTACCGTGTTCAGAGAGTTCGGCACCATTTTGAATTTTTCAATACATCGGTAAACACTAGTTATTTTTCGAGCTGAATAAACATTTTACATTAAATAAAAACACAAAAAATTATCCAATTAGGTTGAAAATTAACTTATCTTACCTTTGACAACATTTATGTGTTATATATTTATTTTTTGACAACTTTTTCGAATCTATGTGTACAGTAATACAAACCCAATGGTTTCAAAGTAATATTTTTTCACTTTTCAGGTTATGGCCTCATCGAGAGGAACCATTTCATTTCTCCTGATCCCAATATGTATTTCAAAAACTCATTAAATAACAAAATAATTCGCAAAATTCAAGCCAAAACGAGATCGTATGCTTAAGAATGCATAATGTGGACCGTGCTATTAAAAAAAAAAAAATTTTTAGATAGGATTTTTAATTCAATTTTCATAGCATCTTTTGTTTATTAAATTGTTAGGTGAAAATACAGAATAGTTATAAAATGTCCTTCCTATGTCAAGAATGTGTTTTTAAATTAGAAATGTTTTTAAGAATGTGTTTTTAAATAAATATATAATTATAATAATTTCAGCACGATCGGTATTCCACACAAGCACCAAAAATTATGTACAGCCGATAAAAATGGGTTCATACTTTCTCATTTTTTTTTTATACGGGAGAAACCATTTCGAAACTTAATATTTAAATGGATATAACTATGCTCCAATTTCCAAGATGACAGCATCTTAAAAATGCTAGTAATTTTATTCGTTAAAAAGGCGATTTTCTTCAGATGTCATGGCGCACTAAAATTTGAACTTCTAAAGATTCATTATGAAAAAAAAAACATTTTTATCGCAATCTGTCTTCAATGTGACTCACATTTACTAAGTTAAAAAGTTGAGAATACAAAATCATACAAAAATTCATTTCACTCTAAACAATTTACGTGACTAAAATAGGATTTAACAGACAAAAAACTTAATTTTTCGCGAAAATAAACAAGTACTTTTTAAATGAAATTTCGGTGCTAATGTAAATGCACTTACTGATCCGCGCTATTTTTTAAATCGTATTTCCAAGTTTAATTAAAGTTTTTATTTTTTATTCAATTGTACAGAATAGGTACAAAACACCCTCCCTTCCCCATGTTAAGAACGGCTTTTTAAATAACGTTATTTCAGCACGGATGAATAAGTGCAAGAGTACCGAGATTTTAAATATGCGAAAGGAATTGGCGAACAGCTATTATTTCTTAGACACAAACTGCAATGTTTCAACCAGTTAGCAATATTTTCCATGAAAATATCCCAACAATAAAATTCAGCAAAAATAAATAAAGATCAATAAATATAATTAAATTCTTGCACATAAATCAAATTTGTTTCGGTTGGAACAAACACAATGGAACGTTAACAGTGAACACCAATACTTGAAACATATGTTCACTTGTTACTAGGAAAAAAAAACAAAAATCAACTTATTGGATAATATTTTTCAATTGTTTATAAATTACTGTATATTTATACTTACGTCATGATAGGAAAACAAGTAACACCTTGTCCATTGATTGCATTAACGCGTCGTAAGCGAGCTTTATTTGAAGCTTCCAACATTTCCGAAGTGCGCGCCTCCTGCGACTTTATTCAATAATGGCTACCTTTAGTTTCGTATTTTTGGTTTCTAACAATTGTTTTTACATTCGTATTTTTTTTATGTATTAACGTAACTAATAATTATATTAATATTCAAAATAATATTAAAACGGATTTATAATATATTTGATGACAATTAATTTCTGACTATATCGTTTCAAAAGCCTTTCTAAAACTAAAACTTTAATAAAGCTAGCAACTTTTTTGTACGCACTATAATTCAGCTCACCAACCGCAAAAACGTTTATTTTTCAAAATATTTTTTCTATGTTAAAATTCAAAGAAATAATTTTTAAAAAATTATACATACGAATCATTTATTTTATAATCAAGATTTAATAAACTTGAAGTAATTTTTCTTTCGTTTCTATTTAAGGTGTACACATTTATAAAAAAAAAAAAAAATGCGGAATGGAAAAGCGAAAACGCAATAACAACTTTGCTTACACAATTAGGTGAAAAACATTTCGTTTCGTTTATACAATTCTCTATTTTTCATCGCTCACGTCAAATTGACGCACAGTTTGTTTTGCCTGCTATGGCTGAAAAATCTTTTAGTCCGGGTGAAAAAACAGCTATAAAACCGACAGTTTCAGAGAATTCTTCTCAGTCTGAAGATTGTGGCGTTGACATGGCGATACCGGGAAGCAAAAGTAAACGGCCAAGTGTTCAAATAGACTTTGAAAAGAGTCGGTTTCCATATTGTATCGTTTGGACCCCAATTCCGTTTATTACGTGAGTAAACTTTTCCGTTAGCTTTGTTTATGTTTTGCTAACTGGAGTTTTCACATTAAACCGGAAATATATATATATATATATATATATATATATATATATATATATATATATATATATATATATATATATAATAAACATTTTTTGCTTTTAACTTTTTTATCATCTTGTACAGAAAAGAAAAGTTATTTTTCCCCAGCTCAACCTTTTGGAAGGATCAATTGTACTATAGAGTTCATTGAAATATCTTTCCCTGTTTCTGTTGGATTTCGCTCAAATTTTGTATAAATTTCCTAAGTAGCAACTGATGAAAAATATGGTCTGTGCTATTTTTATATGCTTTTTAGATGACATAAAGTCCGCAAGAATGATAAATGAAATGTTATCGTTTACGTTTCACTGTTTTGAATTTGTTTTTAGGTAATGTCCAAGATCAGTGCTCGGAAAAATCAAGCTATCTGAAATGGATACGGTTGATTACAGAAAGGAACAGAGTCGCATAGTTAATACACGAAAAACGAAACCATATTTATTCAAAAAAATTACTTGTGTTATCATGAAACAAACAAACAAAAAATGTATTTTTGTATTATCAAATATTAAAACAAATATTTTATTTAAAAAAAGATAGTTCTCTCACTGCAAGAACTGTGACACCAGGGTCGAAAAGGGGATTGAGAAGTCAGCGCCTCCGATGGGCACTCTGACCTGCAAAAAGTGCCTGGACAGCTACGTTGGCAGTCCGGGTGAGGGCGCCTCAGGCGATTAGAAATAAACTAACCTCTTCTCAAAGAAAAGATAAAGCCTGTGAGGGTGAACAACCTCCTAGAACTGCACAGAACTTAACACCCACCGCAAAAACAGGGACCAGGCCATCCATAGCAGTATCAGAATTTTTTGTGAAAATAGCGAATAATTCCACCCCATCTTTCCAAGCTTATAACTCCTCGAAAAATGCAATTCAAGCCCTAATTTTTTTTTTCAATTAAAGGAGCAAGGACCAAGATTTCATTAAAAAAAAAAAAAAAAAAAAAAAAAACGTGTTTTTTTTTTTAAAAAGGTTTTAAACTTCGGACTTTACAGGTAAAATTCGACGAGAACACGATGTCCGTTTTTTTTTAAATTTGAATATATTATGTATTGACCTTTTCTCTTCAATTTGTGAGTAAATAATTATGTACTTATCCGAGTCGAAATTAATTATTTTTAGACATTTACAAAATTGGAGGCGTGAATTATTCGACCCCCTGTCTTTCCAAGCTTATAACTCCTCGAAAAATGTAATTCAAGCCCTAATTTTTTTTTCAATTAAAGGAGCAAGGACCAAGGTTCCATTAAAAAAAAAAAAAAGAAAAAAGAAAAAACAAATAACGTGGTTTAAAAAAAGGTTTTAAACTTCAAACTTTACAGGTAAAATTCTACAAGAACACGATGTCCGTTTTTTTTTAAATTTGAATATATTATGTATTGACCTTTTCTCTTCAATTTGTGAGTAAATAATTATGTACTTATCCGAGACTAAATTAAGTATTTTCTTTGTAATAGACACTGGGGGGGGGGGGAACCGTGAATAAAAAAAAAAAAACGTTTGTCTAAAATATTATATTCGGTTTATTGGAAAGAACATAAAATTTCACATTGACCCTGAAAATATCGTAAAAATAGAATCAATAGAAAAATTTTGATAGATTTTTAAAATTTAAAAATTTAAAAATATTGAGTTTAAAAATTGAAAAATATTGAGTTCGGAAAATTCATTACTGTTTAAAAAAAAAAATAAAAATATTTTTATTACTTTTAAAACAACTGTAATAGTTTATTTTGGAAGTATAATCCATAAAGAAAATAAATAACCCACTTTTAACAGAGAAATTACGAGATTTTTATATTGTATTCGCAGTTTCGTGTTAGGGGTGTCAAAAATTCCTACAAAAATTCTGATCCATGCCATTACTAGGAATAGTCTAATCTTTGTTACTTTTGGTGACTCCGGATAAAATCCCTTCTGCGGATTATCGTCGATAACAAACTTAACTTTCATATTAGCAGGAATTTTTTTTTTTTTTTTTTTTTTTTTGTACTAGTGCACTTATAGATCCGTGCTGAAATAATAATGTTGTTATTTAAAAAGCCATTCTAACATGGGGAGGGTGTTTTGTACCTATTCTATACTTTAATCTTACAATTGAATAAAAAAACATATCATAAAACTTTAATTGAATTTGGAAATACGATTTAAAAAATAGCACCTTTTTAAAGTTTATTTAATGAATTTTAACGTGGAGGATCACTTTAAATTGATACACCACTTTTCGGTCAATCAACAAAACTCCTGAACATATTTTTCTGGTGTAAAAGAAAATTTTACTAGAACGTTGATCCTCCACGCTAAAAGTCATTAAATAAACTTAAAATTTTTGGTCCCCCGATTTATCGGAGAGGGAGGGACCTATGTTTTCAGTGGCGTCCGTCCATGATGCGTCCGTTATTCCGGACGATTGCCAGATAACCGAAACGTCCATTAGTTTTTCCTGAAATTTTGCCACAAACTGTATTTCATTAAATGTGCACAGTAAAAATTTTTTTTTCGAAAATTCCCGTTCCGTCCTCAGGGTCTGTCTCACAACATGCTAAAAATTACACGTTTTGCGCCATAACTTTTGATCCAGCCATTAGATTTTTCTGAAACTTGGCCAAAATGTGGAGCCCATTGTTCTTAATATAAATCCAGTATTTCCTGCTAATATGAAAGTAAAGTCTGTTATTGACGATAATAATCTGACGGAAGGAGGGAAAGCTCGTTCAAATCCGCCGAAAATTATTTATAGTTAAAAGTAATTTTACGGAAAATTGGGAGAATGACATTTTCCCTAGATGTGAACAACACCTTGAAGATTGTGACTACGGGAGATACTGATTTGCGTTTTCACTACTTTATTTACGTTTTGTTTTTAGCCGCTAGCGATGTTGATTTTTATTTACTAAAAACACAATAGCAGTTGCTCTATTCGATGAATTTTCGTAATTTTTGGATATATTACCATTTTCGACATGTCAGTTAAATACTGTTGTTTTGCCTTAAAACGACATATTAAAAAATCGATCTGTCATCAAAATATATATTTTTCAGGGCGTTGACATATAACAGCATAGAAATAAAAGAATCTCGTTTTTGAGTAAAAATAAGTTTAGTTCTCTCGCAAAATCACTTCCCTCCCTTCCCCCCAAACAAACAAACAAACAAATAAATAAAAACAAATTTGACTTTACAAAACCAACCAAATTCCATAAATAAATATTTAAAGATATAACTATAAGAACTGGGGTACAAGTAAAGGAAGTAGGTCTTGCAGATGAGCCTCGTTCTGAAATTTGGAAAATTTAGAGCAAAAACCGGTGAAGCTACCGAAAAGTAACCCTTTGAATGAAGATGGATATAAACAATATTTTAAAAATTAATTTCTTAATTTTACTTAAACAAAATATAAACGTATATAAAAAATATATTAAAAAAATAATATTTTCTTAATTTTCACTAAAAATAGATTGTAAACACATACAAAAGTTTTTGAAAATAATTATTGGAAAATAAAGTGTGTTTACTTTACTAGGTACTTCCAACGCGCGCCACAGTTTTAACCCCCCCCCCCATATGTAACACGATGTAATTGTAATTTAATTTAATATTATAACTTAACATTTAATAGAAAAACTTCAAATGCACTAATATTTTTTTAAAATTTTTTACAGTATACAAAAATAATGAAAATGCGAAACAAAAATCGTGTTTACATTATCGACGCTTTAAAACACTGTTCCTATGTAGTGACGTTTTTTAAGCCGTTCGTTCCGTTCACACACCCATGTTTTAAAAATCTAGTAAAAATCAAATATTTTCCTCAAATTTTCGATATTCAATCAATATTAAATAAACTTACTTGTTAAATATATTAGCGGAAATATATTTTTTTAGGTGTTCTACCCCCCCCCCATATTTCATGGTCCGAAAGCTAAGCAAAATAAATGTGGCTTGATAAACATTTTTTTTAAAGCTGAAAAGATCAAATAATTAAAAAATAGTAATTTTTATATGTATATAAAATCCTGTTATTTATTTCACTTACCTCAAAGTTGTAAATATTATGTCCAATTTGGACATAAATTCAATATTATGTTTAAAAAAAACGCACAAAAAAACAGCACTTTCTGAACAATTTTTTTCTCGGTAATAATTGTTCGAATTACAAAAAAAAAAAAAAAAATAATTCTAAAAAATATTTTAAAAAAGCTTTAAATGGTATAAAATTCAAATATTACACGATATGACGTTTAAATGGATTTTTTTAATAACAGGTTTCCAATAAAAAAAAGAATATAACACTATTGAGATAATAAAAATTGTAAATCCAAAATCGACTTTAAAAAAATTCGTTTTGATTTTATTATTTAAATTGATAGAGGGTGGTCCTTATGTTTGGCGCTTTTTTTTTTTCAAAAATGTACGGAGGCTTGTTAAGAACATTATTTTTAAATACATGTGTCAAAGAATACGTTAAAATTAATTTTATTTTATTAACTCTAGTCTGTGTAGTTCGTTAATAAAAATGTATTTGTTTTACAAAAGGTAAGTTTTGTATTATTTTTTATCCATAGCAAAAAAAAAAAAAAAAACTTACTCCATTAATAATTATAACGCGAACGCTTATCCATAGAAATTAACACTAACACACAAAATTATGACGTCACTATTAAAATGTGTACTACTAACGTTTTACACATCGCCGTGGAGGTACCTAGTGTTTACATATTTCGACCCCCCCCCTTCTAAAAAAGACAACAAACTGAAAAAAGGTTTGTGTTTTTACTTATTTTAAAGTTTTGTTAAGTTTGAAACACAAATAGTGCCTAGTCAACTTAGAACAACAAGGGCGTATGTTTCTTCAGAGTTTTAATGCATTGTAATGCTTTTATTGGGATAGCACAGGTAGGTGTATCAGAAATTTGGAGGAATTTTTGACGCCCCTAATATAAAACTGTGAATAAAATATAAAAAACTCGTAATTTCTCTTTTTAAAGTGGGTTGTTTATTTTCTGTATGGAATATACTTCCAAAAGAAACTATTAAAGTTGTTTAAAAAAAATAGAAATATTACTTTTTAAAAAAAAACTGTGTTTACAAAATGCCGGCGTGCCTTCATGCAACCATTTTTTTTACATAATAAAATCAATAGAATTTTACGAGTTAAATATTTTTCAATTTTTAAACTTTAAAAATCTATCAAAATTTTTATATTGATTCAATTTTTATGATATTTTCAGGGTCAATGTGAAATTTTATGCTCTTTCCAATAAACCAAATATATTTTCACAGACGGTTACGTTTCCAATCCGTTTCCCTGACCAGCAAGAGCACCACACATCACTTTTAGATCTGTTTCTGACCAGTTTCTGATGATTGTATTACGAACACCCACAGCCCACTTGGGAATACTGATTATGTAGTGATAATAGTTAAAATCACCCTAAACTCTAGAGCCAAAATGGAAGATCCATTGCTCAAAACGAGATATTATAAAAAGGCTGACTGGGAAGCCATCAGGGATCTCATTAGAGACGCCCCATGGCGAAATATCTTCACTTCCTGCTGAACAGTGCGCAAATGAGATCACTGAATGGTTCAAAATAGCAATTGAAGCACATGTCCCCACATGGAAATTTTATAGCAAGCCCCACTCTCCCCAATGGTTTACTTCCACATGTGCAGCTGCCATCGCGCAAAAGCAGCATGCGTACCACAAATTTAGCCAACATAAATCCAGTTCAAACAGAGAGAAGTATATAGAAGCCAGAAGTAACTGTAAGAAAGAAATAGTGACAGCTAAGAGAGAATTTACTGAAACCACCAAAACTCATTGGAGCTCAGAAATTAGGAACTCGTGACTTCTGGAAAATCTATGACAGTGTAGTAAATAATGGGCAATCAACAATTCCCCCACTATCCAACAATCATGAAGTTGTTTGCTCAGCAACCGAGAAGGCTAACATGCTTGCCAGTCGGTTTGCCTCCAACTCCACACTAGACCCTGCTAACCATCCTCTCCCAGACTTTCCTTTGCAGACAGATGCCACACTTGACGATCTGAAAATCACCCTTTCTCAGGTGCATGCCATTATAAAAAATCTTGACACTGCAAAAGCATGTGGACCTGATCTCATCCCAGCTATGCTATTAAAAAAGTGCTCAGCTGAAGTAGCTCCAATCCTCTCCAAACTTTACAACAAATGCCTTAATGAATCTTGCTTTCCTGCCTGCTGGAAAACTGCTTCTGTGGTACCAGTTTTCAAGAATTCTGGCGAAAGAACTGACCCAGCAAATTACCGCCCCATTAGCCTCCTCCCACTTTTTGCCAAAATATTTGAGTCCATAATTAACCAAGCTCTCTAGTCCATCACCTAACAGATGCTAAACTTCTTACCGACCAACAATATGGATTTAGGCAAGCCCGTTCCACAGCAGACATTCTAACTGTAATCTCTGAGCGTATATACCATTCACTTGACAAAGCCGGGGAGGGTAGAGCAGTAGCTCTAGATATATCTAAGGCTTTTGACAGGGTATGGCACAAAGGTCTTCTCAGGAAAATCAGATCCTACGGTATCACTGGAAGAATACTTAACATAATTAAATCCTTCTTAGATAAGAGAAAAATCCAGGTTGTCCTCGACGGTTGTACAACTAAACAATATGATATAAAGGCGGGAGTGCCTCAAGGGTCTATCCTTGGACCTCTATTATTCCTAATATTCATAAATGACCTCCCTAACAAAATTGTCTGTGAGGTGGGTATATATGCTGATGACACCACGCTTTATAACAGACATGACAGGAAAACAAATGAACACATATCTAAAAAAATGGCAGAAATACTAGAGAATGACCTCCAATCTGTAGTGGAATGGGGACAAAAATGTATGGTCACATTCAATGCTGCCAAGACTAAACTTGTTCCCTTCAATAATTACAAGAAACCTTCTCGTCCACCAATAGCAATGACCAAAGACTCTTTATCTGAAAACACATCTTTTAAACTCCTCAGCCTAACGTTCACAGGAAACCCGAGTTGGAGCAATTACATTGAGAGCATTGCCAGGACTGCTGCGAAAAAGGTAGGTTCTCTCTACGGTGCTAGAAAGCTACTGACCTCTGAAAGTATCCTGTACCTCTATATGTATGGAGTATTGTTGTCATATTTGGGCCGGTGCATCTGCTACTAGTCTCTCACTCCTAGACCAGGTTCAAAAGAGAGTCGCCAACCTAATAGGTCCTGAACTATCATCCAAGCTTCAGCCTCTGTCCCATCGACGCAATGTAGCATCCTTCTGCCTGTTCTACAAGTACTTTAATGGTGTATGTTCCGACGAGCTGCAAGCACTTATACCCCCGACAAACCCGACAAGCAGTACAATCCCACCCCTTCACAGAGATCCCTAGATGTAAGAGAACCTTCTACTCCAGTAGTTTCTTCCCCAGAACCGCTAGACTTTGGAACTCCCTGTCAGGTTCCTGCTTCCCCAACTGTACTGACTTGCAGAAGTTCAAGTGTAACATGAACCGACATCTTGCTGCCCAAATCCCCACCTAGTACCCCTGTAGCCTGTGTCCCTAATAGTAGCCAACTACATCAAAGTGGCAATGTGCCTTGTTTTGGGGTGAAAATGTAATAAATAAAAAAAAAATAAAAATTTTTTTAGAGAAACGATCTTTTTCAAATCCCACCCCCATTTTGAAATGTCTATTAAAATTTTAATAATTAATTTATGTGCCAAAGTTTTATATATCACAAATTGAAGATAAAATATCAATAAAGAAAATATTCTGATTTAAAACAAAAAAAAATAGTTTTTTTGAAATTTACCTGTAAAGTCCAAAGTGTAAAACCTTTTCTTTTTTTTTTTAAATGAAAGCTCATGTTATGCTTATATCGTTAAGTAAATATCAGACGCTGACGGCAAATTTTTCTATTTCATTGAATGTTTTCTTTTTTTTTTTTTTTTTTTTTTTTTACAACCCTCGCTTTAAAAAATCATTTTATTTAAAAAATACATGGAATTTAAAATATAAATATGGATAAATTCTTAACAATGAAGAATGGAACTACCCATTTAATAGTATATTTTTTTAAGTGACTTTTTGGCATGTATATATATACATATATTTATAAGCAAGTCAAAATATGTTGATTTTCTTTATATTAATTTATTTTTTTTTAAAGAAAACCGCTTTAAAAAAACAAATATTGCATAATTTGCTATTATACCAGTTATTTTTAAAAAAATTTGGTCTTTGCTCCTTTAATTGAAAAAAAATTAAGGTTTGAATTACATTTTCCAAGTAGTTATAAGCTTTGAAAAATAGTAAGTTGAATTATTAAAGTTCTGATCATCATTTTTAATGGCCACTTTCTGATACACCTATAGAACAGGTGTCAGATGTAACATGATCTAACTTTTCAGATATTTCAGAACGAGGCTCATCTGCTAAACTTACTTCCTTTACTTACACCAAATAGGCATATGTTACTATAGACAACAAACCGAAGTGGTAAAACAAAGAACATAAAAAGTATATAACAAATAAATTTTACCAAAACCAAGATAAGTTTTTTGTAAATACGTGCAAAATAAAAATGAAAGATAGAGATCATGGGTATAAAAGCTGTCTTTTTTTTTTTTTTTTTTTACATGGGATCATCACTTATCAAGACCTGGAGGCCACTCGAGGATAAGAGTTATTGTCGATTACTTTTTGATTAGTTATAAAATCCTATCTCTCTGATAGGCTTATAAGAGTAGTTGTTGATGGGCAGAAATTGGAAACTCATTGTGTTAACGCTGGTGTCCCTCAGGATTCCATCTTGGTTTCAACCCTGTGCCTGATCTTCATTAATGATCTCCCAAATCACATTCTTAGGTCATTCATAGACATTTATGCAGACGACACCACAATCTATGGCGACACTTCAAAGGCTAGCAATGATAAAGATCTTTCTGATTCTCTTTCTTCTGATTTTGAGAATGTGGTGCAATGGGGAAAAAGGTGGTTGGTTAATTTTAATGCATCGAAAACTAAGCTTCTCTCCTTTCATCATGATCCCCACCAGGCCCCAATTGAAATGAATGGCTCGAGTCCTGGAAAGCTCTGTCTTGACAAGCTTGTGGGGCTGACTTTCACTCCTAATCTGAAATGGAACACGTACATCAAATATGTTGCCAAGATCGCTGGAAAAATGGTTGGATCACTCTGCCATTCCAGTAAGTATCTCACTGCCGATGCAATCTTTCTTAGTCAGGTGCGCCTTACAATGGAGTACTCTTGCCACATCTGGACAGGAGCTGCTCGGCACGCCCTATCCTGCCTTGATAGTTCAAAACCGGCTTCGAAACCTAGTAGGTGATGCCCTTTTTATCTTCCCTGTAGCCTCTTTCCTACAGACCCTGTCTCTTCTCTATCGCTATCTTCATGGTAAGTACTCGTCTGAACTCCAATCTATGGTCCCTCCCCTTGCCAAACTTTCACAAAAAAATACTCGACTAGCTAAAACCACTATATATGATTTTCCCCACTCTCTATCTGTGCCTAAATGTAAATGCGGGTTCCATGAACAAAGCTTCTTTCTCAGAACTGCCTGCCTTTGGAACACTGTTTTGTTGGCATGCTTCCCAGCTGAATACAACATGGTGACCTTCAAGTCTAATGTAAACAAGTTCCTGTTAAATTGTCCTTATAAATAATAAAATTCTACCCAATTTACACTATTAACGATTAAATCACTTCCACCCTACATTCATTAATTCTTATCCTCGAGTGGCTTTCGAGCTTTGAGAAGTGGTGATCCCCAAGTAAAAAAGAAAAAAAAAATATATATATATATAAAAAGTGAACGTGTCTGTGTACATTTCCCTACGCAATAACTTTGTCAATTTTAATTGTACAGACTCGAAATTTGATATACAGGGTACTGAGATTTGGGCCATAAATTTTGCGATTAAGGGGTCAAAGTTCAACGATTTGACCTTTGAGAACTCTACCAAACTCCTCCGACAATTTTGGGTCTGCACACTTGAAATTTTAAATATAGGTTCCTTGGACATGGATCTAACTTAATAACTTGATTTGAGCCCAAAACAATAAATTTAAAGGGGTCAAAGTTAAAAAAAAAAATTGACCTCTGCGGTCTCTTCCAAATTACTCAGACAATTTCTGATCTAAATGTTTGAAATTTTACATAAAGGATATTCAGAGATAGGGCAAGCTTTTTCATCAGTTTGGGTCGAAAATCTTTAGTTACCAATATATAAATGTATGTCTGTTTGCATGTCTGCCTTAAACTTTCAATAGAGGCGACGGATTTTACCAAGATCAGTATCGTTTTAAAGTTTGACCTTTCATACGACAAATATCAAAAAATTGGCTAAAAACATTAATATCTTCCCTTTCAACTAGGCCCTTTTCTACAGGGGGTAGGGGTCACTTTTTTCGCCGATATTTTTGAAAGTTATCCTCTCCTTTAAGATTGTCTAGCCTTAATTTAAAAAAATGTCATTCCGGTTTATCGGTGGTCGTAACAGCATAAACGTTAGGTTTTACCCCGTTATTTTCCTTCTTTGCGGTACAGGTTCGAGCCTGGCTTCCTACTACCACTTTTTTTTTTTTTTTTTTTTTTTTTTTTGCTCAACATAAACATCCAAACACCCGGGCAACGCCGGGCTGAAATGCTAGTATATCTGAAAGTGTCTGTCTGTCTGTGTGTGTACATTTCCCTACGCAATAACTCTGTCAATTTTAAGCCTACAGACTCGAAATTTGATATAGAGGGTACTGAGATTTGGGAAAATCGATGTGATTGGTTTTTGGACAGAAATTTTGCGATTAAGGGGTCAAAGTTCAACGATTTGACTTTTGAGAACTCTACCAAACTCCTCCGACAATTTTGGGTTTAAACATTTGAGATGTTAGATATAGGTTCCTTGGACATGGATCTAACTTAATAACTTGATTTGAGCTCTAAACAATAAATTTTAAGGGGTCATAATAGGGGTCAAAGTTAAAAAATTAACCTTTTTTTTTTTTGCTCAGCATACACCTCAAAACACCCGGGCAACGCTGGGCACCCATGCTAGTTAATCTCTAAATGAAAAAAATGTATTTTTATACTTGAAAAAGTTATGATAATATCAAGGAAATCCGAAATTTGAAATTTAAATAAATTGTAAAAATCCATTGAAAGATAAATATTAGTTTTCTGGAACTAATTCAAAGCCTAGTGGGGAATATCCTTTTCTCTTCCCTGCAACCTCTTTCCCACAGAAGAGATGTTGCGAGCCTGTCTCTGCTTTATTGGTATTTTCATGGCAAGTACTTGTCTGAGTTCCAATCTATGGTCCTTCCTTGCCAAACTTTCACGAAGAACACTTGTCTAGCTGAAACCACTATCAATAATTTTCCCCGCTCTTTATCTGTGTCTAAATCTAAATGTGGATTCCATGAACAAAGCTTCTTTCTTAGAACTGCACACCTGTGGAACTCTGTTCCGTTTGCCTGCTTTCCAGCTGACTATAATTTGATTGTCTTCAAGTCCAATGTAAACAAGTTCTTGATGAGCCGTCCTCTTAAGTACTCCAATTTAACAAAATTTCCACTACTAACGATTACTATGATATTGTCCCATTGACTACTGTACACTTATTAACTCTTATCCTCGAGTGGCCTTCAAGACTTTATCAGTGGTGACTCCTTTATAAAAAAATTAAATTTCAGTTTTAAGATACTGAATTTAAAAAAAGACCTTTTTTTTTTGCATAACTATCCTCCAACAGCAAGAGTTTAGTAACAAAACCGGTTTTTGCACAGAATTTCTATGGAAGCTCAAAATGACAAAAAGACAGTTTTATTTTTTTTTTTAATTTATAGAGAAACATTATACTTTAATTTCTGAATTTTTTGAAGATTATAAAAATTCATTTAAGTACCCCTATTTTATTATAATAAAAAGGAAATGTTTATTTAATTAGAAATATTAAAATAAACTTTTTTTGTAAAATGTCTAGTGTCAATTTTATTGTATTCATTTACTTTTTTACATAACTAGCATTTCAGCCCAGCGTTGCCCGGGTGTTTGGAGGTGTATGTTGAGAAAAAAAAAAAAAAAAAAAAAAAGCGGCCAATTTTTTTAACTTTGACCCCTATTATTTATTGTTTTGGACTCAAATCAAGTTATTTAGCTAGATCCATGCTCAAGAAACCGATATCTAAAATTTCAAGTGTTTAGACCCAAAATTGTCGGAGGAGTTTGTTAGAGTTCTCAAAGGTCAAATTGTTGAACTTTGACTCCTTCCCAGCCAAATTTCTGTCCGAAAACGGATTACAAAGATTTTCCCAAATCTCAGTACCCTGTATATCAAATTTCGAATCTGTAGACTGAAAATTGATAGTTATTGCGTAGGAAAATGTACACACACACAGACACGTTCACTTTTATAGATAAACTAGCATTTCAGCCCGCCGTTGCCCGGGTGTTTGTAAGTGTGTTGAGCAAAAAAAAAAAGTATTAGTAGAAAGGAAGCCTCGAATCCGTACCGCAAAGGAGGAAAAGAACGGGGGAAAAAATGTGATGTCTTTTACGACCACTGCCAAACCGGAAGTGACATAGGTTTTATTTAAGGCTAGACAATCGGAAGGAGAGGATGACTTTCGAAAATATCGGTGAAAAAAGCGACCCCCCCCCTGTAGAAAAGTGCCCAGTTGTAGGTGAAGATATTAATGTTTTTTGCCAAGGTCGAATTGTCTGTATTTTTGAAAGGTCGAATTGTCTGTATTTTTGAAATGAGGTGTTTTCATTGATTGAGATTGTCGGACTGACTTCCTCATCTTGTTTGTTAATGTCACAACGTTTCGGCCGTTTTGCACTCCGGCCTTCATCAGGTGTTTTGTATCGAACTGGGGAACTGTTTGTTAGGAGTCTCAAACTCAACCCTTTATTATTATTATTACGGGGGTACCGTGTTCGAACTCAGCTAGGCTCTGGGACATAGTTGCTGATTCTCTGTTTTGAATGTTACTTTTTCACTGCCTTCGTTCAGGATTGAACTCAGCACCTTTGGGTAACTGTAAACTTTGATACAACATCTAGGACCACTCGGCCATATGTCACTTGGACAATTCTTAGTTGGTTTTTGTTAATCTTAAACCTGTTGTTATTCAAGGTTTTCTCTCTATCAGAGGTGTCCAAATTGCATTCAGCTCTATGCTTGGTTTGCTCAGTAGGTTGCTATGTCCGAGCATGTGAGCTGTTTTAAGTTTTCTCACTTTCCAGTGGGTTTCTCTGTTTATTATTTTTACTTCATCCCATAGGGGGCGATGGTTCCCCATCCAGACATGGTTGGCTATACCCGATTTTTCCGTCTCCCCTTTAGTTACTGCTTTTCGGTGTTCTTCCACCCTTACTTTAAGGGGGCGGCATGTTTCACCCTTGTAAATCTTTCTGAAACTAGTATATGCAGTTTTTGGTCATGTTCTCCTCCATGCGGAGCTTCACTCGTACCAGGTGTCGTCTGAGTGTTGACTCGCTCTTGAATACCGTCCTGATGTTGTAGGGGGCACATATTCTCTGAATCTTTTCGGAGATGCCTCGTATGTATGGTAGGCAGACCGCTGGTGGTTTTTGGGTTTCATTCTTCTCTCTTATACTATTAACACGTCTGGTGGATAGTATGCTATCGGGGTAGTTGTTACGACGGAGGGTATTCTTCAACCTGACCATTTCTTGGTGGTATGTAATGGTGTTGCTACTTATTGTCTCTGCTCGATGTTGTAAGCAGCGTGCGATTCCATGTTTGATACTGTATGGGCGATGGGAGTTGAAGTTAAGGTATTGTCCGGTGAAGGTAGGCTTGCGATATACGGATGTCTTAAACCCATGCTCTGTGCGTGATATGAGTATGTCAAGTAAGGCCAGTTGGTTATCTTTTTCTTTCTCCATTGTGAACCGTATCAATGGTTTTATTGAGTTCACATGGTCTAGGAGAGCCTGGATGTCTTCCTGATGGGGCCAGAGTATGAAGGTGTCATCAACGTATCTTAGCCACATGGTGGGCTTTACAATACCGATCTAGTAAAAATCGTCGCCTCTGTCGAAAGTTTTAAGCAGATATGCAAACACACATGCATACATTTACATATTGGTAACTAAAATTTTCAACCCAAACCAATTAAAAAGCTTGCCCTAACTCTAAATACCCTTTATGTAAAATTTCAAATGTTTAGACCAGAAATTGTCTGAATAATTTGGTAGAAACCGAAGTGACCCCTTAACATTTATTGTTTTGGGCTCAAATCAAGTAATTAAGTTAGATCCATGTCCAAGGAACCTATATCCAAAATTTCAAGTGTTTAGGCCTAAAATTGGCGGAGAAGTTTGGTAGAGTTCTAAGAGGTCAAATCGTTGAACTTTGACCCCTTAACAACCAAATTTCTGGCTGAAAACCGATTAAAGATTTTCCCAGTACCCTGTATATCAAATTTCGAGTCTGTATACTGAAAATTGACAGTTATTGTGTAGGGAAATCTACACACACACACACACACACACGTTCACTTTTATAGATATATAGACTAGCATTTCAGCCCAGCGTTGCCCGGGTGTTTGGAGGTGTATGTTGAGCAAAAAAAAAGTGGTCAATTTTTTTAACTTTGACCCCTATTTTGACCCCTTAACATTTTTTGTTTGGGGCTCAAATCAAGTTATTTAGTTAAATCCATGTCCAAGGAACCTATATCCAAAATTTCAAGTATTTAGACCCAAAATTGTCAGAGTTTGGTAGAGTTCTCAAAGGTCAAATCGTTGAACTTTGACTCCTTACCAGCGAAATTTCTGGCCGAAAACGGATTACAAAGATTTTCCCAAATCTCAATACCCTGTATATCAAATTTCGAGTCTGTAGACTTAAAATTGACAGTTATTGCGTTGGGAAATGTACACAGACATGCACAGATACAGACATGTTCACTTTTATAGATATATAGATAACTCGATTTATTAAATTTGTCATAACAATAATTATAAAGTACCTTTTTAAATGTGAATGTCAATTAAAATCACTGATTACACTGACAATTTATTCATTAAAAAATAATAATCTAAAACAATTTATTAATTAATAGCATTTCAGCACGGCATTGCCCAGGTGTTTGGAGGTGTATGTTGTACAAAAAAAAAAGTGTTAGTAGGAAAGCAGGGTCGGATCCATACCGCGAAGGAGGAAAAGGATGGGGGAGAAAAAACGTGATGTCTTTGCTGTTACGACCATCACCAAACCGGAAATGATGTAGGTTTAAATTAAGGCTAGACAAACGAAAAGAGGGGATGACTTTCGACAATATTGGCAAAAAAAAAAAAAAAAACACCCCTCCCTATAGAAAAGTGCCCAATTGAAGATAAAGAAATTAATGTTTTTAGCCAATTTTTCGATATTTGTCATCTGAAAGGTCGAGCTTAAAAACGATACTGATCTTGTGAAAATCGGTCACCTGTCAAAAGTTTTAGGCAGACCTGCAAACATACATACATTTATATATTGGTAGCTCAAATTTTCGACCCAAACCAATTAAAAAGCTTGCCCTAACTCTGAATACCGTTTATGTAAAATTTTCAAATGTTTAGATCAGAAATTGTCTGAGTAATTTGGTAGACCACAGCAGTCAATTTTTTTAAACTTTGCCGTCTATTATGCCCCCCCCTTAACATTTATTGTTTTGGATTCAAATCAAGTTATTAAGTTAGATCCATGTCCAAGGAACCTATATCCAAAATTTGAAGTGTTTAGTCCCAAAATTGGCGGAGGAGTTTGGTAGAGTTCTCAAAGATCAAATCGTTGAACTTTGACCCTTTAACAGCCAAATTTCTGGCCAAAACGGTTTACAAAGATTTTCCCGAATCCCAGTACCCTATATATCTAGTTTCGAGTCTGTAGTAGACTGAAAATTGACAAAGTATTGCATACAGAAATGTGTACACACACAGGCACGTTCAGTTTTATAGATATACTAGCATTTCAGCCCGCCGTTGCCCGGGTGTTTGTAGGTGTATGCTGAGCAAAAAAAAAAAAAAAAGGGTTAATTTTTTTAACTCTGACCCTTATTATGACCCCTTAAAATTTAATTTTGGGGCTCAAATCAAGTTATTAAGTTAGATCCATGTCCAAGGAACCTATATCTAAAATTTCAAGTGTGTAGACCCAAAATTGTCGGAGTTCTCAAAGGTCAAATCGTTGAACTCCGACTCTTTAACAGTAAAATTTCTGGCCGAAAACCAATCACATCGTTTTCCCAAATCTCAGTACCCTGTATATCAAATTTCGGGTCTGTAGAATTAAAATTGACAAAGTTATTGCGTAGGGAAATGTACACACAGACAGATATACAGACACGTTCACTTTTATAGATATATAGATAGATAGGTAGATAGATTAAACAAAAATATATACGTATACATAAATATATATGGAAACAATTTTATGTTTACTGTAAGCTGTTTATGCAAATATTATGCAAATATAAATCATGTAGAATATCTGCATGAATATAATTACACGTAATAGTTAACTCTAGATGATCATCCCATAAGAAAACCAAAAAAACTAATAGGGAATTAATTAAAATGAATGTTTAAAAGAATATGCAAATTCGCTAGATCTTTTGCTAGTGAATGCAATCCCACAACCCATATTTTTTTTTTTTTTTTTTTTTTTTTTTACATAGGCATCTCCACATTATCAAGGCCAAGAGGCCACTCAAGGATAAGAGTTAAAGAGTGTACAGTAGAAATTGGACAATATAGTAATCATTAGTAATGAAAATTTGGTAATTTGGTAAATTTGATAACTTATATGGAACAGCTCATCAAGAACTTATTTACGTTAGACTTGAAGAAAACCATATTGTAGTCAGCCGGAAAGCAGGAAAACGGAAGACAATTCCACAGGTGTGCAGTTCTAACAAAGAAGCTTTGTTCATGGAATCTATGTTTAGGTTTAGGCACAGATAAAGAGTTGGGGGAATTATTGATAGTGTTTTCAGTTAGACAAGTGTTTCTTGTGAAAGTTTGGTGGGGGGGGAGGAATAGTGGACCATAAACTGAAGCTCAGTCGTCAGCTAGACGAGTGTTTCTTGTGAAAGTTAGGCGAGGGGGGACCATAGGCTGAAGCTCAGTCGAACACTTTCCATGAAAATAACGATACATCAGAGACAAACTCGCAACATCTCTTCTGTGGGATAGAGGTTGCAGGGAAGAGAAAAGGACATCGCCTACGAGGCTATGAAGTCTATTTTGAACTCTATTAAGGCAGGACAAGTCCTTTCTAGCTGCTCCTGCCCAGATGTGGCAACAGTATTCCATCCTTGCACGTACCTGGCTCTTATATAGATAGAGAATTGCATCAGCAGTGAGATATCTACCGGATCGATAGAAAGATCCCACCATTTTTCCAGCGGCCTTGGCAACAGATTTGATGTATGTGTTCCATTTAAGATCAGGAGTAATGGTCAAGCCCAGAAGCTTGTCAAAACTTGAGGCCTGCTGAAGATGAGAGCCATTCATTTCAATTGATGCCAGATGTGGATCAGAATGTTGATGATGTAAAGAGAGAAGCTTGGTTTTAGATGCATTAAAAGTAACCAGCCACTCCTTTCCCCATTGTACAACGTGCTCAAGATCAGAGGAGAGAGAATTGGAGAGAACTTGGTCGTTTACTGTCTTAGATGTGCTACCATAAATGGTAGTGTCATCAGCATAAATGTCTACAAATGATGTAAGGATGTGATTTGGAAGATCATTAATGTAGATCAGGAAAAGAGTTGGGCCCAGGATGGACCCCTGAGGGACACCAGCATTAGCATATATAACAAAATTGTATTTTCTTTTTAAATAAATAGAAAAGAGGGTTTTTATATAAATATCAATGCACACAAAAGAAAAACAAATTCATAGGAGTATAGCTAGATGGATAGATTAAATAGAAAACAGTGATTGGGATGAAAATTGTGGGTTTTTTTTGTTTTTTTTTACATTGTTGCCCACCCATATTTCTCCAAATTAATCGTTAGTGGAAATTATCCCATTTTTAAAATTACTTTTTAGTGACCTGTGTCCTCAATTTAATTATTATTTTTTTTTTTTGTTCAAGATTAAAAAAAATTCTTATGTTGTTTGTATGTCCATGTGTACAAAGGAAATGTATAACATTTAAAAATTTTCAGAAACTGTTATCAGATGAAATATTGCAATTATATAATTTTTTTTCTTATGACAATATTGAATTACAATGATAATGTCGTTAGTTTGAAAAATTAATTTTTCAAAATATTGATTTGATTAAGGACTTCAGGGGCTTTCTTTTTGTAATGTTCCTGAAATATGAAACTTTTTATTTATTTATTTATTTTTTTTATTGCTAACATCTATGATGCTTTAATTTCATAAACACAAAAATAAATTCATGTGTTTTTTTTTGTTTTTTTTTGTACTTAAAACTATAATACTATAACATTAGTAAAGTTTTTTTGTTTGCACAAAATAAGTAAATGAAAATACTGGTAGTAATCCACTCAATAAACATCACCGTAACATTTATTGGGTGGATTTCTATCAGCATTGTTTTTTATTTTCGAGTTTTAAGCATTTCTCTGGATTATCCCGGTAGGTAGAAGAGTAATTTGTTGCTTTTAGTAAAACTTATTTGTTGTATATTTACTGTTGAACTTTTTGTTCTGTAAAAGATGTTCACTTTTTTTTTTTTTTTTAAGCAAAGAATAACAGAAATGATGATCGTAACATCCTTTTATCTCACAAGGCAATGGCTTTCTGCATCTGATGCACTGCAGCATCTGCTGTGACTATACAGTCGAAACTGGAGTTGCCTGTCCAGATGCAGGCCAGAGCGGGTGATAAGACCTAGGTTTGACTAGTTTCCAGGGTCCCCCTCTTGGCATAGCAGACAAAATCCAACAGAAAAGCAAGACAATACAATTGGAGCCAGCAAAGCTGCCGGAAAGGTGTTGTAGTACTTCACCATGTGACTATTGGAACTTTAAACCAGATTTTTATCAGTGTTTATTCCCTTAACCTTTGTTTTTCCCAAGGCAGTGGAGCTATTTCCTCATAGCTGAGAAATGTTTCTTTTTTGTTTTTTCTTTCAATCAGCAATCCAAGATGTTAAAATGCTGACGGCCAATTGAATATGATTGAAACAAACATTTGTTTTTACTTATAGTTCAATTTTTTTTTTTTTTTTTTTTTTTTTTAATTTTTAAATAAAATAACAAAATAGGTTGTTAGAAAGATTAATAAAAATTGAATAAGTATACATATTTTTTCTTTTTTTATAGTTGGTTTATTCCGATTATTGGACATATGGGCATTGCAACTTCATCAGGTGTCATTCGGGATTTTGCAGGACCCTATTATGTATCGGTAAGTACAAGTGTTATGTTAGAAAATATATGGCATTCTCATTTTTAGTTTAAAAATGAGAACATTGAATCTACTGTAAAGAAAAAAAAATAAAATTCTTCCTTTAGGGTTCCATTATCAAAGTGCGACAAAAGGATCTCACTTTAGTAAAATGTGCAATTCAGGGATCAAGACCTATGCTGTGTTAACGACTTGCATTCTGGCAGGTTTTTCTGCACCCATGTCGTGTTTAAAATACCCACATAACTTTGGTGCTGATGCAACTTTGTTGGAGACTTGGGTCAGTCCAGTCAGCATCCTAAAAGGCAATAAAAACTCATCATGAACAATAACAAATATTCATTAGAACACCTTTGTGTAAAAATAATATAAACAAAACAAAACTTTGTTTCTCTTGTTTGGGGAAAAGAGACAAATGGAGACAAACTGGTACTAATTCTAGGTTCAGGAACTTCAGAGTTTTCATTGTACTTTTGTTCCTTAGAGAAGATTGATTTAAAAATATTTTTTTTTGTTTCTTGCCTCTGATCAGTTCTTGTCTCTCATTCTATTGAACTCCTAAAAAGTTTTTTTTTTTTGTTTTTACTTGAGGTGACTCTATTCTGATTGGCTAACCAAACCACAAATCATTTTGAGTTTTCTTACTATTTTAAATTTACCCACCTAGCTAAAATACATTTGTTTTTTTTTTAATTTTTGAGATGAGGATTAATAATTTGTATCATTTGAACTGCTGTTCTCATCTTTAGTGTTATTATTACAATGTTTCGGCCAATATCTCTAACCTTCTTCAGGTGTATTGTCAAATTTGATCATCTTTTTACCAAACTCTGGAATCTGCACAAAATTTCAAATGAAAATCTTTATTTAATCTTATTTGGGAATAACATGCTCTCGTTTCGTTAGCCATGAGTAGGCAGAAGTAAATAATTTGCAATTGTATTTCTAATATTTCCTGCACTGAGAATTGAACCATCAATGTTCAGAAAAGTTTCACTTAGAACTGAATTTTTACCTAGTACTTTATCTGTTATGCCACAGGTCCTTGTGGATTTCTACTTGATTGTGGCTGACAGAATGAGAACATGTTATCCCTGTGGATTAAATAATTTGAAAATCTTTGCAGATTTTCAAGTTAGACAGAAAGATTCTCGAGTTCAAAGAATGATTTCAGAGTTCGACATAATACATCTTAAGAAGGTCAAAGGCTACATCGTCAAAACATTGTGATAATGATGCTCCAGATGAGTACACCAGTCTTTATTTTATTTATTTATTTTTTTTTTACATAGGAGTCACCAATTATTAAGGCCCAGAGGCCACTCGAGGATAAGGGTTATTAAGTGTACAGTAGTCAATGGGATAATATTGTAGTAATCGTTAGTAGTGGAAATTTGGTAAATTGGATTACTTAAGAGGACGGTTCATCAAGAATTTGTTTATGTTGGACTTGAAAACAACCAAATTGTAGTCAGCCGGAAAACAGGCAAACGGAATAGTTCCACGGGCATGCAGTTCTAAGAAAGAAGCTTAGTTTATGGAATTATGTTTTTTGTTTAGGCACAGATAAAGACAAGAACAATGTAAAGAAATACTTTTGTATCAAAATTGCCAAAATTTTAACATTTATCTAATATGAATGTAAAATTTTAACATTTATGAATGTAAAATTTTAACATTTATGAATGTAAAATTTTAACATTTATCTAATATGAATGTAAAATTTTAACATTTATGAATGTAAAATTTTAACATTTATGAATGTAAAATTTTAACATTTATCTAATATGAATGTAAAATTTTAACATTTATCTAATATGAATGTAAAATTTTAACATTTATCTAATATGAATGTAAAATTTTAACATTTATCTATATGAATGTAAAATTTTAACATTTATCTAATTTGAATGTAAAATTTTAACATTTCTGTAATATGAATGTAAAATTTTAACATTTATCTAATATGAATGTAAAATTTTAACATTTATCTAATATGAATGTAAAATTTTAACATTTATCTAATATGAATGTAAAATTTTAACATTTATCTAATATGAATGTAAAATTTTAACATTTATCTAATATGTAAAATTTTAACATTTATCTAATATGAATGTAAAATTTTAACATTTATCTAATATGAATGTAAAATTTTAACATTTATCTAATATGAATGTAAAATTTTAACATTTATCTAATATGAATGTAAAATTTTAACATTTATCTAATATGAATGTAAAATTTTAACATTTATCTAATATGAATGTAAAATTTTAACATTTATCTAATATGAATGTAAAATTTTAACATTTATCTAATATGAATGTAAAATTTTAACATTTCTGTAATATGAATGTAAAATTTTAACATTTATCTAATATGAATGTAAAATTTTAACATTTCTGTAATATGAATGTAAAATTTTAACATTTCTGTAATATGAATGTAAAATTTTAACATTTCTGTAATATGAATGTAAAATTTTAACATTTCTGTAATATGAATGTAAAATTTTAACATTTCTGTAATATGAATGTAAAATTTTAACATTTCTGTAATATGAATGTAAAATTTTAACATTTCTGTAATATGAATGTAAAATTTTAACATTTCTGTAATATGAATGTAAAATTTTAACATTTCTGTAATATGAATGTAAAATTTTAACATTTCTGTAATATGAATGTAAAATTTTAACATTTCTGTAATATGAATGTAAAATTTTAACATTTCTGTAATATGAATGTAAAATTTTAACATTTCTGTAATATGAATGTAAAATTTTAACATTTCTGTAATATGAATGTAAAATTTTAACATTTATCTAATATGAATGTAAAATTTTAACATTTATCTAATATGAATGTAAAATTTTAACATTTATCTAATATGAATGTAAAATTTTAACATTTCTCTAATATGAATGTAAAATTTTAACATTTCTCTAATATGAATGTAAAATTTTAACATTTCTCTAATATGAATGTAAAATTTTAACATTTCTCTAATATGAATGTAAAATTTTAACATTTATCTAATATGAATGTAAAATTTTAACATTTATCTAATATGAATGTAAAATTTTATTCTTTAACCGGTGTTTCAATCAGCAAACTTTACAAAGCGATAACTAGTCAACTCATGTGTATATGTATTCTGATGTGTTGAGCAGATTCAATCACATAATTTCAAAAGAAAGAATATTTAGTTTGAAGGGTGAAGAGAAAAGATCAGTGGAAAATAACAGAAATATGTATAACTTGTGTGTCAGCGAGCTTAATATAGTGAAAGAAAAGGTAAGACGAATGACAATGTGTAAGCTGTCTGCTTCTTTCTCTTTTTTCAACGTCACCAGGCCAAAAGAGAGGGGGATGGAATAGTTGGCAAGGTGTAGCATTAGCTTGTATCAGCTGCTTTCTTGGTTTCCATCATGGCAAACATTATTATAGAATTGTATATATCATTACTTTTTTCTTTTTTTTTACTGCTCACTCCTCATGTTTCATCTCCTAATATAGTTAAAAGCTGAAATATTAGAAAATTCTCCTAATTAGTGCCTTATACATATGGTTTTAATTTAATTAAAATCGGAGATATATATTTGAAGTAGAGCTGATGGTACATAGTTTAGTATAGATTCAGGAACACTTCCATTGTCTTCTCCAGGAAACTAAAATTTTATAAAAATAGGATATATTTGTCTTAAAGTGGTTATGCTCTCATTAGTTCACTTAAGCGTGCATTTAAAAATTCCGGAACACTTTGTGATAAGTTTTACATAAGAATATATTTTTAGATTTTATGTAAATTCTCTAACCTTTCTTTCTATGAGAAACACAACAAACCGCGTGCATGCATAAACAGACACTTAATTTTATATATATATATATATATATATATATATATATATATATACACACACACACACCCTTTTTTTTTTTTTTTTTTTTAGATAATTACTCTAGATGGTTTAACAAAACTAGAAAATATCAATGTTTAAATTATATAATAGCAATATGAAAAGGATTTTTATTGCATACTTTTCAATGTTTTCTACAAATCCATTACATGTGCCTGTGAATTTAATATCCCTTTGACACTTCCTCTTTCAGGAGAAGCCAGTTCAACCCGCCTTGGGTAAATGCCATACAACAATACAAATCCATCTATTATTATGCAAAAGTTGTTGCAATATTTTTTATATAAAAAGGAGGGTATGATCACGAAAAATTGGAAGATTCTACTTATAGACACTGACGATAGGAACTGACCAATCAAATGGAGCCATGCTCTGCTAGCAAACAGAAGCCAGAATTGCTCCATAAAAAATATTGAATCTTTTAGCATTCGAGCACATAATTTTTTGTGTCAACGCAAGAAAGATGTTTTGCTCTTTGCCTGCAAAATTTTAAAGTCTGAGACTGTTCTATAGAAGAGCTATACACTGAAAACTCTTATGAAATTAAACCTGACTTTCAATTCAAGAATCAATGTTTGTTTGCAAGTTTTTTTTCCTATATATTTTACTTGTATAAAATATGGTTTTTTGGATTGAGTTATGTTTTAAATTGTTTTTAATTGCTTTGTAATGAACTCATCAAATACCCATTACTTACCATTTCTGTCCTTTCCACCTCCTCCTCCTCCCACTGTAACATGTTTGACCTCCTACTCTTATGTTATACACTGTCTATGACTCTACCTTCTGTCACTCTCTCTCTCTGTGTTTAATAACAGTGAAAGGTAATCAATTTCCATCCCTTACCGCTTCTTTTGACTTTCTTTCTCTATTGATGTAGAGAAACAAAAGAAAAACAAATACTATAATTTAACCTATAGTTGGAAAAAGATGGAGATATAGTGAGCAGAAAGCGATATATTTTGGATTTGTCTTTTTATTTAAAAAAGAAACATTAACTGTCTTTGCAAATACACTTTTTCCTGATTCAAACAATCTAACTAGAGTTCAATGGATGATCCAACGGGTCACAGTTTTTGGTTCCCCCAACTTCATTCCTGTTCGTTTGTTCACACTTTTCTCAAGAGCCACACATTAGATTTTTAAAAAATTTTGCACAAACATTAGTCATGGTGAAAGTAAATTTTTGCCAGAACGGATTTTCCGGAATAACTCTGGTTGCACCCCTAGGGGCCATTATAGGGGTAAAATTGACTCAAAATCATTTGTCTGTTCATTTGTTCGCACTTTTCTCAATAGCCACACTTTAGATTTTTTAAAAATTTTGCACAAACATTAGTCACGGTGAAATAATTTTTCACTTGTGGAGGAGGATTCCACATGCTCAGCTTGTTTTAGTGTAAATATAAAATCCAATCATTTTTTTTTTTTTTTTTTTACATAAACTATAGCTTTTAATTGATGCCTCTATATATCGCTGGAAACACATCGTTTCCCTCACTGGATATGTTGATATATTTATCTACCCAACATATGTCGGGTTTTAATTGTCATGTTTTGTAACTATTAACAATGCTTTTTGTTCTAATAAAATCATTCGATTTGTCATTCGATTCCTCATTCGATTTGTGCCTTTGCTATAAAAAGGCCATCATACACAGACTTCATAGTTGAATGATTTACAAATTTATTGTTAGTTGAATATCGTCAACCAATTATCGCTTTGCAATTAATTTACTTGATGAAAATTAAATGCAAATGTTTTATAAAGAAAAGTTAAATTCATTTCTAGGACGAATGACACAAAAATATAATTCTTTGTAATAATAAAATGGTGTCATCACAAATTGTGTTTGTTATGCCTCTTCGCAAAATCATTGTTGTTAGTGGCATAATTGTCATAGTTTTTGTTAAATTATCTTTTATTTTGTTGTAGCTGGGACGGGGCATCCTACCAGATTCCAAACATTCACCTGGTATCTTAGACATTCGAACCAAGAGATCTTTTTAAGAGTCTAACTGTTCCTAAAGAGCAATTGTTTGTATCTGTTGCAATATTTTTAATTCATAATGGGGTATGATCTCACAGTCGGGCGATTCTATTTATAAATGATGCTGCTAGGAACTGACGAATCCAATTAATTCACGTTCTGCTACCAACCAATCAGAAACCAGAATTACTCCATAAATATTAAACCTTTTCTGTAGCAATTTCGCATGTTTTTTCCGTCTCGACACGGTAAGAATATTTTGCTCTGTGGAACTGTCTACTGCAAACCAGTCACCTCTCAAGACTTGTTTAGAACAACGGACCATCGGAAACTGTTCTGAAACTAAACCTCTAGAAGTGTAAGCCATATTATGCGCCCAGCGTGCGCCTTTATTTCGATGGATCTGAACCAAAATTCGAATTGTGGCAAGTTAAATTTCTAGGATATCTACGAATCCAAAAGCTACACAAAGTACTTCAAACACAACCTGAAAACAGAAACGACCCCAACTTCATTGAAAAGAACGCAACTGTCTTTGCGGAATTAATACAGTGTTTAGATGACCGAAGTCTATCACTGGTAATGAGAGAAGCCCTGGACGATGGCTGCAAAGCATTGAACATATTGAGCGAGCATTATTTATCGAAAGGAAAACCCAAAATTATTTCTTTATACACTGAACTGACCCCTTTAAAACGAATGGAAGCCGAAACTATTACTGATTATATTATAAGAGCCAAAATAACTGCAAATTCTTTAAAAATGTCTGGTGAAGTTATAAGTGACAGTCTGTTAATTTCCATGGTCATTAAGGGATTACCGAGTGATTTCAAGCCATTTACTACCGTGATAACCCATAAAGAAAAACCCATGACTTTTAGCCAATTCAAGGTAGCACTCAGAAGTTACAAAGAAACTGAAAAAATGATTACAGAAAAAAACGAATCTACAAATATCATGAAATTTAAAAATACACACATAAAAATACCAAAATTAAATTATACCCATGCCAGGAATAAAAACTGCAACTTTGCCAAAAACAATTTTTCTCCTAAGAAAAGTACAAAAATTATTTGCTATAATTGTGGACGACCTAATCAAGAGTTTCCAATGTAGATACAGGACTCAAAATGGCGACTCCATTAAAAATGTGGAGAGCTCTGTTAGCGAACACATTTTTATTTTCGTGTACGTTTGATGCTTCAACAAACAATAATAATTTTCTTGTCGATTGTGGGGCCACGGCACATGTGATTACAAAGGAATCTGATTTTATCAATTTTGACCCCAACTTTAAGCCACAAAATCATTTTGTAGAACTAGTTGACGGAGGTCGAGTAAATGATATTGTTTTGAAAAGAGGCGATGCTAAAATCTCGCTAAAGAACAATAAAGGTGAACTATGTTTCTGTGTTCTAGAAAATGTTCTTCTAATCCCAAAATTTAAACAAAATATATTTTCTATACGAGCTGCCACAAAACAAGGTGCAAATATAAACTTTAGCCCTAATAAATCAAAACTAGTATACCTGAATGGAACTATATTCGACATTAAAGAAAATGGAAGACTATATTGTTTAAATAGTGTAGTCCCATTGAAAACCGCCTGCCATGATCTATAGACATGGCATAAAATTCTTAGACACTGCAATATTCCTGATATCAAAAAGTTGCCGACTGTAGTTGATGGAATGCAAATACAAACATCAAAAACCTTCAACTGCGACGTCTGTACGCAAGGGAAAATGACAAACTATCAAAACAAGATAGCAGACAAAAAGGCCAAAAAAATCCTATCAATGGTGCATTGTGACTTGAATGGTCCCATGGAACCGATGGCCAGAGAACATAGATATGTGTTGAATTTCGTAGATGACCATTCAGGTTTAATAATGGTTTACTTTTTAAAGAACAAATCTGATACCCTGCTAGCAACTAAAAAATATCTAGCCAACATGGCTCCCTACGGTGAAGTCAAGTGTATTCACTCTGACAACGGTACGGAATTTACCAATAAAGACTTTGAACTTTTACTAATTAACCATCATATCAGGCATGAAAAATCAGCTCCTAGATCGCCACACCAAAATGGGACTGCTGAAAGAGCGTGGCAGACACTTTTTGAAATGGCAAGATGCCTACTCATTGAATCAAAACTCCCCAAAAACCTCTGGACGTACGCACTTATGGCGGCAGCCTATATACGCAACAGATGTTTTAACAAAACACTATCTAAAACTCCATATGAATCTTTCTGTGGTAAAAAAACAAATTTAAGCAGAATGCATATATTTGGTTCAACTTGCTTCGCATATATAGATAAAGAGTAAATTGAATATTAAAGCCGACAGAGATATATTTCTTGGATACGATAAAAACAGTCCAGCCAATTTAGTATTTTTTTCAGAGAAAAATAAAATAAAAAGAATCCGATGTGTAAAATTCATAGACACGTTTAATTTTATAGACGAAAACCAGTCATATGAAGATGAAATTATATTCCCTCAAATAATTAAAACAAACGAAGACAATAAAAATGACGGAGACAAGAGTATCCATGATGATGATGATAAAGGCGAAAGATATCCCAAAAGAAATAGAAGGCAACCCGATTTTTTGTGGTCGACAATATAAAAGATTATCAAATCGACTATTGCTATTCAATGGAAAATGCGCCAAAAAACTTTAACGAAGCAATTAATTCAGAACATTGTAATGAATGGAAAATTGCCATGAAAAAAGAAATAGATTCCTTAACCGAAAATGATACCTATACGGTAGTGCCTCTCCCAAAAGATAAACATGTTATTTCTACAAGATGGGTTTTTACAAAAAAAGACCACAGCATCAGGCGCAGAACAGTACAAAGCTAGAGTTGTTGCTAAAGGGTACTCTCAGATTTATGGTATAGAATATTTTTCTGTTTTCATCGACCACAAACCTAATGACAATCAGAATTTTACTGCAAATTGCATCGCAATATGACCTAAACATCCATCAAATGCATGTAAAAAAATGCTTATTTGAATGCCCCAATAGACTGAAATTTATATTACCCCTCCAGAGGGATTTATAATGAAAAATAAAAATAGCGTGTGGTGACTTAACAAGTCATTATGTGGTCTAAAGCAGAGTGCTCAGTGTTGGAACACAGTATTCCATGATTATATTATTAAACAACAATTTAAACAATGCGCTGTAGACCCCTGTTTATATACTCAACACAAAGATGATAAACTACTGATTTTGGTTTTGTGGGTCGATGATATTTTAATCGCATCAAATTGTGACATAATGTTAACCGATGTTAAGAGCAATAAAGTAAAAGATTCAAAATGACCGATCTTGGCAAAATATCCTGGTTTTTTTGGGTAGAAGTTACTCAAAGCAAAGGACTTGTTACAATGAATCATCGAGATACATCGACAAAATACTATTAAAATTTGAAATGGGAGAGTGCAAGAAACACTCTACACCGGTTGAAAATGATATTAATAAAAATATACACACAGAATCTGAAATAATAAATGATAAGCAATACCGTGAAATTATAGGTAGTCTTGTATACTTAATGACTGCAACCAGACTCGACATATGCTATACAGTAACAAAACTGTCACAAAACTTATCACGACCGACAATGAAGGATTTAAATAGAGCTAAACAAGTCCTGCGTTATTTAAAAGGAACTAAAGAACAGAAGTTAGTATTTAGAAAATCAAGAAATCCCCTAAAATTAGAAGGGTTTTCGGATTCAGATTGGGGAAACGACGAAGATCGAAAAAGTATATCTGGACATTGTTTCAGGTTCAGAAAATGGGCCTATTATTTCATGGAAATCTAAATAGCAACTCTCTACGTGTGAAGCAGAATTTATCGTGATCACACACACGACCCAGGAAGCACTCTACCTTAAAAATATCCTAAAGACTATTTTAGAGCCAGAATTAACTAAAAGCCCTGTTGTAATTGTGATAATCAAGCCAGTATAGTCTTCGCACAGAACATGATAATCAACCAAAGATCTAAGCATATAGATATAAAATACCATTTCATAAAAAACGAGGTGAAAAAGGAATCCATTATTTTGAATTACATATCATCAGAACAAAATATCGCTGATGTATTCACGAAACCCGCAACAAGAATAAAGCGTTTTTTCTCAAAACTTGTTGGGGATTCTACTGAATATTTTCTTTTTTTTTCTTTTTTTTTTTTTTTTTTTTTTTTTTTCACCATCCTGTATATATATATAAATTTCTATATATCAAAAAAAAAAAAAAAATTAGTCCTGGACAAGATGTTAAACTGTATCCATTTTATTTGTATTAACACTTTAACCTACTAATGTGTAACTAATACTTTTGCTGAAATAAAACAAAAAAAAAATTTTTTTTAAAAAGTCACTTTTTAAAAACCTCTTTGTAATTTTTCTTTTCGACAAAATACTTTTTGCATGCTTATTTTAAGGTGCGCAGAAATAACAAATGACTTTTATTTAGTTTTTGTGCACGTTAGTTTTTTATTTTTCAAAAATGTCCCTTTTTTTTTTTTTTTTGGCATTGCTTTAATTAACAAAAAAAAACAAACAAAACAAAAAACTCTTTAAACGGGTACATATTGCATGTATGTTTATTTATGTATATTTATTTATATGTATGCGTTTTTTCTTTTTTTTTTTTTTTTTTTTAACAAAACTGCATAATCAAATGTAAGAAATGGCTTCTTTTTTCACATACCCACCCCTTTTTAAGGTTAAAATACCTTCCATTTCTTTTATTTCTCTTCTCTGTACACATATCTGTTTTGACATTTGAACACAATTAAAAATGGCGTCTTTTTACATGCTAAAATTTTAAGATCCAAATGATTTCTAATTTTTGTTATGCATAATTCAATATAAAAATATATATTTATTTTTGAGCAGAACAAACACAAGGGACTTCCCCATTATAAAAATAGGGGGATGTTGCAATATTTTTAATTCATAATGGGGTATGATCCCACACAGTCGGACGATTCTATTTATAAACGATGCTGCTAAGAACTGACGAATAGAATTAATTCACGTTCTGCTACCAACCAATCAGAAACCAGAATTGCTTCATAAATATTAAACCTTTTTTGTAGCAATTTCGCATGTTTCTTCCGTCTCGATACGGTAAGAATATTTTGTTCTGTGGAACTGTCTACTGCACACCAGTCACCTCTCAAGACTTGTTTATAACAATGAACCATCGGAAACTGTTCTGAAACTAAACATGGCTTATACTTCTAGAGTATCTCTCTTGCACTTGGTTCACTGATGAGTATATTTGTCAGGTAGTTTTTGAAATTCTTTTTCATGAGTCCGGTTGCCCAATAATTACTGGAATGATGAGAATCTTCCTAACATTCCAGTTTCTTTTCATGTCAAACATAAGATTTTAGTATTTCATTATCTTTTTCCTTTTAGCTCTGTTTAACCCAGCCTCCTTGTAGACACTAACTTCTAAGGTTGCTTCTTTCTCCTTGTCCCATATCATGTCAGGTTTTATAGTCCTATTTTTTTTTTATGCATATAGCTGTAGGAATTGCATAGTCATAGTGGATGGTATATTGTTTATTTCTAGCTGTTCTTTCTGGTAACTCCAAGAATTTGCTGCTTTCAATATTCAAAATTTTACAGATGGTTCTGTGGAGATATTTACACACTCCATTGTGTCGCATTGTATAGTAGCCGTTCCCCAGCAGAACCTTACATATGGATGTCAGGTGGCTCACACTCACTTGTTGTCATTGTTGAGACCACTCATCTTAAAATCATTGATCATCAGTGTTGATCTTGGCCAACCATCATCATCCTGAAGCAACACTTTTTAGCCAGAGCCTTCCTTATCTATATATTTCTGGGTCGATTCATCCAGAAAATACTTAGCATGTTATATATATATATATATATATAAATAATTATTGGGAAAATGTGTGTGTGTGAGTGAGAGGACACTTCTTTACCTATATACTCAACAAATTTTTATCTACAAACTTGAAATTAATATACAGAGTATCCAGACAGAAAAAGGTCTAGTAAGGGGTCAAAATTGAAAACTTGGTATGTGGGAGTCATCGGATTTTTATCTGTTTGTGATCTGTTTCATGAATGCGCAGGCGTGAATCGTTCGCATGACATTACTTATATTAAGAATAAGTAGGGTTGAAAACACTTTTTAAAGATTGTGTCAAGCTTGCCTAATGGTTATTATACTTGACTCGCTGTCTTTAGGTTTTGGTTTGATATCAGCTCAAGTATTGTTTCTCTTTACTTACAAGAAGTGAACTGTTTAGAAAAAAAAAAAAAAATTTCTTTGTTTCTTTTTCTCTCTGTCCTGCTCTAAGCAAGTCTGATAACCTAGTCCACAAATTCCAAAATTCCATCATGACAAGTTTCAAGAAAAAATACATGATTAAACCCGGATCTCTAACTTCCAATGCAGACCCCTACTACCATGTCTCCTTCTCCAACATCAGGGGTCTACGTTCTAACCTTCCAGAAGTTGAAACCCAATTACAGAAGACTAAACCTGACCTTTTATTTTTAAGCGAGACGGGCGGGCTATTTTACTAAATGAGTTCGTAATTAAAGGATACTCTAACTTAACATCTAAATCTGACCCCCAAGATCGCCATGGGCATGGAATATGTGCCTATATTAAAGATGGCTTTCCATGTGGTAGGAACATCTCCAGAGAAGATCCTAACTTACCCTATATGTGCTTTCGGGTTGCACTTGCTCACACTACTGCATTTATATTTACTCTATCGCCCCCACAACAGCGGAGTTACTATCTTTAAAAGCATATCTGAGAAAATTGGCCAAGTCTTATCTGCTTATCCTTCAGCTAAAATTTATGTATGTGGAGACTTCAATGTTCACAACGTGGAATGGTTGACCCACTCAAACAAGACCGATGATGAGGGGAGGTTCTGCCATGATTTCTCCATTGCTTATGATCTCACTCAGATTGTTCACGAACCCACCCGTGTGCCCGACAATGACGGCCAGTATGCGAGTCTACTAGACCTTTTTCTCACAACTTGCCCTGAACTATGTTCAGTTTCTGTTCTGTCTCCTCTTGGATCTTTCGACCATTCTGTTGTATCAATTAAGATAAAAATGAAATATAAGACCCCCAGACATACCTCTCCATTGTACAGTATATCGATACATATGGCTGACTGGGATAGCTTCCGTACATTTATATCTGATCTACCTCTGTGTTCCATGTTTAAAAAGGATGTGTCCTCTATAGTATCAGACCTGACAGAATGGTTAATTATAGGTATAGACTGTTTCATACCCTCGGAAAAGTTCCAGCAAAAACCTAACAGCCAGCCATGGTTCTCTCCAGAATGTGCTGCTGCTATTGTGCACAGAAATCACTTTTTCCACTGCTTCCAACATAATAGATGTATGGAAACTAAAGCCACTTTTAGGACTGCCAGCAACCATTGTAAGAAAGTAATAAAGAACGCAAGAGTTCTATGCTCAGTCTGTAAAGTCCAAAGCAGCTGAACAGCGGCTTAGTTCCCACCAGTTTTGGCAAATAGCAAACAGAATCCTGAACAGAAGCGTGTGCTCTATCCCAACTATCATCAATGGACCTGAGGTAATCTCATCAGCATCAAAGCCAAACTCTTTGCCAAGAACTTTGCAGCCAATTCTACCCTTTGCGACCAAGGCCGCCAACCCTCAATATTTCCTCTTGTATCAGAAAACACGCTATGTGATATGCATATATCTGTATGTGATGTTTTCAAGCTAATCAAAAATTCCAGTAAAGCAACTGGCCCTAACGATATTCCAATTATAGTACTCAAAAAAACTTCAACCGGAACTAGCGCCTATACTTACAAAACTATTTAAACGTTGTCTTAAGGAGAATTGCTTCCCATCACCCTGGAAAATCTCATCAGTATGCCCTGTATTTAAGAATTTAGGTGATCGATCATCCCCCTCTCAGTACATGCCAATAAGTCTCCTGTGCGTCATGAGTAAGTTGCTGGAATCTGTGTTAAATACAGAAGTAATCAACCATCTCGGCAAAAATAACCTTTTTAGTGACACACAATATGGTTTCCGTTCTGCTAGATCTACAGCAGATGTGCTTACAGTTATATCTCATGGCAACCTATCTAGGGCAATTGCTCTTGACATATCTAAGGCCTTTGATAGGGTATGGCATAAAGGTTTACTTCACAAGATCTCTAGCTGTGGTATAGCTGGAAATATCTTCTCAATTATTAAATCATTTCTTTCTGACAGGTTCATAAGAGTAGTAGTTGATGAGCAAAAATCAGAAGCTCACAGTATTAATGCTGGAGTCCATCAGGGGTTCATCCTGGGCCCAACTCTTTTCCTAATCTACATTTAATGATCTTCCAAATCACAGCCTTACATCATTCGTAAACATTTATGCTGATGACACTACCATCTATGGTAGCACATCTAAGTCAGTAAACAACCAAGTTCTCTCTGATTCTCTCTCCTCTGATCTTGAGCACGTGGTACAATGGGGAAAGGAGTGGCTAGTTACTTTTAATGTATCTAAAACCAAGCTTCTCTCTTTACATCATCAACGTTCTGATCCCCATCTGGCATCAGTTGAAATGAATGGCTTTTGTCTTGAGGCCTCAAGTTTTAACAAGCTTCTGGGCTTGACCTTTACTCCTGATCTGAAATGGAACAGGTACATCAAATCTGTTGCCAAGGCCGCTGGAAAAATGGTGGGATCCTTCTATAAATCCAGTAGATATCTCACTGCTGATGCTATTCTATCTATATAAGAGCCAGGTACGTGCAAGGATGGAATACTGTTGCCACATCTGGGCAGGAGCTGCTAGAAAGGACTTGTCCTGCCTTGATAGAGTTCAAAATAGACAGTAGTCCCGTAGGAGATATCCTTTTCTCTTCCCTGCAACCACAGAAGAGATGTTGCGAGTTTATCTCTGCTGTATCGTTATTTTCATGGAAAGTGTTCGACTGAGCTTCAGTCTATGGTTCCCCCCTCGCCAAACTTTCACAAGAAACACTTGTCTAGCTGAAAACACTATCAATAATTCCCCCCACTCTTTATCTGTGCCTAAACCTAAACGTAGATTCCATGAACAAAGCTTCTTTCTTAGAACTGCACACCTGTGGAATTGTCTTCCGTTTTCCTGCTTTCCAGCTGACTACAATATGGTTGTGTTCAAGTCTAACGTAAACAAGTTCTTGATGAGCCGTCCCACTTAACAAATTTACTGAATTTCCATTACTAACGATGTCTATATTGTCCAATTTCTACTATACACTCTTTAACCCTTATCCTCGAGTGGCCTCTTGGCCTTGATAAGTGGTGATGATAAGTGATGATGTGTAAAAAAAAAATAAAATAAATAAAATAATATTCACATGCACATATCTCAGTTTTTGCATGAATCAAAATATGATATTTATGTGTATTTTATGATCCTGCAAGGCTGGGCTTCCTGCTAGTATATAATTATTTTTTCATACCTACACTAGTGTTTCATACTGATGCAATCATTAGTATAGGAGATGATAATTCTTATAGAGATGATTTGAACCCAGCCACTGCTAAGCTTTTACCTTTGAGCCACCAAACAATTACTACGGGGATGAAAGGAATTAAGAACTGATAAAGACATTTAATGCGCAGTTAAGGATTTATACGGATTATTATTTGATGTGAAAATAAGCACAAATTTAACCATATTCAGCCGTCAATTTGGTATAAAGCATTCCTTCTAAATCAACAGGCTATAAATTTGTCCGTTTTTAATGGGCTAAAATTTCATATATATAACTAGTCGGATCTTGTTCAGATATTATACAGGAAAATTTTATTCTACATTTTTGTTAATCGTTACACATTCTTAAAACTTTTTATATACTCCCTAGATTATAATATCTCTGATTTACAAAACGAGGTCATGTCTATCTTTTATTTTAGTGACTTTTACATGCTATTTACATGGTATTTCTTACTCTCCGCATATTTGTTTGGCTTTTCCGTATAAAAAAGCGAAACTGAATCCGGTGCAAATACGTCTACCTGGCACTTGTGCCAGGGACGTCCAGAAAGCAATCAGCTTTGATCAATGCAGGGAAAACATGTCATATCAGACAACTGCTATTCATTTGAACACTCCCCTTTTTGTGGGGAGCTGGTTTTTCTAAACATCTTGAGGAAACAAACAAATACGCATAAAGCTTAACTGGCTCTGCATGATTTCATTTCTCTATCGTGTGATGTTTGACCTAGAAAACCAGACGTTAATTTTTAAGCGTTTAATTTCAACCATTCTCAGTTCTCTGCCCTCTTAGCGTCGCGGTAAGATGTCAGGCTTCCTTTTCAGCCTTCGCCTCAAGGCTACTTGCCTACTAAAACTTTTTTTCACTACGCACACACACTGACAAACACCCGAGCAATGCCTGGCACCCCTGCTAGTCTATTATATAAAAGTGAAAATGTTTGTGTGTGCGCTTTTTTGTATGACCGACAAAGGCTTTTTTTCGGAGGGGTGCTTGGGGGTGGGGTCACTAATTCTTACAACTTTTTATACACTTCCTAGATTATAATGTATCCAATTTCCGGAAGGAGGTCATCTCTATCTTTTATTTGAGCGACTTTTATTTTATAAAATTCCCGCTATTCTGTCTTCTTGCGTATAAAAAAAAGCGAAACTAACGAAAGGAAACGAAGCGATGGCATTTTTCTGGCTTTGTGCCAGGGATGTCCAGAAAGCAATTAGCTTTGATCACTTTGTGGAAAACCCCTCGTATCAGACAACTGCTATTCATGTGAACACTTGGGAGCTGGGAACGACCTTGTGATGAAAAAAAATAAATATCATGAGAGGAAGCTGAAAACTTAACTAGCCCCAGAAACTTTCATTTCTTTGCCTAATCCTGACCTAACTATCAGTGAGTCAATAGCTTTTGATTGACATCACTAAATTTAAATGCTTTGCACTTTCTTTGTCGTCATAGCGCAGCGGTAAGATTTCAGGTTTTCCGCCTTTATGTCACGGGTTTGAACCTGCCTGCCTACTAACATTTTTTGAGTTCTTTTATACTTCCAAACACCCCGGGCAACGCTGGGACCCCTGCTAGTCTTGCTATGAATTTAAAAAAAAAAAAACCCTGTAAAAAGCATATTTTTAGAAGTTAGAGTAATTATTTAAGGAAAACATCATTTTTTTTTTTTTTTTTTTCTTTTCAGGAGGATGAAATGGCTTTTGGAAAACCCACAAAGTGAGTTGATTTATTGTTTTGAACATTATATTGGCATAAAGATGAACATCTAAAATATAAATCTTTCCTGTCTGTTTAAATGTATGTATGTTTGTATATCTGCCTAAAACTCTCTACAGGGGTGATTGATTTTCATGAGTTTGGTATCATTTTGAAGTTCAACCCTTCAGATGACAAATATCGAAAAATTGGCTAAAAACATTAATTCCTTCACCCTCAACTGGGCTCTTTCTACAGGAAGGGGTCGCTTTTTTTGCCGATATTTTCAAAAGTCATCCTCTCTTTTCGATTTGCTAGCCTTAATTTAAACATTCGTTTCTTCTGGTTTGACGATAGATGCAACAGCAAAGGCGTTACTTTTGTTTGTTTGTTTGTTTTCACATTCTTTTCCTCCTTCGAGGTACGGGTTCGGACTTGCTTGCCTACTAGCCAGTTATTTATTTATTTTATTTTATTTATTTTTTTTTTTGCTCAATACCCACCTCCCAACACCCGGGCAACACTGGGCACCAAGACTAGAGATTATAGACAAAAAAATGAGAAAAGTCGACCATGATTATATACAAAAATGAAAGGTGAACATTATTATATACAAAAATCAATGAATAATAATGATAATATTATTAAATGGCCAGAAGACAATATTACCATAAAATCAGATAAGTTTGCAACAGAAATAACATAGGAGTGTTAAAATAAGTAATAAAATAATCTGAGAAACATTTACTAAAGTAAATAATTTGATAAAAAATGAAAAGCATCTTGATTTGTAGAAGTTAAGATCCTACAATCTGTTTTTATAATCTAAAAAAAAAAAATGCTTTTTTTTTCCTTCAGGAAATCCCTTTCTCATACCATTTATTTCTTTTGATAAAAAACTCTAATTAGGAATTTCGTTTACATAATGAATTTTGTGCAGCTTACTTGGAAAATTTATCCAACCAGCCAACTCATCAGCAGAAAATACAAACTAGTCATTTAGAGTCAAAAACATCATATTTTGCCTTTTTATCTGATTAGATGAATCACCTTAGAATTATATATATATTGTACTGATCCAGGTAGAGAGGGGAAAAGAAACTGAAGAAAATGATAAATAAATGAATAGCTATCAGTGCGATTAGCTAACCCCTCTTCCTCCTCCTCCTCCTCCTCCTTCACACACAACATCGCTAGCAGCAAAAGCTGTATCAACTTCCTCACACACGACATCACGAGCAGCAAGAACTCCACCACCACCTTTAACACCTTGCCTTTTTCCCTTCGCTCATCCATGTCACTATATAAAAACCAATGCACAAGGAAGTAGTAACAGCGATAAGAAAAGAGTGAGAAAGGAGAAAAGTCTTTAAGCGGGGAAAACAAAAAAACCCAGTCTTTTTTTTTTTTTTTTTTTTTTTTTTTTGGTCGAGACCACGAGGGAAGGGGATGGAAGAATTCCTCTCATCGTCATGTCAAAAAGCAATGGACAGAACCAATGACCAGATATGATGGACGAATCATCTCCGTATTATTCCAATGATAAAATGAAAGACTTTCTTTTGCCATCTAACTCTTATTCCCATAAAAGCGACTAAAAGGAACCTAATATTCAACCACAAGAAAAAAAATCGGCATGGAAATGATATCCACATGGAAGAATGTAAAATGACACAAAACACATGCAATTTTTGGGTCGACGAGATGATGTTGACGAATTTGAGACTACAGAAGGCGATATATCTGCATTCACAGACTTTTAAAAATAGTAATAAGAAAGAAGGAAGCTACACTGGTCAGGCGATTATATTTTATCTGCAGTTAAGTACCACATTTCTAATACCCCAACCCCTGCCTCCATCCATGTTTTTTGGACTGTTATTTCAGAATGATATCCATGTCAATTTTTTTTTAATTTTTTTTACTTTATTATTATTTTTTGTTTGATTTCATTATTTTATTTTGCTGCTGGTCTTCTCGTTTGCTCGACCTCACTCCGACCCATCGAGGTGTTGCATCAAGTTTCAATTATGTTTAATAAAGCCTTTATGATATTTTATCTGTGTTCTGTCATTATTGCTTTGCGTTCAAATCATTCAAGGTTAGATGAGAATCTAATTAGAATTATCACCGAACATATGGGTAGATAACAAGGTGTTCGGAGAGGAAATGCTGGAAGAATTGCCAGCAGGAATGGCAACTATGACGTTAGCCGAAGTAGAAATCGAAGGCCAAAATATTAGCTAAGATGGAAATAGAAAAAGCCAGAATTGAACAAGAGGTTAGGATGAGCGAACTTGGCATAGCACACCAAACGAACAAGGATAGGCAAAATAGGTTTGACGTGACCAAACAAGTTAGACTTATCCCAAAATTTGTAGAACCAGTGGACGACTACTTCACCCATTTTGAGGGTACAGCTCTTAATATGGGCTGGCCAAAAGAATACTGGAAGATTCTACTACAAACCGCATTGAGCGGCAGAACACAAAAAATGTATGCAGCACTCCCAGCAGAGGATTGCGCAGTCTATGAAACAGTTAAGGTAGCTATCCTAAAAACGTATGAATTAGTCCCATGAGCTTACCCGCAAAAGTTTAGAGGCCTAAGTTCTAAAACGTGAAGGGAAATTATGACAAGTTAAGGCAACTCTTGTTAATAGTTTCAAAACTGTTCCCGAGGATATGAGGCTACACCTGGCTGAGAAAAAAGTAGACGGTGCTTGACATGACCAAATCAGCGGACGAATATGATAGAATAAGAGCTCATAAACCCACTTTCCCAGGTGGTGGAAAAATTTATCTGCTTAATAAGAAACGGGATGGCCCACAGGTGCTTATGGGGAATCTGTCATTCTCAGCCAACTGACCGCCATTCAAGCAGAAACCCAGACCCCTAACTTGCTTCAACTGTAAGAAGCCGGGTCACATGGCTGTAAACTGCTGGGCGAGGCGAGACCCGGAACCTATTCAGGGTACCCCAACCAAACCACAACTAATTGTGTGTAAGAAAGGAGAAGAGGAGTACAAACCCTTTACATCAAGAGGATATATTTCTCGAGACAAGAGGAGCCGGAGAAGGACCATCAGCATTCTAAGGGACACTAGTACCTCCCAATCCTTAATATTGAAAAATTATTGCTTGCAGGAGCAAAACCAGCTGACAATGAAACAGTTATGATTAGGGGCATAGAGGGTAAACCCAGGAACATTCCCTTGTTCAGCATCCACTTAGAATCGGATTGGAAGTCCGGAGTAGGGGCAATTGGTAGCTTACCTATGAAGGGGGCAGTGATGATATTAGGTAATGATATCGTGGAGGGCTGAATCGAGCCGCTAAAATCAAACCAATCGAGGCCTAAATCTAGGATGGAGACCAAATTAATAGAAGATAAGGCATCAGCAAGAGTAACAATATGTGTGTTTGTTTTCATTAGGATTTCACACAATCTTGTAGCTTGCCACCTGAGCACAACTTGGTATTATCTAGATCACCTGTGTTCATACTTTGTGTATAATGAATCAAACATTGTAGGAATTAGTTATCTCCCTTTGGGAAAAAATATTTTTCAGGCAAGAGTTATTTAGCTTTGGCTTAGGATCCTTTTGTAAAAAAAAAAAGTTGGGCAACAAATCTTGTTGCCAATATGATTTCATAGCAATTCTTGTACCAACATGTGATCAAGAATCAAGACAAATCATTTTTGTTTTTGCCTTAGACATCCTAATGACAGGACCTGGTTTTTGGCATGTCGCTTAACAGAAAATCCACCATTAAGTAAATGTAATTTTTTGCTGTATATTTAGTGCACATATTGTTTGCCTTCTTCTGTATAACTTTGTGCATTTTTATTTGTGGGAACGATGTAGGTACTGGTATGTTTTTTTAATCTACATGTCACAGTTATTATCTTTAGAGCATATCATAGGCAAACTATTAATCTATTTTTTAGTGTTATAATTTTATGTAAAGAAATTTGCTGAAATTCTTGTTCATGTAACTTTCTCTAGTTTTGTATATTTCCTCTCATGTAATCTTGCCGTTTGACACTTTTTCTTTCTTTCTTTCTTTCTTTCTTTCCTATTTAAATACGTCCTCTTTTTTTCTATTGTGTTCTTGGCCTCTTGCCTTGTTGTTACTGCTGTAAATTTAGTTGAATGAAGTCTTGAAAAAGGTCTTTGTACTTATGTCTTCCTTACATTAGTCAGACACAGGTTTTTTACCAGATTTTGTCTTGTACATGCTTGCATTACCAATGCGATACTTAATGGTGATTCTTAATTTAAACTCTCTACCCATGTGTTGTTAATCTTAATGAAATAAAATATCAATGATTCTAATTCGTCAGCATTAAATAACCCTCAAAATTGTTAATTTACCAGAAATAGACAAATCAAATGAAACCATCAACCATTTTAATTGTTTAATTTAGAAATAAATTTAGGCAATTTTTGAGGGGAAATGTTTGTCGAAGGGGTTTGGGCACTTCTACATCATTGAACAAAATTTTGTAGCCGATAAATTGAGTTTTCAGATAACAAAACAATGGTTTTAACTGAGTTTTTTGTCCATTCTAATAAGTTACAAATGGTAGCTTTCAAATTATACAGTCAGAATTACTTGAATATTAGTCAATTAAAAAAAAAAAAACTTTAATCATGGTAGCATCTTATTTAAATCGAAATGGAAAATTACCTCCCTATTGAACTCTGCTGTTTTACGATTGTTTTCATCAAATTTTATTTTTTAATAAATAATTTTGTAATTTTTGGATTCATGTGAAATTCAGTTTTATGATTTCTGAAATCTCGTCCCAATAGTGTAAAAGCACCAAGGTTTGAAATTAAGTCATCAGCGACATGTTGGCTTTGTCGCTTGTTTCAATAACCAACATAATTCTTCAATCATAGTCTTTGTAAATGTCAGGTTTTCCAACATTTTATAATATCTCAATTTTTATTCCAGTAGAAAAGTACATGACTTTTATAGTTCCAAACCTTATAAAGTGATACGTGGCAGCATGTTTGTTTAATCTGTCTACATACGAATGAGATGAACATGTTATCAGTTGGATCCAATAAGTGGTACATGCAAGTGGTGTATAGGATGTGATGGAATTATTTAAACAAAGTTAAAATCAATTTGATTTCAATGCGTTTACTCATATTGAAATAATGTTGCATATCAGAGTGAAGGGCCTTGAACTATTCAAAAACAATCATAGTAATTATCAAAGTCAAGTTGTTTTGTTTGATAAGTGTTAATGGTCAAAGCAGAAGTCACGAGTCGTGATGTTATTGATGGAGTTTAAGAATATTTTGGAAGAAAGAAATGGTCAGGAAACAAGTTGAGTGCACCTTATAAAACTGGAACTTTAATTAGTCAAGAGAAAATGAGGTTTTTTTTTTTTTTTTTAATTTTTTTTACTCCATGCTAATGACTAAGATTGAATAAAAATATAATTTTTTGTAATCATTTGTCCGTGTTGATTAATTAAAATTAACAAAAATTGGAGAAATTTTATTTCCACTAAAAAAATAAGTCCTCATTTCTCGGAGTTCATTCTCAAGAAATCTTCAACCTTACAGCATCGTAGCACGACAATCACCAGAATATTTGATAAAAGTATGAATAATAATCGCAAGCTATGGATAAAATGAAGGCTTTTTCTGTTAAATGATGAATTGTTTTGACCTTCACTGTTTATTCCGCATCCTCCATGTCCACTGGCAATGTTGTATTGTCAAGTTTATATACCCGTATCCATGTATGTCTAGTGTATATAAAGTATACATATTTCTGTAATTGATGTTCGTGTATCATCTAGTTGGCAGAATTAAGAACAGTTACTTTTCTTTGTATATGGGTGTCTGCACATGTCAATCTTTTATGTGTATATCTAATCTTTCTGTGTGTATGTGGGTGTTTTCACATATTCATGACAATAATGAATGGGACCATAAATGGACAGTCTTTAACAATGACGAATAACAGCCTTGTCTGCTTGACATATACCTTCTTCATTGTCTCCCTCTTCTCTGGTGGCAGACACCTGAAATGAAGGCATCTTCTTCCGAATGGAAAAAACAAACGCCAAGTTAACATTTTAAGATCTTTATTTCCAAATATTCATGTCTCTGAGTTTATAGCACTTAATCTTCTCCCTTACGTTTTTCTTGGTTGGTCCGTAGATGCTTCTATCGAACCATGCACAGCTTCTGTTCGCTAGCTAACTCGTAACTCTTTTCAACTTCTCATTACAGACTTAACCTAATTCTGATTTCTCCTGCTTTGTCTTTTACGTCAGCCAGAGTGAACAATCTTGTTTGTCAGATAAGCCACATCACTGTTTACTGAACGAAATTCCAAATTAGCTTTGTTTATGCTTTTCCTCTATTCATAACATTGTAATCGGGTTAAAATGGTTAAAACTTAGACTCAATGACACTACACTGACGTGTTGTGGACACGGTGGCTTTCAGGGGGCATCCGGTTGGAGATCACCCACACGTACCCCATCGCCAATATAAAAAGAAACGCACACATATTAGGAGAGTTCGGTTGAGACTTTAGTCTGGGCGGTTCGTCAAAGATTTGAAGAAGGCTAGTCATCTGGGAAATATGAAGAAAAAGAAAAAAAATCAGAAATGGTTTGCGTACGAAAAACATTCCAGAGAATGTGAAAACTTCATGAATAAAGATTGTCTCCATAAATAAGAAACGCGTTGTGTTTTTGGAACATACATTTTGGTTCCAGGTCAACAAGATGAGATGGAAAACAAAGGGAACAGAAGGAAAGGTAGGACTTTAGTTATATGCATATATGTTACACATACACACGAATGTGCATTACACGCACATATAAGAATATGTATAGACCCAAACATGCAACGTTTACAAAAGTAACAATAATTTTTCAAGTCTTCAAAATTTTTCTAGAATTGAAACATAAATTTTAGATTCTTTTATAAAAGGTTAATTCTTGCTTTTAACTTTTTTTATTTTATTTATTTATTTTTTTTTCAGATACTGGAAACTTGAATCAAGTAAAGTTTTAAGTGAAAGCTGGGATTGGGCAGTTTCAGAAGCATCAGACGAATACAAGAAAAGAATGGTAATTTAAATTCTTCCATTTCCAAACTTTTGCTGTTTTAACATTTTCTTTCACCAAATCAAATGCTCTAAAAACCAAAAGTACAAATTCTTATAAGAAAACCAAAATTCAAGACTATTGATGATGGCAGAAAACCCCCAAATCCTGACTGGTCAAGCCATAAAATCAAAAGGTCAGTTTGCATTAAGTCAAATTACTTATGCACTTGGGCCAGATCCTCCTTGGTCTAATACTCTCCCTAATGCCTGGGGGTATCCAGACATGTGAAGTTAATGCAAGAGGTACATTACTTGTGACTTTAACACATAAGACATCCGTGATCTCACCAATGTAAAGTTTCTGATGAATCCTAGTTAATGAGATCTTTTCTTCCAATTTGCAGACTCCCATCCACCTGATTCTGGAATGATCATTATGTTGAAGCCATTGCATATCAAAAGTGGTTACGGCCCATGTCTCATTGCCAAGTGAAATGACAGAATGAACACTGACAGGAAAAGACTTTTCGAGCCATTGTGATTTTAGTTTTATTAGATTGGGTTGAGCTGGATAAACATGCAAGATTAAGGTTTTAGCTAAAATTTTAAGATTATCCACTAGCAGGGTTGCCCAGAGCAAAAGTGTAACATATAGCTATTAAAAATTCTACCTTTCTCCCCACCTTTTCTTTCTTTTCTGTCCAGCCCATTCTTCTTTGGACGTCCACGCATACAGACAACTCATGTTTATAGATTCCTTGACGAATTAGTCGGCATAAGGAAATTAACTCCTTGATTTAAAAAAAAAAAAAAAAAAAAAAAAAAAAGAAGTCAAATACTTCTCTTTAGTCAGTACATTAAATGGCTGGAAAGCCAACCTCCACCCAGCATCTATATAAATCTTACCTGCCTGTTTAAATGTATGAATGTATGTCTGTCTGCCTAAAACTTTTGATAGAAGCAATGGATTTTCACAAGATCGGTATCGTTTTGAAGTTTGACCCTTCGGATGACAAATATTGAAAAATTGGCTAAAACCATTAATTCCCTCACCCTCAACTGGGCACTTTTCTACAAGGAGGAGGTTGCTTTTTTTCATCGATATTTTTGAAAGTCATCCCAGCTTTTCGATTGACTAGCCTTATTTTAAACCTTCGCTACTTCCAATTTGGTGATGAACACAATGGCAAAGACGTCGGGTTTTTTTTTTTTTTTTTGCTCAACACACCTCAAACACCTGGGCAATGCCAGGCACCCAGGCTAGTATTATAGAAATGGCAGTTATCTGCATAGGTGCATCTACCTACAAGTCAAAAACTACACAAGATACATCGACAAAGTTTATATATTGTGTTTTCAGAATTGGAGATGAGGATTGGTTATTCATATTATTTGGATTCATCGGACTACTGTTCTATTCTTGAAAAAGATTAGAGGTTATATGACACCACATAGTGTTTCTGACCCCAATATTGTGTGCCGTTCATTTGTTCATCTTATAAATGTAACGTCATTATCTCACTGTCGTTGAGGAGGCATAGGTCGACAATAGGTTGTACATCTAAACAATGATATAAATGCGGGAGTACCTCAGGAATCTATCCTCTGACCTTTTTTATTCCTGATATTCATAAATGACCTCCCTGATAAAATTGTTTCAGAGATGGGTATATTTTCTGATGACACCATGCTCTATAACAGGCACGAGGGGGAAAACAAATGAACACATATCTAAGGAAATGGCAGAAACACTAGAGGATGACCTCCAATCTGTAGTGGAATGGGGACAAAAATGGATGGTCACATTCAATGCTGCCAAGACTAAGCTTGTTTCCTTCAATAACTACAAGAAACCTTCACTACCACCAATAACAATGGCTAAGAACACATTACCCAAAAGTACTTCCTTTAAACTCCTTGGCCTAACGTTTACAGGGAACATGAATTGGAATAGATACATTGAGAGCATTGCCAAAGCTGCTGCGAAGAAGGTGGACTCTCTCTACCGCGCTAGAAAGCTACTTACACCTGAAAGTATCCTGTACCTCTATAAGGCCACCATTCGCCCATGTATGGGGTAATGTTGTCACATTTGGGCTGGTGCATCTGCTACTTGTCTCTCACTCCTTGACAGGGTTCAAAATAGTCGCTAACCTGATAGGTCCTGAACTGTCATATAAGCTTGAACCTCTGTCCCATCGACAAAATCTTGCATCCTTCTGCCTGTTCTACAAGTACTTTAATAATGAATGCTCTGACGAACTACAAGCACTTGTACCCCCTCGACGTGACTACCCTCGACAAACCCGACAAGCAGCTAAATCCCACCCCTTCACAGTAGAGATCCCTAGGTGTAAGAAAGCTTTCTACTCCAATAGTTTCTTCCCCCAGAACTGCTAGACTTTGGAACTCCCTTTCGGGATTCTGCTTTCCCAACTGTACTGACATGCAGAAGTTCAAGTGTAATGTGAACAGACATCTTGCTACTCATCTCCCTTCATAATATCCCTGTCTCCAATAGTAGCCCCTCTACTTCAAAGTGGCATTGTGCCTTGTTTGGGATGAAAATTGAATTAAAGATATATATATATATAAAAATAAAATAAACACAAGAAAAACATAGATGCTGACGTTTCACATCTGTCAGTTGTTGTGTGTTTCTACATGCTAAGGTTCACATGTAGGTTCTGTTGAGGCTGTGTCGGTGACTTGCTGTCAGTTTAACTCTCCATCTCCCTTGGGAACCTCTGAGCGACCTACTGCCGACAGCTGTATCCAAAATCCAACTGTCCATCTCGGGAGTTCAAACCTCAACTAAGTATCCAACTGAGACCCCACTCTTCCCCGTGAAGTGTCATTTCTATTGTTCACTTGACTCGCAGTAACCCTCCTCCCAGCACACCTACTGACCCATTGTTCCCTTCTTATCAGTCACTCATTATACCCTGAATTAAACCCTACACTTATTTTTCTTTGTCTGCGTTAAGAACAATTTCTTATCCATTGTCTACAGATAAGTTTTTTAGTACTCGCTAAACCTACTCCCTTTTTCTTTTGTCATCTATTATTTGTTCTCCCCCTCCTTCTGTACTCGACAAACAGCATCAACCAAAATATTGTGAAAATAAAGCTCAAGACGAGAACAGTAGTCCAAAGAATCCAAATAATATATGAATGATGTTACATGTTTTAAAGTTTTCAATTTAGGGAAATACTTGTTTGTTTTTAAATTATTAATTTGAGTTTGTATTTTAAAGTTCCATATCCTCCCACTTCCTCTTCTTCATACAAAATATCCTCCTCCTCTTCCTCCTACTGGAAATTTGTTTGTTCCACTTCCTCTTCTCCAGACTAAGTCCTGTACCACCACTAAAATTGTGACGCAAAAGGAAGGAAAATACTAGCATATTAATTTTTGTTTTTTCTTTCAGCATAATTTATGTTGTGACAATTGCCATTCTCATGTTGCCATGGCATTGAACCTAATGCGCTACAATGGCAGCTCGTCCTGGAATATGGTTAAACTTTGCTTTATGATGTTAATTTACAGCCATTATGTTAGGTGAGTCATCATTTTGTTTTTGAAATACTGTATATATATATATATATATATATATATATATATAGTAGACCGAACATATCTGGATTTGCATGCTGAATATGTATAACTATGTTTTAAACAGTTTATAATAAATTCATGTTTGGTGTTATTTATTTGGAATTTTATTTTACTATATTCCTATATATATGCAATAATTTTGTTGATATTAATAGTAATTAATTCAAAAATTTAAAAGAAAAAATTAGCAAATTATCAAAATTCTGTGAGCTGCAATCAGAGGTCAACTGTCATGCTTTATTAATATATTTATTCAATTAATTAAAAAATTATGTTCTTAGGAAAATAAAAAAAAATGTATTCTCATATGTTCATAGAGAGAAAAAGAGTTATTTGTATTACTAGCATTTCAGCCCGGCGTTGCCCGGGTGTTTGGATGTGTATGTTGAGCAAAAAAAAAAAAAGTGGTAGTAAGAAGGCAGGCTCGAATCCGTATCGCAAAGGAGGAAAAGAATGGGGTAAAACCTAATGTTTATGCTGTTACGACCAACGCCAACCCGGAAGCGACATTTTTTAAAATTAAGGCTAGACAATCTAAAGGAGAGGATAACATTAAAAAATATTGGCGAAAAAAGTGACACCCCTCCCTATAGAAAAGTGCCTAGTTGAAGGGGAAGATATTAATGTTTTTAGACAATTTTTCCATATTTGTCGTATGAAAGGTCGAACTTTCAAACGATACTGATCTTGGTAAAATCCGTCGCCTCTATTGAAAGTTTAAGGCAGACATGCATAATACATTTATATATTGGTAACTAAAAATTTTCGACCCAAACTGATGAAAAAGCTTGCCCTACCTCTGAATACCCTTTATGTAAAAATTCAAATATTTAGACCAGAAATTGTCTGAGTAATTTGAAAGAGACCACAGAGGTCAATTTTTTTTTTAACTTTGACCCCTATTATGACTCCTTAAAATTTATTGTTTTGGGCTCAAATCAAGTTATTAAGTTAGATCCATGTCCAAAGAACCTATATCTAAAATTTCAAGTGCATAGACCCAAAATTGTCGGAGGAGTTTCGTAGAGTTCTCAAAAGTCAAATTGTTGAACTTTGACCCCTTAATCGCCAAATTTCTGGCCAAAAACCGATCACATCGATTTTCCCAATGAAGTTTCCAGCCACGGTTATGGTTTGTAGTGTGGTTTCAAGTGAGGGCCACATCATGCCACCTCACATCTTCATAGCCGCCTTGAAAGTCAACACTAAAGTGTACCTGGAAGTGCTGAAGAATGGTGATCCCCTAGTGCAATACGGTGGCCGCTGGCAAACCCTGAATGTGGCAGTAGGACTTGTCGCCGGCCCACAAGTCCAAAGAGACCCAGGCTTGGCTTCAGAAGGAGTGCTGTGACTTTGTACCCTTCTTACACTGGCCCCCTCCTTCCCCGACCTGAACCCGCTGGACTACTTCGTTTTGTCATATGTTGAGAACATCACTAACATGACCTCCCACAACACCAAAACCAGTCTGATCGATTCCATCCGCCGAGTATTCGCCGAGTTCCTGTTGGCGCTTATAGAAAAGGCATGCTCCCAGTTCAGGACCCATATTGAGGTGGTGATTGTGGCTACATTGAATAGATATCAGCTCTACTACATAATCAAGTTACCTGAATTGATTTTTTCAATAAAAGTTTTAAAATAAAGCTGCAGTGTTGTTTTTAGGGTGACAACTTTATCGTTCCACCCTGTATTTTCTGACATGTATTTCAATAACAGCCACTAGAGTGATGTACCCCCCCCCCCATTAATATGTAACACTTTTCTTAGATCTTTAATCATTGTTCACTAACCTCTGTCCTATCGGCGCAATGTCACATCCCTGTGCCTATTTTACAAGTAATTTAACTGAATATGATTTGATGAATTCATAGTACTTGTGCTTAGATGCTGGAAAGTTTTTTACTCTAATAGTTTCTTCCTTTGAACTGCTAAACTTTGGAATTCTCTGCCTGTTTCCTGCTTCCCTGACTGTACTAATCTGCAAAAATTTAAATGCAATGTGAATAGACATCTTGCTGCTCAACTCTCCAATCTCCTGTTAAACATAATCCTAAATAGTAGCCCTTTACGTCCAAATGGCAATATGCTTTGTTTGAGGTTAAAGAGTAAATAAAAAATTGTCAGCATGCAGTAAAAGGAAGAGAGAGAGAGAGAGATAAACTCTTTTTCTTTTAATATATATAATGGAAATAGTATTCCAACAAAATAGAGAAATAAAAAGGAACAAACCGTATTATGTGTTCATCAACGTTTCGTCTTTATTTCGAGACTTCCTCTGGATGAATGAGATTAAGAAACAAAAAATACCAGTACTAAATATTTGAAAATGTTTCACGTGCACAGTGTGATGCAGTTCTTTCAGAAAAACAGAAAAAGACGTTGGAAATTGAAAAAGGAGGGGGGAGGGTTGGCGCTGTTAAAAAGAGGGAAATTTCAGTGACGTCATATAGTCGTTAATGTAACTTTAAAAATATGAACGCAGTTAATATTCTTACTGGAAAAAAGATATATCTGTTGAAGTTCAAATATAGGTTTGTAACAGAAATGAAATGAGTGTTTTTTATGTAATTTATTGATTGAGATTGTGTTAATTATTACAGGGGTGTTTGAATGGTGTGAGAGGTTAACAGAGAGGTTAGTCTACAGTTAAATAATGTTCTTTTAATAAAAGTTTACTTATTAATGGTGCTAAGTTATAGAAACCTGCACATTGTTTAATTGTGCTTGAAATTGCGATAAGTGCAGATTCAAGAAGTCTCCGGCGCGGTTTATTTGAAATAAATTTTACTACTTTAGCCTGTTTAAAGTCAAAGGTGTGATTATGCTGCAATGAATTTTTTTTTTTTTTTTTTTTTTTTTACACAGTGATCACCACTTATCAAGGCCCGGAAGCCACTCAGGGATAAGGGTTATTGTAAGTACATCACGTTAGTGAGGAGATTTTATGAAGTGTTTAATAAGGGGGGGGGCGGTTCATTAGGAATTTGTTAACATTAGACTTGAAGACATCCAAGTTGTAGTCCGGAGGGAAGCAGGCAGACGGAACAGAGTTCCACAGGCGTGCAGTTCTAAGAAAGAAGCTTTGCTCATGAAATCCGCGTTTTGATTTAGGCACAGATATAGAGTCGGGGGAAATTTTTCACAGTGGATTCAGCTAGACGGGTGTTTTTCGTGAAAGATTGGCGAGGGGGGACCAGGGATTGGAGTTCAGACGAGCACCTGCCATGAAAATAACGATAAAACAAGGATAGGCTCGCAACGTCTCTTCTGTGGGAGAGGGGTTGCAGGGTAGAGAAAAGGGCATCCCCCACTAAACCACGAAGTCTATTTTGTACTCTGTCAAGGCATGATAGGCTGTTTTTGGCAGCTCCTGCCCAGATATGGCAACAGTATTCCATCCTTGGCCGTACTTGGCTTTTATATAGATAGAGAATTGCATCAGTAGTGAGATATCTTCTGGAGCGGTAGAAGGATCCCACCATCTTTCCTGCGACCTTGGCAACAGACTTGATGTACGTGTTCCATTTCAGATCAGGAGTAAAGGTCAAACCCAGAAGCTTGTCAAAACACGGGGCCTCACCCAGACGAGAGCCATCCATCACAATTGATGCCAGCTGGGGATCAGAGCGTTGATGATGTAAGGATAGGAGTTTGGTTTTGGATGCATTAAAGGTAACTAGCCACATCTTCCCCCACTGAACCACGCGCTCGAGATCAGAGGAGAGAGAATCCGAGAGAACTTCGTCATTTACAGCCTTTGATGTGTTGCCGTAGATGGTCGTGTCATCAGCATAGATGTCAACGAATGATTTAAGTATGTGTCTAGGGAGGTCATTGATGTAGATCAGGAAGAGAGTTGGGCCCAGGATTGACCCCTGAGGGACTCCAGCATTTATATTGCAGGCCTCCGATTTTTGTCCATCTACCACTACTCTTATGAGCCTATCAGAGAGAAATGATTTAATGATTGAGAAAACATTTCCAGTTATACCATAGCTGGAAATCTTGTGAAGTAGACCCTTATGCCATACTTTGTCAAAGGCCTTTGATATGTCGAGAGCAATTGCCCTAGAAAGGAAGCCTTTGTCAAGAGATTCACTAAAAAAGAATGAGAGAATAATGCACTTAGAGAATTGCTATTTTTTATATCTCTTTTATGTTCACTGAGCCTTTTTTTCCAAAAACCTACTGTTGATTTTATGTCGGGCTTTTCTGCTTGTGTAGTAATAAAACTTCTCAAATGCACTTGTGATGTTAGGCTATATTACCTTTGGTCAAAATTGCTTGTTTTTTCATCGGCTTTTTTTTTTTTTTTTTTTTTTTTTTATTATCAATATGCATTCTGATACAAAACTTATGTAAGAAAAGATACATAAATTTGTGAGATTTCATATAAATCTGGTCAGCCATTTTGGAGTCCATAGAGAACGAACTCACAAACTTCTTTTTATACAATAGAAGATAATTATGTGAATTTTTTTTCTTTTAATAAATAGGTTACATTGTTTATGACTATTTTACCAACTGTATTTCCTTAAAAATAATTTAAATATTAATTTACTTGTCCAACGTCTTGTGTTACAAAAAAAAAAACATCATTGCAAACATTAATTAATGAGAAACGAATTACCTCTCTTTATAGTCGCTCTTTATCAGTTAAAAATCATTAAAACAATTTCCTCTCCAAAAAGTTTAAAAAAAAACAACAAAAAACATGGCTGTGTGTTTATGGTTTAAAAAATTACCTATTTTTATAATTAAAAAAATGTCATGTTGAGAGGAGACTGTTTTTTTTTTTATTACAGATTCTTTTTAAAATAAAAAAAAATGTGCAAGTGAATTGACATCTGTTCCTTTTATAATTTATATTAAAAAAATTATTCAGAAAAAAAATATTGTTGAATTTTCATTTAAAAAAATCTAAATTTTTTACATCTATTTTTTAAAAGGTTATAAAAAAAGAATTTGCTGAAAAAAATTGTTTTAAATTTGTCATTTGTTTTTTTTATTCATTTTATTTGTTTTAAAAATTTTCAACTACTAGAATTTCCACGGGTTCTGCTAGTTGAAATATAATTTATATTACCATCTACATTTTTCTTTGATTTTTACCTTTCTTTTTCAGTGTCTGTGCCTTTTTAAAGACCTGGCTTCCTTTCCTCATCATGTCTGCAATTGTGATTACTTTGTCAATAGTTTATTCCACATAATAACGACAATACTAATAAACAAAACCTTGTACTTCCGGTCATCCTCATGGAAGAAACCATGGCAGCAACAAAAGACAATCTCCTTCTCTTCCTTATCGGAAACCTATTCAACCCAGTTTTGATCTTTTATTGAAATTACTATTTTTACAACCATGTTTTACTGGTCGCTGCACCAGCCCATTGTTGAATTATTAGGAAGGGGATTATTTTTAACAGAAATTATCTTGGAAATGATAAAGGGTAAAAAAAAAAAAAATTTTTTTTTAATTATTTTGAAACCTTTTTTCTGGTGATTGAAATGTGCTGGAAGCCATAAAAATGAGAGACCGAGTAATTCACCAGGAGAAATCTTATTGAATTTGTTAAACTCTTCTCTTTTTGTACAACCACTCTACAATGAAACAAAACGTCTTATTACTTTTTAAATTGGCTGATTTTTGTGAGTGAATACTCCAATCTCTATAACAATGCGCTAAGCAATTTCATATTTGTACATATACTATCACCTTTCACATACATTTAAAAAAAAAAAAAAAAAAAAGGAAAAAAGAGATTATTTGATAAACAAATATGGTGATCGATCTGATATCACTAACTGGCTGACAGAACAAGAATAATCTACCCCTATGGAATAAAGGGTTTAATTTGAAATTACGTATAGGTTCATAAGTTCGATTGTAAAGATTCACAAGTTTAAAAAGATGCATCGGAAGGTTAGACGTTACATCGTCCGTAATATGAAAATAATAATCAAGGTAAGAATAGTTGTTCAAATAATGCAAATACTCATCTAAAAAAAACAAAAAAAAAAAAACAAATCTGATTGTACTTTTTGTAGCATTACAAATGTCATCATACAATTTACTTCTATGGTAGCAAAAAAACATGTGTAATTGTATTATGTAATAAATCTAATGTATATACTAGATGTGCCTGGTATTGAATGTAACGTTATATTCCTTTTAAAAAAAAATGAACTAAAAAAAAAAAAAAAAAACGGACATGTATATGCGAGTATTATGATTTTTTTCTAAACAGTTCATTTCTTGTAAGTAAAAAAAGAAAAAAAAAATACTCGGGCTGAGATCAAAACCAAAAGACAGCGAGTCAAGTACGATAACCATTAGACCAGCTTTCCCCAGATCTTTAAAAAGTGTTTTCAAACCTCGTGAAACAGTTGACAAACAGATAAAAATCTGATGAATCCTAAGTAATAATTTTTAATTTCGACCCCTTAGCAGCCCTTTTATCTGGATGAAGACTAATTAAAAAGTTTTCCACATGTCTGAATACTCTATATATTAAATTTCAAGTCTGTAGATAAAGAAATTGAGTATATAGATTGAGAAGTGTCCCCCCACACACATTCTCACTTTTATAGATATATACTAGCTGTATATACCTGGCGTTGCCAAGTTGAAACATTGATGGCCAGAAGGTTTAGTCACATACCTTTTTTAAGATATATCTTAACTTCATATGACTTTCTTGAAAGTGATGTTGGATATATGAAAGCATAAAAGACATCCATTTGTTTCTATGAAAATTGAATGGAAAATAAGTCTAATAGCTGAAAGGGGAAATAGCTCTCACAGCTTAAATAAACTTTTGTTTTTAAAGGTAACTAGTATCGGATAATAATACTTGAAAATAAATACAATATAAATAAATAAATCAATTTTGAATAATATTTTTAAATAGAACAATTAAAGCAATTCTATTACAGCAAACAGTTAATAACACAGAGAAAATTATTAAAATAGTTTTCTTTAATGTAATATGCAAATGAGTTATTTCTTGAATGTAGATTTCTTTGAATAAATAGTTTATTTATTTATATATATATATATATATATATATATATATATATATCGTTCTGGAACGAAAGTGGTTAAACGTCCATTTTTGGTATGAAAATTTGTGAAACATGTTTTGTACATGTTAATCAAATTTTGAACAAACAGACAGGAATATGACTTTATTATAATATATATATATATATATATATGTATATATATGTATATATATATATATATATATATATATATATATATATATATATATATCTTCTTTCTGATCTATATTAACGATCTTCCAAATCACATACTTAGATCATTTGTTGACATTTATGCTGATGACACTACCATCTATGGCAGCACATCAAAGGCCGTAAACGATCAAGTTCTCTCTGATCTTGAGCATGTGGTACAATGGGGAAAAATGTGGCTGATTACTTTTAATGTATCTAAAACCAAGCTTCTATCTTTACATCATCAACGCTCTGATCCCCCATCTGGCATCAATTGAAATGGATGACTCTCGTCTTGGGGAGGCTCCATGTTTTGACAAGCTTCTGGGCTTGACATTTACTCCTGATCTAAAATGGAATACGTACATCAAATCCGTTGCCAAGGTCGCTGGAAAAGTGATGGGATCTTTCTATCGATCCAGTAGATATCTAACTACTGTTGCAATTCTCTACCTATATAAGAGCCAGGTACGTCAAAGGATGGAGTATTGCTGTCACATCTGGGCAGGAGCTGCTAGGAAGACCTTATCCTACCTTGACGGAGTTCAGAATAGACTTCGTAGCCTAGTAGGGGATGTCCTTTTCTCTTCCCTGCAACCTCTTTCTCACAGAAGAAACGTTTCGGAGCCTGTCTCTGTTTTATCATTATTTTCATGGCAAGTACTCGTCTGAGCTCTAATCTATGGTCCCCCCCCTCGCTAAACATTTATGAGAAACACTCGTTTGGCTGTAAACACAATTAATAATTTCCCCCATTCTTTATCTGGACCTAACCCCAAATGCAGATTCCATGAACAAAGCTTCTTAGAACTGCACACCTGTGGAACTCTCTTCCGTTTACTTGCTTTCCGGCTGACTACAATATGGCCGTCTTCAAGTCCAATGTAAACAAGTTCTTGATGAGCTGTTCCCTTTGAGTGAGCCAATTTACCAATTTTACACTTTTAACGATTACTGATATTGTTCTTTTAACCACTGTATACTCTTTAACCCTTATCCTCGAGTGGCTTCTGGGCCTTGATAAGTGGTGATTCCTTTGCAGGAAAAAAACAAAAAAAACGTCAATACCTTTAGAAAAAAAGGATAGCGAATCTACATAACTAAAAGTACACACAAATGTAAAATTTTCTGGAGAAGACAATGAAAGACTTGAATCTCTAAATGTAGTCCAAAAATGTTATGAAGGCAGACCTCCCCGCCCCTTAAAACTTAAAATATATCCTATTTTGATGAAATTTAAACAATATCTATAAAATCCCCTGAGTAAGAAAATAGAAATGCTTCCAAACCTCTGTTCCTGTGTGCCAAATCTGTATATGCCCTAACGGACATATGGAAGTAGAACCTCTCTAAAACTTAAACTACATACATTCAATTTTAATTAAATTTAAACCACATAAGACACTAATTCAAAGTTTTAAAAACAAAATTCAGTTTAGCGGGAAAAACTTGTGGCAGTAAAAAATTAAAAAAAAAAAAAAAAAATATGGTATTAAAGTATAGTGAAAGATGACCTAGTATTCCTCATTTAATCAGATTTTCCTGCTAGTTTTAAATAAAAAAACAAAAAAAAAACCCAAAACGCTAAGTACTTTTGTTATCAAAATGCATTGGTATTCAGATTTTATGATTATTGGAGTATTCATACACACAAAAATTAATTCATTTAAAGAAAAAAATAAATAACTGTTTTCATGGCGGCATCATTGTCACAAAGCAGTAAAACTCTTGTTTGCACTATCATGACAACATCAATAACTATGGCAGCCATTTTGCTTTGGGGTTTGTTTTTACTTACCAATCTTTTTTGTACATAATGGGAAATGAATCCGTTAACAAAATTGGGAGAGGGTTATAAACAATGAAAATTTGAATGTGTTTTTTTATTTTATTTATTTTTTTTGTATAAATTGTTTAAAAAAAAAAAAAAAAGGTTTATTATTCTTGTTCTAATGGAAATGTTGTTCTCTTCGTGTTTGGCATTAGCATATGATTTTTCTCTTTCTCTGCTGATTTATGTTGTGTTTTGTTTAATTTGAAATGTTAAGAACGTTACTAAACATAACCAACAACCGAAGATGAACAGAATAAAACAGCCGAAAAATTGTGGTTAATGATGCAGACCAAAAACCTGGATGTGCCAAGTTCAAATCCAGTTCGTTCCACAGAAACAATTTCATCAAATCTACACTTGACCTTGTGTCTAACCTGGAAAGTAGGTAAAAATGGCAACTAAAATAAAAACGTAAAGAAAATTATGTACGACAAAAATAATAATGTTAGTAATCCCTGATCTGTGAAGAGACAATCAAGAATGTGACAATAACAACTGACCATGAGGGGCGGGGGTGCTGCTACTTTGTTATCCAACAGAAACATGGATGTATTATATTTTGCATCTCGGGGTGTAGCACTACTGTCAATCGTCTTTTGGCTATAACACACCTGAACAGTTTGACATGTAAGCATGTTGATAGCAGTTATGGCAATGTGTCGGTTGACATGTTTCTCTCTCTCCTTTTTTTTGCAGTCATTGGAATTTATCTCCTCCTCTTGTGATGTTGATAGCAGCCATCTTTCAGTCTTGCTTTAATAACAACTGTGTGTACAGGGTTGTCCTTTTTTAAGGATCAAGAGTGAAGATGTTTTCTTGATCCCTGTCTTGTGAGAAGATAACTTTTTGATGTTAAACTAGATTTTACTTGCTTAACTAGGAGCTGTTTCTAGACCTTTTTTTCATGGTGGAGAGATGATACTATTTCTCAGGAATCTTCATGATGTTGAACGCTCTAAAATCGTGAGAAACTGAATGAAAATGTTCAATCTTCAAATCTGACCTACAAATATTTGTTACACTGTTAAATAAAAAAAAAAATTTTTTTAAAAACCCAAAACTGCAATTTTAATTGTGAAAGAAAAGAAAATGAAAAATAAATTTTGATTTTTTTTTTTAGCGGTGAAAAAAAAAAAAAGAAATTTGACGTGTTTTCACTTTTTCGTGTCGGAACAGAATTTTTATATTTGTGTGTGTGTATATACTCATTTATATGCGGCATAATCATGTTGACATTCTCATGCTTGTTAGATCATCAAAGTTAAGCAATGGTGAACCTAGCCAGTACCAGACATCACACCTTCCTACAAGAACTGAAAAAAAAAAAAAAAAAAAAATCTTTGCTATGTGTCACTGGAGACTTCCTATCCATGAAGTTATATCTTGACATGTTAGCATTTTTTCTAGTGAAAAATTCTCTTTTTACTACAACCAAGCATTGCTACATACCTTTGCTTCATTGGACACTATAAAACGGAATGTAATGTTCGCTGTATCGAAGTTGCCAGGTTGATTTAAACCAAAGAGAATACATTTACAGTAGAATCCCGGGAAATGGTGGCCCTAGGATATGTTTTTTTTCAGGTTACAGTGTGGAATATGATATTTTTTCGAACCCTGGTTACGATATTTGCCCCGCCTTACGGTGTTATTAATAATGTTATTTGATTATATACATGTGTATTATATACTGTACTGTATTTTATTACTAATTTTTAATGCCATATCCTGGGGGGGGGGGGTTCTACTGTGTATATGGGCATGTTTAACTGTCTGTATTGTTTATTGCTAAAACTTCACCTTTTGAGGTATGAAGTTAAATGTATTTAAGAGTCAATTATTATTATTTTATTTATTTATTTTTAATTACTTTATTTATTTATTTTTTTTTCTCATGATAAAATAAGTTTTGGTTGTTTATGAACTGTAGTGAGCTTTTCTGACTAAGCGGAAATAAGAGGATGTGTTGAAGGGTGTAGACCAGGAGAGCTATTATAGCGCAGTTATCAAAGGAGAAAAGGGATTTGTTGGGGTAAACATGGCTTCATCTGGTTTTGTTTACTTCACAGTTGTGCCTCATCCTGCTGGTGCAGTGTTTTGTCTTTCAACATTTTTGTGACAGGGTCGTTCTCAAGTCTAATATCGACCATATCTGTTGAGACGTCCTGTAAATTAGTTTTCAAGCTTTTCATCCAACTTGGTGACCCCTTATCCTTCAGTGGTTTTTGGCCTTGGTTAGTAGTGAACTATTTGTATAAAAGAAAAACGTTTCCCTTGGGCTAACTAGTGTTTGATCACTGCAAGTCTGTCCAATAAAGTGAACAATTAAAGGCCCTTAGTTTAAACTTTTTATTTCTGATGTCTTTGCAAGGATGATAGACTCTGTCATTTTTGTTTGAAAGCAAGGAAAGACAACTGTGAAATTTGTTGGTTTATAAGAATGTGTAATGTATGAATTTTATAAAAGGAAAATATTCTTTTAGCTTTAAATCTTCATATCGATAAAATGAAATGTCACGTTTCTTGCATCAATGTTACTTTGATTGTTACATATTGAATTATTATTTATTTAAAACTAGCAGGACCCGTTAACCGGCGTTGTCACACACAAAGACTATACCCCCTCCCCCTAAAAAAAAAAAAAGAAAATTGGTGGGGTAGCAGTGTTGGGCAGAGAGAAGTAGATTTGTTTATTACGTGTATGTACAAATCTGGCGGCCACTGAATTACGGTTTATATCTTGAAAACTACTTGTCTCTGCCAAAGTTAAAAGAGATTGTCTTATTTTGCATAGTCGAAAACCTAGAAAAGTTGTGATTTTAAAGGAAGTTGTGGAGGTGGAGCTAAGGTAAAAATTTACCTTAAAAAAAGTTAATGCCGGAACAATGTTGATAATGAGTTTGGAAAAGAGAAGTAAAAGAGCAAAATAAATGATTCCATAGGCAATGTAATTTAGGGTAAATTATTTGACAGACACAAAAAGTATAAAATCTATTTATTTTTATATAAAACACATTATTAGACCCAAAGGCTGAAATAAAAACCAGAAAATTTTAAAATTTTTTCATTTTTATGACACTAAAAATATTGGAGGCCATTGTAGTACACCTAGTAAAAACTAGGTGTTAAAAAATTAACAGCAGGCATAGCCTAAGGGTTAATCGTTAGGCTATGCTGGTTGTTAATTTTTTAACACCTAGTTTTTACTATTACAGACAACTGCAACAATGGTGTCTTCAAGGACTATGGAATTCTTCTTTGCCCTAACTGCATTAATCAATGAATGAAACCCATGTTTGAATGTTTGTATTGTTTTTTGATAAAAAATTCTTTTTCAAAGACCTTAGACTTGATTTTGTGATGTGAAAAAATTTGCACCCATTGTAGGCAATGTGTGTAAAAATACCATTTTAGCCCAAGGGTTGAAAATTTGGCCTTTCTAAGAATTGACAGATTGGCGTTTTTAAAGCCAAATTTGGCCTTTTTTATGCTCTTTCACGGAACTCAATTTTAATTAAGAGCATAAAAAAGGCCAAATTTGGCCATCAAAAGGCCAATCTATCAAATTTTAGAAAGGCCAAATTATAAAAGCAATATAGCCACCTCGACTGGCGTAATTTTAGTCAAATAAAAAAAATTATGAAAGAATAATAAAAATGAAGTTTTCTTCTGGTTTTATTTCAGCTTTTGAGTCTAACTATGTGTTATTATAAAAATAAAGTTTTTATAATTTGTTTGTCTGTCAACAAATGAAAACAAAACAAAAAAAATAGCATTGCGTATGGGTCCTAAGCAGTTGACACGATAAGTAACATGATTGAAGACTAGGTAAGCGTAGGAAAATATAAGTATTTAAAATCGTTCACAGTAATTGTAAATGTTCAAGAAAAATATAACAACGCTCCCGCCCTCCCAACAAAAGAAAACCAAAAAGAAAAGTATAAGGGTTTAAAAGACGCTACCCATGCATTAGTTTATGTATGAGGAAGTGGATTCCGGTCTCAGCCAATCAGATGGGGCGGATTCTGAGAAGGGAGAATTTATTATTTTTTTTAATCAGGTAATGGAAAGATTATGTTGCGTGTATGTAGCTAATAATCAGTTACAATGGGTGCAATGAAAGTATTGTGGGAAAATGTAGAATAGGTCCCGGTGTCAACTGGTAGCAGTGGGAGGACTAAGTATTTATAAAGAAAAATAGACTCCTTCCTCTATAGATGTCGCGATTATGATGGTGTTGCTCCTAGGATGCAATGTAGCATTTTATTATAATAACTTAATGTGTCTATAATTGTGTTAAAAAATTACATAAGATAGTGGCTAACCTAATGAATTAGTGTGTGGCATCGGTTATAGCAAACCTACGATATGTTGATTTCAAAGGAGAATTTCTTTGGTCAAAATATTATATAGGAGAAAGATAGATAAAATGAAAAATGTAATGAATAAATTTAGGTTCTAAAATTCTGTTTTACAAAAATATTAATTTTGGAAAACAAAAGCAGCATGAGTCATTAATATTTACTTTGCTCACATGTATGCTAATGTTGTGTAGCAATTTTCCCCTTCCTTGCATTTGTCACATAATCAGCACTCTTTATTGGTCTGGTTGATTTGGCATTTGTAAAAACTTAGATTCTTATTTACAAATTTAAAAGTTAACAAAAGTATTTGTGATTTAAAAAGACAAAAGTGAAACAAAAATGAAAATAGACTCCCACGCAATGTTGGATAGCTACTATTAGTTTGATCATGATTAAGCAGATGATCCCGCTTGATGTTTTGTTACTAGATGAGACAGAACAAAAGACACGGATCCTGGACAATGTATGAGGGGCGTGCAATAAGTAATGCCCCTGACCCACTTCCAGTTGTCTGATCTAGCTGAGATTTTGCATGTGCAATGATTTTTATCTCTACAGGTTATGTGGCAAATTACAGCTCTGAACTAATTGTGGTTTCTGTTTTACAGGTGTTTGAACTGAGTCAGGTGTGAAATGGAGCCTGTTGAATGTCGAGCAGTGATCTGGTTTTTGTATTTTTGTTTTTGTATTTCAGAAGACTTTTGATGAAATGAAAGAAACTTATGGTGATAATGCTCCATCATATGACCTTGTAAAACGCTGGCATCGGGAATTCAAACATGGCCGGAAATCTGTGAAAACAGCTCCCAGACCTGGTCGCCCCACCCCTTCTGCCATTGATGAGGCATCTGTCTATCAAGTTGAGGTTGCCATTTTGGAAGATCGGCACATTACTATTCGCCAAATAGCCCAAGATGTCAAGATTATTACAGGATCTGTGGAAACTCTCATTCATGACCATTTGCATATGCATAAGGTGTCTGCCAGATGGATTCCCAGATTGCTCACACCATTCCAGAAGCGAGAACGCGCAGAGTGCTTGAGGATGAATTTGGAGATGTGCCAAGAAGACGAGTCAAAGTTTTTCAAAAGACTGATTACACAGAATGAAACCTGGGTCCATCACTATGATCCAGAGACCAAAGCCCAGTCAATGCAGTGGAAGCACTTGAACTCACCACCTCCAAAGAAAGCAAGGGTGCAGCCCTCCGCTGGCAAGGTCATGCTCGGTCTTCTGGGACCAGGACAGAGTAGTGATGACAGATTTCCTGGCAAAGGGTACCACAATTACAGGAGCCTATTATGCTTCACTTTTGAGGAAATCAAGGGAAGCTATCAAAATCAAAAGGTGGGGCAAGATCAGCAAAGGTACCCTCCTCCTGCAGGACTACGCTCCGGTCCACAACTCGCATGTCGCCAGATCAGAAGCACGGGCGTGTGGTTATGAAATCCTCCCCATCTTCCCTACTCTCCTGACCTTGCACCCTCTGACTTTCACCTCTTCCCAGCCATGAAGTTGTTTTTGAAAGGAATGCGTTTCCCAGATGATGCAGCCTTGATTTCTGAAGTCACATCGTTGTGGGAGGACCAACCTGGGGTGTTCTACAAAAACGGTCTCCAGAGCTGCATCAAACGATGAGAGAAATGCATAACTCTTGGTGGTTCCTATGTAGAGAAAGATTAATAACTGTGCCAAGTTTCGTTGCTCTACTACTATGGGAAGTGGGTCAGGGGCATTACTTATTGCATGCCCCTCGTATATACTGTTCATATAAAAAAATGATACTATGAAATTTTATACAAGAACCAACTTTTTTTTTTATTTGTAGTCGAGCTTTATCAAGTCATAAGTACTTGAGATTTAAAAGAAATATGTGGCTTAGCAATATGATCCCCCCATAACCACAAGACTGATTCCTGCAGACTACAACATCGTTGTCTTCAATTTTAATATAAACAAATATTCATCTTAAACCGTCCTCATAAGTAATAACTAGGGCTATGACAATAGAATATTCTTTTCATTATTTTGACTCTCGAGTATATATCAGTTAATATCTTATGTTTTTAGATAATGTGGTGTGGTTCTCGATTGATTAACTGGGTTGGATATATACTTGAGTCAAAACAATGAAAAGAATATTCTCTTGTCATAGCCCTATGTGAGACTAACCGTAGCCCTCGGCGCAAGAGGGTCCGTGTGTGCCTGGCGTGCGGGGTGGTGGCTGATCCTGTGGTCGGGGCAGCGGAAGAAAGAGTTCCAAGATGGCGCCCGCCTGCTTTTATTAGAGACGGAATCTCGCAGGATCGCGCGGGGATGCAAATTAGCTAGGCCATTTTGAGGAATAAAAATCGGTCCATTGGAGGTGCGAGGCAGTCGGATTCTGACGTTCGTGGCGATCAGTACAGTGACCGTTGGGTTCCGTTAGTGACCGTTGGGTTCCATTTCTATTCGTGCAGTCAGCTGAGCTTTGTTAATTACCTTCGCGCCGTGGCTGTCATTGTTTGTTGGTTCGCTGTGTGTTGCCGTGGTTCTTCAGTGAAACGCTTCGTCGCCCACGACGAGACTCCCCGTCTCCTACACGTCGGAAACTACACAAGATACTCTTACAAGCTATTTCGCCCCCCCCCCACTCCGAACTTGGTTCTCTTTTCTTCAATGGCGGATAGGTTCAATCTAAAGTTGATACCGGAATTCGACGGATCCGACCCGGTACTCAGCTGGGTTGAGAAGGTCGAGTGACATTGTCAGTTGTCCGGCGTGAAAAATATCGAGCGCGTGATTCCTCTGCAGCTGACCGGCGGGGCCTTCGCTGTATATCAGCAACTCAGCGCTGAGGAGAAGTGTGACTACTCGAGTATCAAGGCGGCGTTGTACAGGGCGTTCGCCACTGACCCCGCCACTGCATGGGAGCAGTTTGAGACGAGGTCTATACGCTTGGGCGAAACTGGACGTGTATCTCGCTGAGCTTAAGAAGCTGACGGTTTTGTTCGGCGGTCTTCCCGAGAGGGCCCTAGCCTACAAATTCCTGTCAGGACTCCCCGCTGGAGCAAAGCAGCTCCTGCGAGCAACCTCTACCATGTCCTCACTACCGCTGAGTGACCTAGTGGACAGAGCCAGAACAATAATGAAGGATGACTCGACGGTGCAGGAACCGGTAGTCGCTGTCGCACAGGCCCCACCAAGTGGCGAAGGATCGTCTCAGGGACCCAGCTCGCAAGGTGATGTCATCTGCTACAGATGCAACGGGCGGGGCCACATGGCAAGAAATTGTAGAAGGCGGTCGACGGCTGTTCGCTGCTACCGCTGTAACAAGACTGGGCACATGGCCCGAGACTGTGCGGGAAACGGGGACGGGGACAAGGTGCCAGTGCCGACCTCTTCCCCGAACAGAAAATAAACAAGGCGCTCCCTGTCATTCAGGTCCGAGTTAATGACACGTTATGTTCAGCCCTCCTTGATTCCGGTTGCTCCTGCACCATAGTGTGTGCGGACTTCTGTCGGGCGTGGAAAAAGAAGAACGTCAGGATAACTACCATTACTGGAAAAATAGGAATGTGTTGCGGCGTGGGTGTGGTACACATTCGCACAAGAACTGGAAACTCAGCCAACGTCGAAGCGCTGGTGACACGCGAAAAGCCGCTGAGTTTCGACCTGTTGCTAGGCTACGATGCCATCAAAGCCCTGGGCGGCGTGCGCATAACGCGCGCTGGCGTTGTAGAGTTTAAGGATAGGCCCCCCGGTGTGCGCAGCACTAAGAGTCGACCAGCCAGACTTCAGTGCGGAGTTCGACGACCAACAGAAGGCGTGGACCGCCACTTGGAGGGGGTCAGAAGACAAGGAACCGGCCAAACTACAATACAAAGTTGCAGAGTACCGTATGCCCGACCAGATAAGGCCTGCATACGAAAGCGAGCTCCGTGAATGGATTAAGAATGGTTGGCTGATTCCATACCCCTACGACAAACTTGGACCCCCCAAGGGCCTGATACCGCTGATGGCAGTTGCCCAACCTAACAAGTCAAAGGTGAGGCCAGTAATGGACTACCGCGAGTTGAATGCGCACGTTGATGCGTTCACAGCGGACGCCGACGTCTGTGCCAGCAAGCTGCGAGAGTGGCGCCGGCAGGGGTCCAATGTGTCCCTACTGGACTTGAGAAAAGCATACTTGCAGGTCCGGATCGGCAAGGCGATGTGGCCTTTCCAGACAGTGATGTTTTCCGGGAAGAGATACTGTCTTACGCGACTCGGATTTGGGCTAAACGTAGCACCCCAGATAATGAAGGTTATCGTCAATGCCGTGTTGTCACAAGAAGAATGGATCAGAAAGGGAACATCGGCGTACATTGACGATATATACGTGAACGAAGATATCGTGTCATCTTCGCGCGTAAGATCCAAACTTGCCGAGTTTGGTCTAAACTGCAAGGACTCTGAGCGGCTTGAGGATGGCGCCCTAGTATTGGGCTTGAGCGTTCAAGAGGAGCGAGGGATCCTGAAGTGGAGGCGTGGAACCGCAGTTCCTGACGTACCCGATGTTTACACAAGACGTGCCGTGTTCTCCCTGTGCGGGAAACTTGTGGGGCACCTTCCAGTATGCGGATGGGTTCGTGCGGCGACAGGCGTCATAAAAAGGAGGGCAAATGCGGTCACCAAAGGCTGAGACGATGAGATAACCGACGAACTATTGGTTCGAATGTTAAAGGAGACCGTCGCTAGTGTGAAAAAGAATGACCCCGCCACAGGGGACTGGTGCGTGCAGGGAGACGAACTGAGCGTGTGGGTGGACGCAAGTTCTCTAGCGATCGGTGTAGTTTTGGAGAAAGATGGGGCCGTAGTTGAGGATGCCTGCTGGCTGCGACCGGCGAATGATGCTGCCCATATCAACCTGGCAGAACTCGACGCTGTAATAAAGGGCATTAACCTGGCACTTCAATGGGAAGTGAAGAAACTGCGTGTGCACACTGACTCACTTTGCGTGCACCACTGGGTATCGGACAGACTCACGAGCAAGGCCAGGGCACGCACAAAGGCAGCCAGCGAAATGCTGATAAGACGGAGGCTGGAGACTGTGAAAAAACTGGTGACGGAGTACAACCTGTCCGTAGACGTAGTGCTCGTCACCTCGGACTACAACCTCGCCGACAAGCTCACTCGGGTACCACGGAGATGGTATGAGGCTATGAAGAAAGAAGCTAAGTCATTGCCTCTATGTGCTGCCTCCGTTGAGGAGGACGAAATCAGGAAGATACATCACGACAGTGGGCACCCCGGAGTACAACGGACCTACTACTTTGTGAAGTTGGCTAGACCATCAATACCAAAAAGCGCAGTAAGAGCAGTAGTCAGGGAGTGCCAAACGTGCCAGTCCATCGACCCCGCCCCAGCCAGATGGCGGAAAGGACAGCTGGGAGTGGACGCAACCTGGAGTCGGTTGGGTATGGATATAACTCACTACGGCAGCCAACACTTCCTCATGCTGATAGACTGCGGGCCAACGAGGTTCGCGATTTGGCGCCAATTAGCGAGGCAGGATTCCACCAGTGTCATTCACGAATTGGAATCCATATTCTACGAAAGGGGGCCGCCTGAGGAGATCCTCACGGATAACGACACGGCGTTCTGCAGCAGGGAATTCAGGCATTTTATGGACAACTGGGGGATCCGCCTTCGACACCGATGCGCGTATGTGCCGAGCGGCAACGGCATAGCGGAGCGGTGCCACCGAACCGTGAAGAGGATCGCGGCCAGGAAGAAGTGTACGATCGCGGAGGCGGTTTCCAGATACAACACAACGCCTAAGGACGCAGTGACTGGCGGCAGTGCGCCCGCTGATGCGATTCATCACTACCACGTGCGCGTCAAGGATGTTGAAGTGTGTCTACCCGACCAACGAGAACCTCAGGGGACGTACCGTCTGGGTGAAGCTACCCAGCGGCCGGTGCACCAGCAACTTTTGGAGGGGGCGGGTCACCGGCGTCATCAGTGAACAGGCCATACTAGTCGATGATACTCCGCGCCACGTAAGGGATGTCCGGCCTGCTCTAAGCGCTGACCAATCGGCGAGCAGTGGAAGTAGCGAGTCATCCGACGATGAGCGATGGATCCAACCCGTGCCCCACGAACCTGGTGACTCAACTGCGAGCAGTGGAAGGAGCGAGTCATCCAACGATGAGCGATGGATCCAACCTGTGCCCCACGAACCTAATGACTCAACTGCGAGCTCTAATGCTGATGCTGATGCTTCCGATGCCACTTCTGAAAGCTCCGATGAGGAAGTCCCGGCAATACCCCTCCGCAGGAGTGCTCGAATCAAACGGCCACGTCCGCCGTGTCACGTATGTGATCTGGAGACCAGGGGGGAGTGTGAGACTAACCGTAGCCCTCGGCACAAGAGGGTCCGTGTGTTCCTGGCGTGCGGGGTGGTGGCTGATCCTGTGGTCGGGGCAGCGGAAGAAAGAGTTCCAAGATGGCGCCTGCCTGCTTTTATTAGAGACGGAATCTCGCAGGATCGCAAATTAGCTAGGCCATCTTGAGGAATAAAAATCGGTCCATTGGAGGTGTGAGGCAGTCGGGTTCTGACGTTCGTGGCGATCAGTACAGTGACCGTTGGGTTCCGTTAGTGACCGTTGGGTTCCATTTCTATTCGTGCAGTCAGCTGAGCTTTGTTAATTACCTTCGCGCCGTGGCTGTCATTGTTTGTTGGTTCGCTGTGTGTTGCCGTGGTTCTTCAGTGAAACGCTTCGTCGCCCACGACGAGACTCCCCGTCTCCTACACGTCGGAAACTACACAAGATACTCTTACACCCTAGTAATGACATTTTGTTCATTCGATGCATCATTTTCAATCCTCTCATAATATTCTCCATCATTCAACTGATAATTCATCCATCTCATTAACCCTTATCCCTGTGGCTTTTGATCTTGTTAAGTGGTAATTCAGTAAAAAGAAAAATCAGTCCTCCCATTAAAAAAAAAAAAAATTATTAATAGTTAAAATGAGGGAGTCATTTGATAAAAGATTGATTGAATAAGGATATGTATCTGGCGACAAAGAGGGAAGCAAGAATAGCTATCCACAAAGCCAAGAAGTGTATTTTTTGTATGTATATAAATATCCATTTTGTCACGTAAAAGTCGGTAAAAAAAAATTCAAACTACCACACAAATCACTTCAAGTGTTTAAGAGAAAGCAAATAGCAAGTCAGACACTACCCTCTTACTGTCATCTGAAATGGATTTGAAAACTCTTTCTTTGTATTTGCATAACAAGATGTTTTCTTTTTTCTTCTTTCTACCCCGACTGATACATTTTTTTGTATTTTTTTTTTTGTTTCAACTTTACAACTTGAGATATTTTTTGTTTTTAAATTTTACTAAGTTAGATGTTATTTTATATGAATTCTAGCAGGAGGTACCCGGCGTTGCCCGGGTGTTTTGAGGTGTGTGTGGTTTTGGATAAATCAAAACTCCGGGGGTGGGTGGGGGTTAAAATAAAAAAGTTTTGGTAGGTGAGTATGAGAATCGAACCCAAACCCTTGAGGCAAAGTTGGAAATTAAAGTGTGAAAAAAAAAACCCCAAAAAACGTGCGACATTAACCATTGGGCCACCGCGACATACAACAGACATGTTTGAATTTATTTATTTAAGTATTAAAAACAGGTGTCCGCAATAAAAGTTAATTCTGCTGCTTCTATTTGACCTAATTAATGAGGTCAAATAGAAGTCACGCAGTTAACTTGGGTTTGTTTACCCAACTTTGACTGTTTTTTTTTCCCCAACAGATGTTGGGGAAGGGGAAACCAGCTCCCCATTGTCCAGATTGATTAGCAATTGTCTGATATAAGAGGAGTTTGTTCCCACATTGATCAAAGCTGATTGCTTGTAGATGTTCCCGGCGCGATGCCGAGAACAGCTTGTTAGCTTTTGAATTAGTTTCACTTTTTATACGAAAAAGCCGAATCAACACGTGAGAAGCCAAAATAGCAATAATTTTGTAAAAGTCGACGTAAATAAATCTAGATGCTACGCGCGTTCCCAAATCGTAGATATTATCTAGGGGCTATATAAACAGTTCTAAGCGATTTGCTAAGGTTGCTGCAAAGAAGGTGGGCTCTACGTACTAGTAAATTACACACACCAGAGAGTACTCTATATTTTTAGAAAGCCACAATTCGCCCATGCATGGTGCTCCGTGCATGGGTGAATTATGGCTTTGTACTCTCTTTGTTGCCACATCTGAACTGGTGGATCTACCTCTATTCCTTTACTCTTAAACAGGATCCAAAAAACAGTTTCAAATCTAATAGGTTCCACATTATCAGCCAAGCTCCAACCTCTGTCTCATCACCACAATGTTGCATCCCTGTACCTGTTTAACAATTACTTTAATAGAATGTATTCTGATGAACTCATAGCATTTGTGTCCCTTTGCTGTACATACTCTTGACTAACCCGACAAGCAGCAAAATCCCACCCATTCACTGTTGAAGTTTCTAGATGCCAAAAAGTCTTCTATTCTAATAATTTCTACCCTCTGTGAGATCCATGTGGTCACCCTAATTGCCAACCCCAATGTTGTTTTCGTGGTCTTCTCCTTAGTTTTCTCTTCCAGCCATGTTGTGTCACACTGGCGACTGTCAAGTGGAGTGCGCACAGGTTCACAAATATAACAAAAACACAAACTCTGACACATTCTGCAAATATCAGTTGCACTCTGGGTGTGTGTGACACCATCGACTCTCTACACGCTAACGTTCACATTTATATTCTGTCTAGACCATGTTCGTCAGTTGATGTCAGCCTATTCCAATCTAGACTAAGCCACAACCTATCTTCAACTGTATCCCTACTCGCAACAGTCCTTGACCATTGCACACCCAAGACCGTCCGTAACTTTTCTTAACTGCTATGAACTGTCGAAAAACTCATACACCTAAAACTAAGTTTAAGCCAAGGAAGATAAGTCAGTTTATCATACTGAATTAGTCACAAAATTCTTCCATATTAAAACATACAATAAAACTTGATAATTTGATGAATCATATTTTTACGTGTAATTATTTTTCTACTGAATTATTTTTTCATCATTTTTGGAATTTATACAGATTTCGACATGACACATAAGTATGTAATAATGTTTTTACCTGAAATGCATGGTTCAAAAGATCACGAATGTAAACAAACACCAAAATATTTTGTGTGGTAATTTTCTGATAAAGTTGCTTAATAGACATCCAAGAAAATATGCTTACGTCATCGAGTTTCACTGATGACTTTCGAGACTGTTGAACAGTAAAAATTTTGCCAAATGAACCAAATTTTTATTTTGTTTTTTTTCAAGAACTCATGAAATGTAAAGAAAGATTATTATTGATATTTTTTTTCTGGAAGTGTTCTTCTTTTTGTTTTTTTTTACAAAGGAGTCACCACTTATCAAGGCCTGGAGGTCACTCAAGGATAAGGGTTAATGAGTGTATAGTAGTCAATGGGAAAATGTAGTAATCGTTAGTAGTGGAAATTTGGTAAATTGGATTACTTAAGAAGAACGGCTCATCAAGAACTTGTTCATGATGGAGTTGAAGATGACCATATTGTAGTCAGTTGGAAAGCAGGAAAATGGAACGGTGTTCCACAGGCATGCAGTTCTAACTCTAAGAAAGAGACTTTGTTCATGGAATCTACATTTATGGTTTAGGCACAGATAAAAAGTGGGAAAATTATTAATGATGGTTTCAGCTAGACGAGTGTTTTTTGTGAAAGTCAGGCCAAGGGGGACCATAGATTGGAGCTTAGACGAGCACTTTCCATGAAAGTAGTGATAAAGCAGATACAGGCTCGCAACATCTTTTCTGTGGCAAAGAGGTTGCAGGGAAAAGAAAAGGGCTACGAAGTCTATTTTGAATTCTGTCAAGGCAGGATAAGGTGCTTCTAGCAGCTCCTACCCAGATGTGGCAAGAGTACTCCATCCTTGTATGTACTTGGCTCTTATACAGATAGAGCAATGAGATATCTACTTGAGTGGTAGAACGATCACACCAGTTTTCCAGCAGCTTTGGCAACAGATTTGATGTATGTGTTCCATCTCAGATCAAGAGTAAAGGTAGAAGCTTTTTAAAACATGGAGCCTCGTCAAGATGAGAGCCATTCATTTTAATTGATGCCAGATGGGAATCAGGGCATTGATGATGTAAAGATAGTTTGGTTTTAGATGCATTAAAATTAACCAGCCACTTCTTTCCCCATTGCACCAGGTGATAAGTAAAATAAATTAGTTTGTTTTTTCCAACTGATTGACACAGATTTTTTTTGTGTTTTCATTTTTGCTATGACCATATTTTAGCCTATATTTTTGTCAAACATTTTTATCTATTTTTTCAAAAATGCACAGATGAGACTAAATTTATACTTTTCCTAATCCTAAAGAATCTTAATTAACCCTAATTCAAAAGTTTATTAAAAAAAGCAAATAAAGCAGCCGGGCAATAAAAAAAAAATAACACAAAATAAACGTTTTTAGCAGTTTGTTTTTTAATCCAATTTCTTTTAACCAAACAAAAAAACAAAATACTAGCAGAAGTAGTTAAAAATGAAACCATTAAAAGCAAAAATATAACAAACATTACATTTATTATAAAATTGATTTTTCTATTGAATAAATGTTGTCTGGATTGTACAAAGTCAAATGTCATAAAATTCAACAAAACAAACAAAAAACAAAAAACGATAAGTGTTAGAACACTTACAGTTTGAAATGGATCATTTTATTAGAAAAAAAAAGTCGTCTGGTAAAGAAAGAAATGTCTACATTTGTATATTTTATTCAGCTTTCTCCATTCATAGTCAGAACTGCTTACGTCGTGCAACAAATCTCTAGCACCTATTTGTTTTCAGTATATTAATTTGTAACAACATTTTTTACAGTTCCAAAGGCAACCATCCTCTGTGTATGAAAATTCTGTTTGGTTTTATGTACACAAAGAAAAAGTTTTTTGCAAGTGTTACAAAGACTGAGTTCTTGCTATGAATGTTTATAAGGGAGGAGTAGAGATTGAAGTTTAGTCGAGCACCGATTATAGAAATAAAGATAGAGTAGAAAAAGACTATCAACGTCTTCTTTATGAAAAGTGGTTCCAGGCAATAGAAGAGATCATTCCACTAGATTTCAAAGTCGATTTTGTATCTGTCAAGGCAAGAAAGAGTGTCCTGATCAGCACCTCCATAGATGAGGCAGCAATATTTCTTCTTGTGATGTATCTGACTCTTATATAGATAGAGGATTAGGGTTAGATGGAAGGTACTTTCTGGAGTGGTAGAATGATCCAACTATTTTTCCATCAACCTAAGTAACAGATTTGATTTGAAGTCTTTCATTTCAGGGTTGGAATGAAATTAGCTCATCAAACTAAGAGGTTTTTACCGCTCCAGAAGATATCTCACTACTGATGCAATTCTCTATCTGTATAAAAACCAAGTACGTCCAAGGATGGAGTACTGCTGCCACATCTGGGCAGTAGCTGCTAAAAACAGCCTATCCTGCCTTGACAGAGTACAAAATAGACTTCGTAGCTTAGTGGGGGATGCCCTTTTCTCTTTCTGCAGCCTCTCTCTCACAGGAGAGACGTTGCGAGCCTGTCTTTGTTTTATCGTTATTTCCATGGCAAGTGCTTGTCTGAGCTACAATCTCTTGTCCCCCCTCGCCAATCTTTCATAAGAAACACTCGTCTGGCTGAAACTACTGTCAAGAATTGTCCCCACTCTTTATCTTTATCCAAACGTAGATTCTATGAGCAAAGCTTCTTTCTCAGAAGTGCATGACTGTGGAACTCTCTTCTGTTTGCCTGTTTCCCACCTGACTACAACTTGGATGTCTTCAAGTTCAACATAAACAAATTCCTGACAAACCACCCTCTTAAGTAAGACATTCTATCAAATCTCCAACACTAATGATTACTACAATAGTATCTCATTGATCACTGTACACGCAATAACCCTTATCCCTGAGTGGCCTTCGGGCCTTGATAAGTGGTGACCCCCATGTAAAAAAAAAAATGAAAAAAAGAAAGTCGTTCATTTCAAAATATGTCACTTTTCCATTTAAATGTTTTGGAGGCGATTTATGTTTCCTGTCAGCAATCTTCATTGTGTGAATATAAGTTTGTTTATTTTCTTAATATTTTACTAACATTTAAAGGATTTCGTTGTTGCTTAGAGGGGGGATTAATTTGGGATATAATCCTCTCTACCTCTCTTGTCTCAGTATCACAAGCATATCCGTAGGGAGCTGAGGATATAGGCAACACCCCTCATTGTGGTCTTGCATGACCTCTCAGGTCAACAGGTGGTTAGCTTTCAATTGCAATTAGTTACACATCTTGTGTGACCTAATATGATGCGCAATGGTTCGGGATGCAGGCCAAAGAACAACCAGCTCAACTCAACTAAAACAATGATTTTTATCAAATATTAGCAGAGAAACCCAACATTGAATTAGGATTAACAAATTATCTACACTTCCAATACTTTTATTGTCATCGAAATCAGTGAAATCATCCATTTTTCAATCAAATCGATTGTCTGCTTAGACGGGGGACCCATCACAATGCATCAGGAGGAAGTTTTACATGTCTACCTGCAATAATTTAGTCTATAATACATTGTAGTCTACATTGCACTGTAGAGAGTGTTTATTTTATAAAATTTATTTTATTTCGAGTATCATGGCACAGTTGTGTTCTAAACAGAATTTATTTTCAATGCACCTCTGTCTTATCAAAGAACCTACTATTGATTACACACACCAGACTTTTCTGCTTGTGGGATGATAAAACTTAAAATGTATTTGTGATATTATGTTGCATTAGAGTGTTAACTTTGCTCAAAATCGAACTGTTCCTTCTTTAATTGGATTTTTTCGATTATCGATTTTTGATACTTAATGGAGAATCTTCAGGTACCTGTTAGCAATTTTAGGAAACACAGGCCTTGTTGTACGCAAGGCAGTATACCGCACACATATCCAACTTATGCTGTTGTATGGCTGCAAGACATGGTTGATTGAAATGTCAAAAAGATAGGATTTTGGGTGCAGCATATTGGATAGAAAACTGCTGGTTTCACTGAAAGGCTTCAATGAGAAATTCCATTTCGTGATTTCAACTGGTACGGCTACATTTCCCATCATTGGTTTAAACTGTGTGCCACATCAATGCCGATGACAGTAAGCTGCCTAATCATCAGTATGACCACATTTCCTACAATCAGTCATCGGAAATAATTTAACTAGTGTGCCACATCAATGCCGATGGCACAAGATCATACGGTAAGATGTTGATGATGACATTCTCCTTGAGGATAGCACAAACGAAATGAAAAAAACAGAAGAAATTGTGGGTTATTCACAAAATATCAATCTCAGTATGAGTGTGACGCTATGTTCAACTGAGGTCGTTAAGTGCTGGAGAGGTAAAAAAAGAAAAAGATGACAAAAGAAAAGGAAGTAGGTTTAGCAAGTAAGAAATGAACTTATGAATAGACAATGGATAGGAATTTGTTCTTAACGCAAAGAGAAATAAGGGTGTGAAGAATGGTGATAGCAAAAGGACTGAACAATGGACTAAGGATCGAACAATAGGAACGACACTTGATGGGTTGAGGGAGGGGGGCAGTTGAATGCTTAGTCAGTTGAGGCCTGAACTCCGAGGTGAACAGTTGGAGTTTAAATGCCACTAAAGGCGGATCATGGTTTGGACCAGATCAAGAGCCCTTGAACAACCAGAGATGAATTAATCAATGAAGATGACCGCGACAGTAAATATAAATGTAGACCTCAGCGTGTAGAGGGCAGTTTTACACACCCAGATTCCAGCCAATATGTATGTGAAATATCGGCATCTGTATTTTTCCTGTGCTTATTTTATTTTTATACTTGTGAATCCATGCACGTCCTCATTGACAGTTGCCAGTGAGAAAGTGATGATAGGGCCATAAAAAGAACAAAGAATCCACGGCGTACACGGCATGTGGAGTTGACAGCTTGTTGGTGAGACCACGTGGAATCACACGAGACAAGAATGGAAAATATGATATAATTTAATAAAATAAATCTCTCTTTATTTATACCTGTGTGCAGCCATCACCATTTACAAATGAAATCAAAACAAAAATCTATTCAAGAAATGTTCAGCTTGTCCAAAGCCAAAAGATTCTTTTTATGCAACAGGTTTTCATATTTCTTCTGAATTTGTTGGATTCGACTCTGCAAATTAGTCAATTCTACGCATTGCTCGATTGCCAACTTGTAATTTTTTTGACTGTAACGCAGGGCTTGCGGTACAAGGAGGCCAAACCAATGAAGCGGGTCCTTCATTCCACAGGCAGTTTCGCTCTCGTCCTTTGCCTGGGGGGGAGGATTCTCATTTTCAGTGTCTGCACGGCGTCTACAAGTGGCATCTGAAGATGATTGGTTGGCGCCATCTGATTCCGAAGTCAGTGTAAAAGTTGGTCCCATTTCATTTTTCCCTTCACCTTCATCTGAAACATGTACGCAGACGGAGGCTTGCATTTCTTTCTCAGTTATTTGGCACTCACTGATAGAGACAGCTCCTCGAATGTAACGGGCTCTGGACATATGAAGGTTTCCTGATTTCAAATTCTGTGCTAGCATTTCCTGACATTGATAGAATTTCTCGATAGTGTCAAAATATTGTAGAAGCACGGAATCCAATTGTGTGCATAAAGAATCCATTGCAATGGTTGCACTGTTAAAGAAATGCACTGAAATGAAAAAAAAAAAAAAAAGCAATAAAAATGTTGTATAGGTAAATAGGAAATAAAAGATAAACCAAATACAATCGAAACGGAACACAATACAGTTAGCACGCAGACATGCTTGAATCAATATTTTTTCTAAAATATTTTATTAACGGTTTTTCAAGATACATGGTATAAGGAAACGTGAAGTATTTATATATTCAGCGATGGTAGCAGGAGTCAAATTCAAAGCAGGTAAGAAAAGTTTGAAGAGTGTGTGTTACTGGAGTGCATAAAATGGCAAGTGAAGTTTGTGTTATCATTGGAGTTGGGAAAAGAGAAGTGGAGATAATGTGTAGAATGTGATGTGACTAGATTAGAGTTTAACTATGATCCTTAAAAATAAAAATTTCTGATAATATATTCTTAGCAAGAGCAGGCTATATCTATAAAAGTGAATGTGTGTGTGTCTGTCTGTGTACATTTCCCTACACAATAACTCTCTCAATTTTTAGTCTACAGACTCAAAATTTGATATACACGGTACTGAGATTTGGGAAAATCTATGTGATCGGTTTTCGACCAGAAATTTGGCTGTTAAGGGGTCAAAGTTCAACGATTTGACCTTTGAGAACTCTACCAAACTCCTCCAACAATTTTGGGTCTAAACACTTGACATTTTAAATATAGGTTCCTTGGACATGGATCTAACTTAATAACTTGATTTGAGCCCAAAACAATAAATGTTAAGGGGTCATAATAGGGGTCAAAGTTAAAAAAATTGACAACCTTTTTTTCATCAACATACACCTCCAAACACCCGGGCAACGCCGGGCTGAAATGCTATATATATATATATATATATATATATATACACACACACACACACAAGCACTACAGCATGGCAACTGCCTTGACTATATTAGAAAGTGAAACCGAAGGAAGAAGTCAGTAAAAATTATGGAAGTATTACCGTGTTATAAGAATAATGAAAAAGTACAAAGTAGTTATCCTTATTTAATCCTGGGCTACGTCGAGCTTTCCTGCTAGTACATATATAAGTAGAGGTAGAGATTTTTATATAATGTTTGAATTAAAGCTTAAAATACTAAAGTCACGTATTGCCAAGCTCAATTGTGCTTTAAACAAAAACATTCCATTTGAATTTGTCTTACTAAAAAAACCTACGCCGAACACATTTGTTTGTGCAGTGATAAAATTTCTCAAATACACTTGTCATATAAGACTGTGTAAAAGTGATAACTTTAGTCAAAATTGGACTGTTCCATTTTTAATTTTTCTTTCTTTTTTTTCGATAATCAATTTTTGCTAATTATCAGAAGCATTCCGGTAGAAAATCTATCTAAGAACGCTGCCAGATGCATAAGGTACATTTGTCTGAAATTTCATAACAATCTATCCAGGATGAGTCCATAGGGAACTCACAAAGTTCCTTATATACAAGAGTAGATAAAAATAGTCTAAAATTAAGATAAAGGAAAGTAACTCTTAATAAAAAATTATAAGAGTTGTTCCCCTTGTTTATTTTTTACGAATTTAATTAAATTTTTACTTGGAAATAATATTTTTCCATATTTATTTAAATTTTTTTCTCTTCTTTCTTTACCCTTTCTATTTTTAATTTATATTTTAGTTTACTACCATTTACTACTTGTTTTTTTTTAATCCTCTTAAAACTTTTTATGATTTGATATTTAAGTAAAATATATGTATCTTTTACTAGCATTGTTAGTATTTCTTATATATTCTTAGTAACACCAGTCTACATATCTATAAAAGTAAGAATGTATGTGAGGACAATTCTCAACCTATATACACAACAAATTTTGAGCTACATTTTGAAATTTAGTATATAGGGTATTCAGACATGTGAAAAACTTTTTAATCGATTTTCATCCGTAAAAAAAAAGATGCTAAGGAGTAGGCATTGCCAACCGAATGTGAAAAAAAGAATGCATGATTCCATGACGTCAGACTTGTGTTAACTATATGAACTATGGAAAAGCAGAAGCGACTTAATGATTTTTTAAAACATTTATCTTCTTCAAACTGCAATTAATAATTAATCTTTATTATAATTTTGTTAGGTTTTAAGATTTACAAAGTTTAATGATTAATAATATTATAAACATTTGAATATTAAATATGAAATACGGTTTTACTGAATGTTCATTTGGTTAACTACTGGCTTCCATACTTTTGTTCGGTAAAAGACACAAACAAATATGAGAGCCGTCTATAAAATGTTTAATATTTGTGCAATAATATTTTTAAATCGGTTTTAATTTGGCAATAAAATAGCTGATAAGAGTCATCATTAAAACTTAATATTTAAAAAAAATTTAAACAATTAATTAAAAATCTATGTTGTAACGGAACATTTTGAAATAATGGAAGTTTAACCGTTTTAATCTTTTAAAAATTAATTAATTTTGAGAAAGTTTCTTTTTCTTGGCAATTCAACTGATTATAATATATATTAATTAGAAAAAAAACGTTATTTAAAAAAAACAATATTAAATTTATATCATTTTTTTTAATTGCAACTTTAAGGTAAGTTTTTATTTAAATTAAAAAAAATTTTTTTTTTTTCTTATTTGAACTCTTATGTTTAATAATAGAAATTTCGATAGATTTAAATATATTACCTTGGATTTATTTTATATAGTGTACATTTTGTTGCAATTTAAAAACATTATCTTTCATCTAGCAATTAATGATATAGATATAAAATTTTCAATGATTTTCTTTTTTTTAAAGTGTAACAGGATGTACATTACATAAAATAAATCCAAGGTAATTTTTTTATTCAATTTAAATTAAATTTGTATACCTTACTTTGTAAAATTTATAAAAGTGCACTTTGAAGATAAATAAATTTCAAATTGAATCTTGTACCTTTATTTTTAAAGCCTATATAGTAAAAACATTTTGTTTAACAATTTTCATGCCTTGGATGAAATGCTTTTCTAACTTGTGTGTGTGTGTGTGTGTGTATATATATATATATATATATATATATATATACACACCAGCAGAAAGACCTAACATTGCCTGAGATTGAATGAGGATCAACGAATGTTCCACACTTCCAATACTTTTGTCATAAAAATTGACGAAACCGTCCAATTTTTCAATCAAATCAATTGATTGCCTGCTCTAGTCGAGGACACACTGTGGTGCACTGGGAGGGAGCTCCACATGCTCCTACACTGCGGTGACTTAGTCTACATTGCATTGAAGAGAACCAGTAGTAAAAATGTTTGCATCTTTTATCATCTATTATATTAATCTCACCTGTCTGTTTAAATGTATGTATGTATGTATGTATGTATGTCTAAAACCTTCGACAGAGGTGACGGATTTTTACAAGATCGGTATCATTTTGAAGCTCGACATCTTAGACGACAAATATCGAAAAATTGTCCCAAAACATTAATTCCTTCACTCTCAACTGGACAGTTTTCTACAAAGAAGGGTCGATTTTTTGTAAGCCAGTTTTGCAAGTTATTGTATCGGTTGGATTGAGTTTGCCTAATTTTAACGTTCTGAACTTCTGGTCGCGTCATGGAGTAATGATCAGCAATGCAAAAATATTATTCCAAAAATTAAAGAAAAAATACAGTAAAAACATTTGTAATAGTTAAAAGAATCACAATTCAAAGAACAATGTTGTACTCTGAAATACTAAGAAGTTAAAGAGGAATGAAAAAAAAAAAATAGAAAACAAAAAGTTACTTGCCTGCACCTTTGCCATCAAAGAAAATGCCAATGTGATTTTTGTTAATGCTGAAATCCAAATTCTAAGCAAAAACACCGAATAGAAACAAAGTCACAATTTTTATGTGGAAAAACAAGTAATTTTATTTGAATGGCATAAAGACAGATTCCGGAAGATTAGATCTGGACAATAATAGTGAAATGGGTGCAGAACAGAAGACTTTGTTGGTATGGCCATGTGGGTTAGAGTTCTTGGGTTAGTAGATCTAGAACAGTTAAGGTGGTAAGTTCCGTTCACAAGGGTAGTTCAAATAAAACATAAGAGAAAGTAATAAAAAAATGGATATTAGAGATAAATAAAGACCTGGCCAGAGAAAAGTTTTTAAATCAATTCCTTAAAGCCGTCTGACATGCTAGCATGTAAAATAGTTGTTAAACCAAATATGATGATGATGAAAAGTTCACAAAAATTGAAGTTGAGAGAATAAAGCCTTGACAAGATTTAGTTTGGTTGTTTTGTTTTATGGCATATCAACTCTTTTTGGTTATTTAATACAGAATCCAGTCATTTTAGTAAAAGTTTTTATGCTTCAAGTTCTTAGTATATTCAAATATTTATTCAGGGTGTTTGGTTTGGTTGTTTTATGGAATATCAGTCCTTTTTGGATTCAATTATTTTAGTAAAAATTTTATGTTTCAAGTTCTTTTTATCTTCAAATATTTATTCATTGTGTTTAGTTTGGTTGTTTTGCAGAGGAAAATTGTTGTTTTTACTTTTGACTTTGCAGAACATAATTAAATTTTACAAAAGGGGAAAAAAAACAAACAATAACATCAATGTTTGGTGCATTTTAGGTCAGGAAGTCAACCTGATCTTGGCCAGAGATAAGTGAATTTGGAATTCAATTTCTAAAAGCCATCCAAAGCATGTCAGTATGCAAAATGGATATTAAACTGAATATGATGATGATGAAATGTCAGTATTGGCAATATCGAATGACCCCCAAAAATGCCATTCATGGAATTGTTAATAAAATTTGTAATCCTTTCTGCAATTTAACTAGAATTGGTATAAATAAACTTCACACTATCCCTGACTTGTCCACCAAGTTTCAATTAGGAATATCGAACAGTCTTTGTTTTATCACCATTCAATGATATGCCAAATACTCTGATTTTTATCATTTGCATAACGAGTTAAAATAACCAATGCAATAATAAAATCTTAAAATGTTTTGACAATATTTTTGTCCGAACATTTGACAATGGTCAGTGAACCTCTAATCAGAACAATACACCATTTTTCCAATGCAGTTCTCCAAACAGAATGGATTCCTCAAAAGTATACAGAGGTAATACACCTTATTTAGAAATCACAGCATTCTAAAGGTTTATGGGTATTTATCATGTCTAGAAGGTATGGCGAAAAAGTGCAGAAAAAAGATTACAACATCACTGAGATATTCCTAGACTTTCTGATCAATCAGCGAAAAGAAGTGTGAGAAAATGATAGATCGTATTCTGTTGTATTATAATGCAACAATTTTTCAAGCTATGAAGATAACATCGGATGGTTTTATTTTCCACATGAAGTTAATTATGCAGAAGTAAGCATTAATTACGAAAAAAAAAAGAAGTTAATTCTCCATTACTGGGAAAAGTGGATGTAACAAATTGAGGCCCTATGTTAACTAGTGAGTAGGTTAGTTATCTAGATATGCAATACAGTAAAGTTTGGTAAATTGGGGTAGACAGTTTAAAACAAATAAATATTAAATACTAGCAGATGTACCGAGTGTTGCCTGGTATTAAATTCCTTTAAAAGAAAAATGAAGTAAAAAAAAAAAAAGGAACTGAGATATGTGTGAGTATTGTTTTTTTTTCTAAACAGTTCACTTCTTGCAGTAAAAAAAAAATACTCAAGTTGAGATCAAAACCAAAACCTAAAGAGTGATTCAAGTACGATAACCATTAGGCCAGCTTTACACGTTCTTTAAAAAGTGTTTTCAAACCTATTTATTCTTAATAGAAGAAACCTATCATTGAACGATTTGTGCATGCACATTCGTGTTGAAAAAAAAAAATAGATAAAAATCTGATGACTCCCAAGTGCCAATTTTTCAATTTTTACTCCTTAGCAGACTTTTTTCCAGATGAAAACCGATTAAAAAGTTTTCCACGTGTCTGAATACCCTATATACCAAATTTCAAGTTTGTAGATCGAAAATTCATTGAGTATATAGATTGAGATGTTCACACACACACACATTTGCACTTTTATAGATTTGAAAACTAGTAAAATATTTAATATTTGTTTCAAACTGTCTACCCCAATTTATCAAGCTTTACTGTATATTGCATATTTAGCTAGCTAACCTACTCACTAGCTATCGTAGGGTTTCAATCTGTTATATGAAGACAACATCAAATGGTTTTATTTTCCACATGAAATTAATCACACAGAGTTAAGCATTAATTACAAGGAAAAAAAAAAGGTAATTCTCTATGATTGGGAAAAAATGTTTGGAAAATTGCAAATTTTTTTTCAAATTTGATTTCTGGAGTTCTTTGTTTTTAATAATTTACACTGGCCAATTTTAATTGTAAATATAGGTTTGCTTTCAAAATATATGGGTTCTCATGAGATGCAGATCCAAAATTTGCTTGGTAGTCATTTTTTTTCTATATTTTATCGTTTTACCTTCATAAAAGTATGAAAATCTATTTTTTTAAGATGATATCCATCGTGACAAAATGACTTTATTTGTGATTATTTTTGATTAGAATAGACAATTTTAGGAATTTTTAACAAAAGCCAACAAAACAAAAGAAAGTAAAAAAAGAAATATGCAACAAATAAACGTTACCAAAGGCAATATAAGTTACTCTTCTACCTACCTGGATAATTTTTATGTGTTTTAACTTATTTTAAAGCATTTATTTATGCCGAAGTAGTGTAAAGTCTGTTTAGTGAGAAGGAGAAAAAAGAAATGGCAGTCTCATTACAGCCATGCTGAGCCTTGATAATTTCTAAAAAATTAAACAAAATACTGGCAGAACATTTAATTTTCGCATGATTGTTGACATTTATTCACTGTGTAGAAGAGTAACTTATCTTGCCTTTGGTAACAGTTATTTGTTGTACATTTATTTCTTCTATCCTTTTTTTGTTTTGTTGGCTATTGTTAAAAAATGTTAAAAATTTTTTTAACATAGCAAACATTGATGTCAAGCTTAGGCACCTTTAAGCAGCCGTGAATGATGATTGCTTCATACGTAGACTTTTTGTAACTGGACACAAAGCAAGAGACAAAACCACAAAAATAATCAGCAGTTTGCATATAAATTTCGAAACAGTTGAACAATATTTGTTGAATCTATTAAAGAGCTAGACACATTACATTACATTATTGTCGAAACATGGCCACCAATGTATGAAGTGATTGCATAAAACTGAAACAAAATATATTAATGTTTTTTAATAGTTTCTTTTATACCAACTTGCATGTTTTAACTTATTTTTAAGAGTTTATTCAGTTTGAAAAACAAATAGTGTATAGCATTACATGAGAACAAGAAAAAAAATGTCCGACATGACTCACATCTTTGAAGTCTTGATAATCGCTCAAAAATAAAAAATAAACAAACCCACTCAATAATTGTTATTTTTAAATTAAAATCCTTAACATTTATTTTTTAATAATAAAAAAAATAGTCTGCAAAAAAATAAAAAAGTTGTCACATATTGGTGACTATGACGTCTGTTTCGACATAGGACATGTACATCTCAACTTGGCCGTTTAAAGCATAAAACGTCTGTTTTAAAGCAGAAATCAGAACGTTCATAAATGCAAGTGGTGTCTTATACTGGTTGGTTATGTTGAGTGACATTTTAGTTCAAACTGTTTTTTTTAAATTTACAACAGAAAGAGAAATCAGCATTAAATTGTATGATTTTTTGGTATATGTACTAAGAATGACCCGTTTTTCAACAAATGTTGCCTCAGCATATTCTGGCAGCTTATAATATACTGCAGAAATATGCCAAAAGCGCTGATTAAATTTTAAAATGCTAGAAAAAAAAAAAAAAAAAAAAATCATGAGAGAAAACATTTATCGTATAGTAATTTCAATGGAGAAATATAATACGATAAAAAATAAAAAAAATAATAATAAATCAACCTACGGAAATTTCAGGAATAATTTTTTTTTTTTTTTTTGCAAAATAATGTGTAGCAAACATTTTTTTTGTAAGAAATGTTAGTTTCAAGGTTTTTGGGGGGGAGGAGGGGCATGAAAAAAATTATTCTTTAATGGCAAAATATTTTGTTTGCTTTGCTTTTTTTTCCGTCAAGATTATGAGGAAGGATACTATTATTATTTTTTTAATTTTTTTTTATAAAGATTTTTGATTATTTGCCAGGGATTCCTAGGGAAGTACTCATTACAAATATCTTGTAGAAAATTTTTCCAATCGGTCAGTGTTTCGAACTGATGACATTCTTGCTATAAATTTCGAACAGTTGCAATATCATGGGACTACTTCTTCCAATTTATTTACTGTTGTCTGCTGCATTGGCTAAACATTTCACCATACTGCAGCGGTTTATGTATGCTACCGGAATATGCGGAAGAAAAATTCATGGGAAAATGGGTCATTCTCTGCATAAGTACCGTTTTTTTTTTGTTTTACACTTAAGCCAGAAAACTTTTTGATTTAAAGAATCAGTTGCATCCACAAGGGTTGCCACATTGAAGTTTATTGTTCCACAATTCTTGTAATTCAGCAACAGAAAGATTTGGCATAGAAAACATATCGTGCGAACAGGTTTTTGAACATTGCCAACGTGAGTCCTCAATTAGATGGGGTCCTAACGCAGCCATCCAAATCCCCATTGACACATCCTCCCCTTGGTATGTCTTCAACTGGTCAGACATTTGGACAAGGCTTCGACTAAGATCGGAAGAAATCACATAACCAGATCCGCAGGCAAATTTTGGGTAAACAATCGCATCATAATCCCATTCGGCCCATTTACCATGACGTTCGACCACCCAATTGGTTCGGAAATTCCCTGACCAGAATCTTTCGTGTCCAATACTGTACAAATGTGCAAGGATCTGCTCAATGTCAATATAACAATCGTCGTCAGTTTTCAAAAGATACTGAAAGGCATAACTGCTGGATGCTTCCACCTGGGCTTCGAGAAGTTTTTGGGGAATTGAACGGTAAGTGTCTACTTCTGAGACAAATAAAATGTCTGCAAATTCTTGGTGCTCCTCTGCCAGGGAGTCCGCCTCTTCAATTTTCTGCTGGAGCCAACTCTTGTGCCGTGCGTCCCGCTTTTGCAGGTGCGTTGCTAAAATCTCAGGATCATGCAAACTGTAGATAAAGTTCAGCACTGGGACCAGCCAGCAGTTGACCTTTTTGTTTTTTCGATAAAAGTGAATAACTTGACTTCCGACTGGAGGCAAACAAAAAACTGGCGTTTCCTTGGCGTCAACGTCTAAAATTTCATCGATATTAATAGAACTCTCTAGAGAGAGGGTGCCTTCAAATCCTCTCGGCAAGATGAATTTCTCAACAGGTTGATAAAAAAAACTACTTTTGGAATGACCTGGGTCGATGTTGTTGAATTGAACACGGGTCACTTCTTCTTGGTTGACTGTGTTATAAAGTAAAACTGGTATTGATCGAGTACTCTTAGAGGATTTCAGGAACATATGAAGGCCTATTCGATGTATAGTTATTGGATGCAACACTTTAAAGGCCAGAGAAAACTTCTGATATGGAAACTCTTGAATATCATGATAGGATTCACTATACTGTGGCTCTACTGCGTGTTCAGGGGGCAATCTCTTAGGGTCATCTATGCTAACCAGGGCTTCCTGATAATCAGTTTCGTTATTAGTCACATTAGGTGACCACAAAGTACATGAATAAGGATGGACTCTGTCCTCGAATGGAATATCACAAAATTGATTGCCGACAACAAAAAAAATTTTCACCTGAGTAGTTAATGTTGGGTAGAGCCGGTTTGCCCATGTTTCTCGAATGACCTTACGTTGGGCAAAGTTCTCGCGAGCCGATGCCACCAGGACTAATAGGTCGACATTAACACGGGAAAGTCGAATGTACATTAATACAGCTACCCCAAAAATAATTAAGTTTAACTGCACCATCGACATCTTTTTGCACTGTTGTTTGTAATGTAAGAATTAAAATGTTTAGTTGAAAACGGATATTTTGACTTTAACCGTGGAGGATATTTCTAGCGAAGGAGCAGCCGTTTTTTGATAAGACACATAGAAAAGTTGGTGTTATATTTACGGGGTCGGTTAGTAATTATTAGTGTTTTCCTATAATAAAAAACAAAATTATTTATAAAATTAAAATAATTTTTTTAAAGTTTTAAAATTTAAAACTTCAAGAAGCAACTTTTTAAATGTTATTTTATAAACAGAAATATAAGCGTCCAAAACACCAAAATTAAAAGTGCAACTTATTTTCTTCAAGTATGTGTTTTTTTTTTCTCTAGTTATGCAATTATGGGATATAAATAGCTTCCAAAACTTTCATTCGTTTAATTAAATTAAGATTATTTGCTACGAATTTTAAAACCAATTTAAATTACTAATTTACATTTTAAATGCTTCGAGATTACTTTTAAATTTTGAAGACTCATGAAGCAATTTGTTTTATTTATTTATTTTTTTCCCAACTATTTGGCTGCCTTAGTTGATTTAATTTCGTAATTAAATTATTTCTTTAAAATAGGATTTTTAAGGTATTTGTGCAGGTTACAGACCGCGGTAGTTTTTATATCGAATTTTTAAAGCTAAATTCAATTTTGCTTCAAATTGTTAGGTAAAAGTGCAGAACAATTAACAAAACCTACTCCTTGTATTAAGAATGGCTTTTAACATTATTTAAGCACGTTCGTAAACTGCACAAATACCTTAAGAAATTATTTTTGATTTCATTAAAAATAATAAATAAATAAATAAATAAGAGACAATATTTATGTTGTTGTCCTAGTACTTATGCAGAGAAGATACCGTGCTGAAATAATAACCGTATTATTTAGAAGCCCATTCTTAACACATCGAGGGTGTTTTGTAACAATTCTGTATTTTCACCTAACAATTTAATAAACAGAAGATACCGTAAAACTTGAAAATACTAAAAAAAATAAAAATAAAGCACGGTACCTTCTCTGCACAAGAAATACACCTTGTACGGAAGCCTACGAAAGGTGTTTATAGTGAAGCAAGGGTTGCAGAATCACTATCGGTATTGCTAGTCCCGTAGAAATGGAGACGGCTTGAAACAATAGAGATTGTATGCGAAACGATAATCGTTTTAATCATTTTGTTTCTCGTACAATTAAGACCAAAATTATTTGATGAACTAAAAATAAAAAAAGAGCGCGTATGCACTTTTGTTACTGTGCTGAAATAATAACGTAATTATTTAGAAAGCTATTCTTAACATGGGGAGGATGTTTTCTAACTATTCTCTACTTCCACTTAACAATTAAATATAAAAGTTATCGTAAAACTGTAAAATACTATTTAAAAAATAAATAAATAAATAAATAAAATAGCGCGGTAACAAAAGTGCATAAGCACCAAAAATTAAATTAGTATTTTTTAATAATTGTTTTTCATTTTTTTTTTGTTTACTTTTTTGCAGTCGCCTTTCAGAATGAGATAAATTTTCAGAGGCTTTGAGTATAGTTTTAATTTGAAGGGAAATTTATAAAAAGAAAGATTATTTCAGTCGTAATAATGTTCACAATGAACTTTAAAAAATATTTTATAATTGTGAGATTAAAAAATAATTATTTAAATAAAATGTCTCTTCGTTCAACAACCAACACGTCAGAAATGATTTTTGAAGATTCTCCACGTCGTTAAAATTTTTTATCCCCATTTTTCTTCTTTATAAAATAGAATGGTGGAAGAAAAAGAAGATAATATAAATATATTTCTAATATTTACACTTAATTGCAGTGCGAGGGTAGAATAGTCTAAGTATATTTAAGACTTACCGTGAAAAAAAACAAAAACCCCGTCAAGAGGTCTCCGGTGTCAAATAAATGAATTCCCCTGTTATTTTTCATTTTAAAATTGCCATTCGCAATTACCTCCCTTAGACTGAAAGCTAACTGCTGGGGAACCTCCTTTGAGAGTTCTATTTTCTTGCTTTCCCACGAAGGGCTAAGTTAGACACAAGGTGGATTTTTTTTAATGTAGAGAAATCAACTCTTCATAAAAAAAAAAAAAAAATGCAAGATTGAAATAAAAATTAAAATTAAAATAGAAAGATTCTTTGCTGATGTAAGAAAGAAAAGATAATACACTTTAAAAATTTACTTGCAAAAAGAAAATCAAAAAATATTACAAGCCAGAAGATGTACCCGGCGTTGCCTGGTATTAAACATGACATTAAATTCCTTTTAAGAATAATGAAGTAAAAAAAAGGGAAAGGAACTGAGACACGTGCATGCAAGTATTATGTTTTTTTTTCTTCTAAATAGCTCACTTCTTGTAAGTAAAATAAATAAATAAATAAATACTCGAGCTGAGATCGAAACCAGAACCTAAAGACAGTGAGTCAAGTACGATAACCATTAGGTCAGCTTGCCATAATCTTTAAAACGTGTTTTCAAACCTACTTATTTTTAATATAATGTGAACGATTCGTACACATGTGCAGTTGTGAAACAGATAAAAAGTCGATAATCAACAAGTATCAATTTTTCAATTTTTACTGTTTAGTAACCCTTTTTTCTGGATGAAAACCGATTAAAAAGTTTCCCATATGTCTGAATATACCAAATTTCAAGTCAGTAGAATAAAAATTCATTGAGTATATAGGTTGAAAAGTGTCCTTACCCACACACATTCTCATTTTTATAGATATATAGATTATGCACAAGACCCTCAGAAGTATGGGATTGTGTGTGTGTGGAAGGGGGGGGTCGTTGATCCTGCACTGACTATCCTGCTCTTAACTCGTATTTGAACGTGTAGTGAATTACTACTATGATGCTGCTACGGTATGCTTCCCTTATTTCTCTCTTTCTCCCTACTCTTCTACTTTTCCCTTCCTTTCTTCTCTCAACGTCACCAGAAGTTTCAGCCAATCGGAATAGAGGACTGTGTTGGAGGGAGATATAAAGAAGAAATCTCTCTCAGACATGCAGAAACGATAGAAGTATCAACACGTGACGGACCAGTTTCCCTGGGGTAAAGACTTTTATCAAAGAAATGTACCATCCTTTTTGTACCCTTATATCTTGGAAACCTTTATAAAACATCATCAATCCTAAAGTCTCGTCGCACTTAATTATAACCAATGTTTTCTTTTCCACAACCGTTCTTTTTCAGCACTCTTGTTCTCTCTCTAATGTCGGAGGTGTCTCAAAAGGGGGACCAACCAAAATGGTGACCCTTTTTCAAATGTCGTTAAAATTTATGGTAACCGCCATAAACCCACTATTTATTTTTCTCCCATCATGAGAAAGGTGGTACTAGGGTCAGAAAGCAGGATTGAAAAATCAACACTTCATGGAGGTCTCATGTTTTGACAAGCTTCTGGGCTTGACCATTACTTACTCCTGATCTTAAATGGAACACATACATTAAATCCATTGCCAAGGTCGCTGGAAAAATGATATAAGAGCCAGGTACATCCAAGGATGGAGTACTGTTTCTACATCTGGGCAGGAGCTGCTAGAAAGGACTTATCCTGCCTTGATAGAGTTCAAAATAGACTTCGTAGCCTCGTAGGGGATGTCCTTTTCTCTTCCCTGCAACCTCTTTCACATAGAAGAGATGTTGCGAGTTTGTCTCTGCTTTATCGTTATTTTCATGGCAAGTGCTTGACTGAGTTCCAATCTATGGTCTCCCCTCACCAGACTTTCACAAGAAACACCCGTCTAGCAGAAAACACTATCACTAATTTCCCGCACTCTTTATCTGTGCCTAAACCTAAATGTAGATTCCATGAACTAAGCTTCTTTCTTAGAACTGCACGCCTGTGGAATTATCTTCCATTTTCCTGCTTTCCAGCTGGCTACAATATGGTTGTCTTCAAGTCTAATGCAAACAAGTTTTTGATGAACCGTTTCATATAAGTTAACAAATTTACCAAATTTCCATTATTAACAGTTACTATATTGTCCAATTTCTACTGTACACTCTTTAACCCTTATCCTCGAGTGGCCTCTTGGCCGTGATAAGTGGTGATGCCTATGTAAAAAAAAAAAAAAAAATTCAGAGGAGAAACACAAAAGATGCCTTTGCAGTCCCATTGGAATTCTCGAGCAGAGGCACTTCAAGTGATCAGCAATAAACTAACCTCTTCTCAAAGAACGAAGACAAAGCCTGGGAGGGTGAACCTCCTAGAATTGCACAGAACCAGCATTATATTGCACTTACCAGGGACCAGGTCATTACAGGAATGGTCTAATTTCTGTTGAGTTTTGGGTCTAGGACAAAAAGTCCCTGGCTGTTCTTTAGAGAGAGAGAGAGAAGATATTCTTATTGGATATGATAAAAACGGGTTATCAGGTTTATAGGATAGACTTTTTTTGCATATGCATCTACACTTATCAAGGCCAAGATGTCACTCGAGGATAAGAGTTAAAGAGTGTACAGTAGAAATTGGACAATATAGTAATCGTTAGTAATGGAAATTCGGTAAAGTTGCTAAATTATATGGAACGGCTCATCAAAAACTTCCCCACATCAGACTTGAAGACAACCATATTGTACTCAGCTGGAAAACAGGAAAACAGACGACAATTCCATAGGCGTGCAGTTCTAAGAAAGAAGCTTTGTTCATGGAATCTATGTTTAGTCGAGCATTTGCCATGAAAATAACGATAAAGCAGAGACAAACTCGCAACATCTCTTCTGTGAGAAAGAGGTTGCAGTGAAGAGAAAAGGACATCCCCTACAAAGCTACAAAGTCTATTTTGAACTCTATCAAGTCTTTTCTAGCAGCTCCTGCCAAGATGTGGCAACAGTATTCCATCCTTGGACGTACCTGGCCCTTATATAGATAGAGAATTGCATCAGCAGTGAGATATCTACTGGATCGATAGAATGGTCCCACCATTTTTCCAATGGCCTTGGCAACGGATTTAATGCATGCATTCCATTTAAAATCAGGAGTAAAGGTCAAGCCAAGAAACTTGTCAAAACATGAGGCCTCCCCAAGACGAGAGCCATTCATTTCAATTGATGCCAGATGGGAATCAGAGTGTTGATGATGTACAGATAAAAGCTTGGTTTTAGATGCATTAAAAGTAACAAGCCACCTCTTTCCCCATTGTATCACTTGCTCAAAATCAGAGGAGAGAATGTCTTAGATGTGCTACCATAGATAGTAGTGTCATCAGCATTAATGTCTTTGAATGATGTAAGGATGTGATTTGGAAGATCATTAATGTACCTATTTACTATGCCTCCCCACGGGACAGCATTAATACTGTGAGCTTCTGATTTTTGCCCATCAACTACTACTCTTATGAACCTATCAGAGAGAAATTATTTAATATTTGTGAAGACATTTTCAGCTATACCGTAGCTAGAGATCTTGTGAAGTAAACCTTTATGCCATACTCTATCAAAGGCCTTTGATATGTCAAGAGCAATTGCCCTAGAAAGGTAGCCTCCGTTGAGAGATTCACTAATCCTATGAGATATAACTGTAGGCACATCTACTGTAGATCTAGCAGAACGAAAACCATATTGCGTGTCACTAAGAAAGTTATTTTTGCTGAGATGGTTGATTACTTCTCTATTTAACATAGATTCCAGCAACTTACTCTATAAAAGTGATGTGTCTGTGTGTCTGTCTGTGTACATTTCCCTACGCAATAACTTTCTCAATTTTTAGTCTACAGACTCGATATTTGATATACAGGGTACTGAGATTTGGGAAAATCTATGTGATCGGTTTTCGGCCAGCAATTTGGCGATTAAGGGGTCAAAGTTGAACGATTTGACATTTGAGAACTCTACCAAACTCCTCCGACAATTTTGGGTCTAAACACTTTAAATTTTAGATATAGGTTCCTTGGACATGGATCTAACTTAATAACTTGATTTGAGCCAAAAACAATAAATCTTAAGGGGTCATAATAGTAGTCAAAGTTAAAAAAATTGACCGTTTTCTTTCTTTTTTTTTTTTTTTTGCTCAGCATACACCTCCAAACACCCGGGCAACGCCGGGCACCCATGCTAGTATATCTATAAAAGTGAACGTGTCTGTGTATATGGGTGTCTGTGTGTCTCTCTGTATGTGTACATTTCCCTACGCAATAACTTTCTCAATTTTAAGTCTACAGACTCGATATTTGATATACAGGGTACTGAGAGTTGGGAAAATCTTTGGGATCAGTTTTCGGCCAGAAATTTGGCTGTTATTATACTTCCAAAATAAACTATTAAAGTTGTTTTAAAAGTAATAGAAATATTTTTTTTTAAAAACAGTAATGAATTTTCCGAACTCAATATTTTTCAATTTTTAAACTTAAAAAATCTATCAAAATTTTTCTGTTGATTCTATTTTTACGATATTTTCAGGGTCAATGTGAAATTTTATGTTCTTTCCAATAAACCGAATATAATATTTTAGACAACCGTTTTTTTTTTAATTCACGCCCCCCCCCATTTTCAAGTTTCTATTAAAAAGTAAATAATTAATTTACTCACCGAAAAGTAAATAATTAATTTACTCACAAATTGAAGAGAAAAGGTCAATAAATAATATATTCAAATTTAAAACAAAAAAAGCGTAGTGTTTTTTAGAATTTTACCTGTAAAGTTTGAAGTTTAACACCTTTTTTTTTAAACCACGTTATTTGTTTTTTCTTTTCTTTTTTTTTTAATGGAACCTTGGCCCTACTCCTTTAATTGAAAAAAAAAAATAGGGCTTGAATTACATTTTTCAAGGAGTTATAAGCTTGGAAAGACAGGGGGTCGAATAATTCACGCCTCCCATTTTGAAATGTCTATTAAAAAGTAAATAATTAATTTATGTACCAAAGTCTTATATATCACAAATTGAAGAGAAAAGGTCAATAAATATATATTCAAATTTAAAACAAAAAAAAAAGAACTGTTTTTTAGAAATATACCTGTAAAGTCCGAAGTTTAAAACCTTTTTTTAAAAAAAAAAACACTTTTTTTTTTTTTTTTTTTTAATGAAACCTTGGTCCTTGCTCCTTTAATTGAAAAAAGAAAAATTAGGGCTTGGATGACATTTTTTGAGGAGTTATAAGCTTGGAAAGATGGGGTGGAATTATTCACTATTTTCACGAAATTTCCGACGCACCTACCGCGCCGGCGCGCCACCGCCTTCAGTGTTCAACAAGCCATCAGTTCTGCGACAAAAATCAATTATATTCACAACAGTCACTTACACATTTAAAGTCAATGTCTTAACACGTGAAATCAACAATAATAGCACAAAAACAACAACAAAAAAAAAACATTCGTTTTTTCCCTCACGAAAACTCTCGACGTACGCACGTGGATTTTTTCTTTTTTTTCTTTCTTTCTTTCCCTTCTTTTTTCATTTTAAACTATTTCTTTCTTTCTTTTTTTTCTTTTTCGGACGTGACATACGTGTCACACAAAAACAACAACAAAAAACAACAACACACGATTGCATTAGAGTCTGTCTGTCTTTTCTCTATCAACTGAATAAGGTCTGCTTGTGTGTGTGTGTGTGTGTGTGTGTGTGTGTGTGTGTGTGTGTGTGTGTGTGTGTGTGTGTGTGTGTGTGTTTTCTAAGTGGCATATCAACCGATCCAAAACTTTTCTCGCTATTTGTTTGTCTGTTTTTTTCTTTTTTCTTATAAATCGTCGTCTAGCTTTTTTTTCTTTTTTCTTTTTTCTTTAAGGACCCATTCACGTCATGATATTTCGTTGATAACACGGTTTATTCTGGCATCGATGATGCGAACTGGTCAAAAATCGGCATCAGGGTTAAAAGAAAGGCTTTTGCATGTTTGTTTATTATTTATTTATTTGTTCACTTTACTATTTCCTTTACTTCTACTTGTTTCTACTTTTTGTACGTTTAAGTGTCTGTGTTCTTACATATATGGGCTTGGGTGTGTATGCTCTTACGTATGTTACGTGCAGTTCACTGTTATATGTGCGTGTGTGTGTGTTCTTATCCTTACACCGTTTCTTGCCTTGAAAGTCTTCGAGACATGTATGTGCCATGTATAATGCGTACATACTTGGTTGCCTTGGCCAGCGGATGATGCCTTCTTGGACGCTGGTCTCCATCTCGTTGGGAAGTGGTCACTGCAGATAAATGCATCGATAAATAACAAGATGGATTTGAAGCTTCAATCTTTTATTAAAGGCAAGCCTATATCATCTCGAACCCTGGTTGTTGGAGAGCCGAATCTACGATCTGCATTCCTCTGCTGCCTAAACCACTCTCAGCTCATGTGGTCGTCAACCGGAAGCCTACGACCACAATTCTCGTGTCACCCTTAATTTCCGGTGCATTCTCTCTCGGTTGATACCTGTCAAACCTAACCTTTTGTGACCCTGCCAACTCGCTGATGGGAAGTGAAAATATACTTACATAACTTTCTATTTCTAAAACTACCTATATAGCAATTAAGCTGGGATTCCCAATACTACACAAGGATGGAGTACTGCTGTCAAATGTGGGCAGGAGCTGTTAAAAGCAGCCTATCCTGCCTTGACAGAGTACAAAATAGACTTCGTGGCTTAGTGGGGTTGCCCTTTTCTCTTCCCTGCAACCTCTCCTCCACAGAAGAGATGATGCGAGCCTCTTTGTTTTGTGCTCGTCTGAGCTCCAATCTCTGTCACCCCCTCGCCAATCTTTCATGATAAACATGCGTCTAGCTGAAACCACTGTAAAAAATTTTCCCCACTCTTTAATTGTGCCAAAACCAAAACTTAGATTCCATGAACAAAGCTTCTTTCTTAGAAGTGAACGCCAGTGGAACTCTCTTCCGTCTGCCTGTTTGCCACCTGACTACAACTTGGATGTCTTCAAGTCCAACATAAACAAATTCCTGATGAACCGCCCTCTTAAGTAAGACACTTTATCAAATCTTCAATACTAACGATTACTACGATACTATCCCACTGATTACTGTACATGCAATAACCCTTATCTCCGAGTGGCTTCCGGGCCTTGATAAGTGGTGACTTCCATGTAAAAAAAAAAGAAAGTAATTTAGTTAAAAATTTTTTTTTTGAATGAGCATTGTACAGCACCAACCATTTATTAGGAATTTCTCCTCCTCTGTGCTTGATACTTGTTGAACCTATTTTCTCATCCGGATTATAGTCATTTGTTTGTTTATCGAGCCAATATCTATAACGTAAACACCTTTCCATGAAGCCAGCAGCTTAAATAGAATTCAGACTATAAGAATAATTTACTTGTGAAATTCATGTGAGTTGGTCATCAATGAGGTTTTATTCAAATTAAACGCAAGATTAAAATATCAAAAATGTTTTTATTTTTTTCTTGCTATATTCCTGCAAGAAAACTTAGATTAATGTCTATAATATTTAACTTTTTAAAAACCGAATTGAGGATGAAGAAAAAATACAACCATAAACGGAAGCAGCTCCTACCTCCTCAATAAAATATATCCATAAACGACATATAAGAAATTGATTACTTTTCCAGAATAGCTAACAAAGCAAAAAAAAAAAAAAAAATGAGTGTAAAAAAAACGACAACAAATAACTGCTACCAAAGGCAAGATAAATTACTCTTCCACCTATCTGGAGAAATATTTTTTGTGTTTTAACTTATTTTAAAGTGATTTTTTTTATTGTAAAGCCTATGAAGTTAGAACGAAAACAAAAATGATGGTCTCATTATAGCCACAAACGAGCCACAACAATCATTTTAAAATTGAAAATTAAAACAAAATACTGGTAGAGCATTACATTTTTTAAGAAATGGTGACATCTATTGAGTGTTTTTCTACAAGTATTTTGTTTGATTTTCAATTTTTGAACAATTATTGAGACTCAACTATGGCTCTAATCTAACTCTACAGGCTTTATATTTCCTTTAATCTTGATTTAAAAAGGCTTTGAAATAAATTTTGAATACTTTTAAATTATATTACATTTATTTATCAACATAATGTGTCGTACAAGATGATAGACGTTAATGTCCCTAATTTTCGAGAGTAGTATCTCTTCTTCGGGAGGAAAATAAAAAGAAACGTGTACAAGTGTTCGTCGAGGCTTTCCTTTGTCTGTTTTATTATTTTTTTTTTTATTTATTGCTTTATTTTCGGAAGTCAGTGTTGCAGACTGGTTGTCAAATCAATTTCCAGGATACGAGTTGTGATGAATATTAAGTAATGTTGGGAATTATTGTAGTTTTTTTTTAATGTATAAAAGAACACATTTCAACCGAGGCGTCCTGATTTTATAAACACCTATCTAATAACCACAACCTTAACAAAGACATACAAACAGAAATAGGTACAAAAAGAAATCAAGGTAATATGAGGCTAAAGGAATCACTAATAATAAAAAAAAACAAAATAAATAACAGGGAAGAACTAAACTGCAGCCCCTTATATAAACACAGGAACATCAACAGCACTCTTAGCATGCACTTGTAATAACAAACAAATAATTATATTACGCCCTTGATCACTATTCTATAATAATATATAATAAATGAATAACACGGTTATATAGAACAGAGAAAAAATATATATCTGTGTATATACACATATAAATAAATAAACAAATAGATTAAATAAATTAATATATAGAAAAAAAAATAAATGAACAAATAAAAATGTGATAAAATAAATTAATTCAATTATTAAAATAATATATGCATATATGTGTACATGTATGCATGCGCTTGAGTGTGTATGTACATATACGTAGGCGAGTAAGTGTATACATATTGAGTATTCACTTGGGCAGGGAAACTAATCCAAGCACACATAGAGTGATCCTCCTTAGACCATTCACTTTACTCGAACCGGATATTACACAACACTAATATATCAGTATTTAATACATCTAAATGCATATATTAAGTGTAATACACAAAAATTAATCATTTATATATATTAAAAAAGCTACAATAATTCCCAACAATACTTAATATTCATCACAACTCGTATCCTGGAAAATTGATTTGACAACCAGTCTGCGACACTGACTCCCAGGAATAAAAAATAAATAAATAAAAAATGAAACTAAATAAATAAAAAATGAAACAGACAAAGGAAAGCTTCGCCAAACAGTTGTACAGATTTCTGTTTATTTCTCCCCGTGAAGAAGAGATACTACTCTCGAAAATTAGGGATATCAACACCTACCATCTTGTACGACACATAATGTTGGTAAATAAACATAATATAATTAAAAATTATTGAAAATTCCTTCTAATATTGTCATTATTCTTTTATATGCTAACTCATGTCTACAATGTTTCCTATGAACCACATTGATATAGACTTCAAATACAACGCTTTTCACACAACGCACAATGCTTCAAGCAAACTACAGCATCCTTCTCGCTTTAAAATAAGTTAAAAAATAAAAAATCTTATCCAGGTAAGTAGCAGAGTAACTTAGCTCACCTTTGGTAACATTTATTTGTTGTATATTTTTTTTATTCATTTAGTTGCACGAACTATTATCCTCATCTTTATACTTGTTGTTTCACAACGTTTCGGCCAACTATTCCTCTGGCCTTTGTCAGATTGACGGGGTAGGAATGCTGATCTTTTAACTGTATCCTTAGTAATTACTGCCTTCCATAGTTGTTGTCGTCTCATCACATTTTGGCCAACTAATCCTCTGGTTGGCTTTGGGTAGGATTGAAACCGCTATTTTCAGACAATGCTCACCTGGAACTGTAGAGAGTCAACGTCTCTATTCACTGCGCTACAGGGCGATCAAGGTTGGATTTTTTGGTCTTACAAATACAAGTTTTTGTTATCTGATCTTCCATTGTTGAGTCCGTACTGAATGATATATATTATTAATTAATTATTGGAATTTTTTTGAGATGAGTAATTTGTATATTTTTTATTTATTTATTTGCGGACTATTATCCTCATCTTTATAATTGTTGTTTAACGACGTTTCAACCAACTATTCCTCTGGCCTTCGTCAGGTTGTTAACTGCGATAGGAATTCTGAATTTCTTAACTGTATCTTCAGTAATTACTGCCTTAACCAGATGAAGATAATAGTCCGCAAATAAATAAATAAATAAAATATACAAATTACACATCTTAAAGAATTCCAATAATTAAATAATATTGTATATTTTTGTTTGCATCCATTTCTTGTTGTTGTTGTTTTGTAGGCTGTTCTTGAAAATCACCAGATGTGTTATGATATTTTGGTCAACTAGAGGTCAACTGGATTTCAACTGGATTTCAACTGGCGGTCAATAAAAACAAATGTTTTCAATGATTAATAAAACAGAGTGGAGTTATAAAGGCTATTTTTTTTTGTATTTTTTTTTGTATTTTTTTTTGTATTTTTTGTTTTTTTTTAACACATGACTGAATTTTTCCTCTGAGCAGAATAAACATGGATTTTATTCTTCCCATCTAACTAAAAACCAAAACAAAAATAAGCATCTATTTCACCTGTGACTAATGTTTGAACGACCTAACTGCTGATTTGAAAGAAAGGCGTCCATAAAAGGAAGCCCCCCCTCCAAAAAAAAAAAATAAATTAAGGAAAACAACGCCCGCTATCCCCCAAAACTCCATGAAGTAACCCCCTCCTAAAAAAAAAAAAACAACAGAAAAACAAATCCATAAAGGTAATCAGCCCCTTCCTCTCACACACACACACACACACACACACACACACACACACACACACACACACACACACACACACATCCATAAAAGGTAATTGTAACACTGAATAAACATGTCATTTATTCTGATGTCATTAGACGTTGATTTCATCATAGACAGATCCTATTTCAAGCATAAAGAACAAAGGAAATATAAGCGCTGAGTCACCAGGTCAGATGCTTTACTTGCGATGATTTTATCAGACTATGATGAAATCGCCTGCCAGAGTAACAACTCAGGCAGGCGATTTCATCATAGACTGTTGGAAAAACCTATACACATGGTTTTGTGAATAAGTGGATATAAACAAATGGTATAGATGAGAGATTTTCTTTTTAACCCCAAATGAACTTGATTTGTCCTCCCTGAAGCATCAATTTCAACATTTGAATTTGAATTATTTATTCTCAGATAAAAAAAATTTCACTTATAAATTAGACACAAAGCAATTAAAGTTGTGTGTGTGTGTGTGTGTGTGTGTGTGTGTGTGTGTGAGTATGTGTGTGTGTGTTTGAAAAAAGAGAGAGAGAAAGAGAGAGGAAAGGGGAGTCTTTGGTCATTCTTTGTCGATTCTACCATTAACCAGCCGCACTTTAACTCATCCATTTTCTTTGATTCGTTCACCGTTTTCCTATAATTTTCACTTCACTTCAGAAGTCATCATAATACCACATTTAGGCTATAGACTACATTACTTAGAATATACCCAAATGATTTGAATCAAATTTTTTTATAATATATATATATATATATATATATATATATATGTATATATATATATATATATATATATATATATATATATATATATATATATATATATATAAGTGAAATTGTCTCTGTGTATGCGTCTTTATGTGTGTACATTTCCCTACGAAACTACTCAGTCAATTTTCAGTCTACAGACTCAAGATTTGACATAAGGGCTATTGAGATTTGGGGAAATCTTCTTAATCGGTTTTCGGCCAGAAATTTAGCTGTCAAGGAGTCAAAGTACAACGATTTGACCTTTAAAAACTCTCGCAAACTCTTCTGCCAATTTTGGGTCTAAACACTTGAAATTTTAGATGTAGGTTACTTGGACTTGGATCAAACTTTTTAATTTGATTTGAGCCCAAAACAATAAATGTTAAGGTGTCAAAATTGGGGTCAAAGTTAAAAAAAAAAAAAATTGACCTCTGTGGTCTCTACCAAATTACTCAGCCAATTTTTGGTCTAAACATTTGAAATTTTACATAAAGTGTATTCAGACAAAGATCAAGCTTTTTCATCGGTTTTTGGCCTAAAATTTGGCTGCTAAGGGGTCAAAGTTGAAAAGATTTGAGTTTTGGGTCTAAACATTTGAAATTTTACATAAAGGGTGATTCAAACATGCAGTTTTGGGGTGAAAATTTGGCTGCGAAGAGGTCAAAGTTGAAAGAGTTGACCTTTGCAGACTCTACCAAACTCCTCCGATAATTTTGGGTCTAAAGACTTGAAATTTTAGATGTAAGTTACCTGGATATGAGTCAAACTTTTTGATATATATATATATATATATATATATATATATATATATATATAATATAAAGCTAAACGTCTGTGTGTGTGTGTGTGCGTGCGTGTGTGTATGTGTGTGTGTGTGTCTGGTCACGAATAGGCTCCTATATGGTTGAGTATTTAGCAAAACTGATTACATATAATGATAGAAGATGTATCGAGGATCAGAAATGGGTATGTTTGATCTGGCAGAACGGTGGTTCATAAAAATTGTGGGATCTGCGTTCGCGTCTGGCCCCCAAAGTATGTAAATAAAAAATTGAAAAATAAAACGGGTTTGTGATATAGATGTACATAAGAATACTTTGATAAGTTTTTTTTAACTTAAACAGGGATGGTATAATAAAATTGTGGGGTCCGCGTTCACGCCAGGCCTCCATAGAATGGAAATAGGCACAATCTTTAATAAAGACTTTTCATATCTATCTGCGTAAGTATACTTTGATAATTATGTTTCAGTTTGAAGAAATATGATATAATAAAATTATGGGGTGTTCGTTCGCGCCTGACCACATAGGATGGAAATATGTCACAAAGTTTAACAAGGTTTTTTAATATAGATCCACAAAATATTGTGATAAGTGTTTCAGTGAACAGGTATGGTATAATAAATTATGGGGGTCATCTATTTTATTTTTACTTTCATCATATTTTGCTTTGGTTTTGATACCCCCAAATTCGAAGCTATCTCTTTACAACCCTTCCTTTTCATAACCTATCATACTTTCATAAATCAGAGTCGATTTTCTGTAGGCTGTTTTTGAACCCAGTCAACGACGGGTACTTTTGCTAGTATATATATATATATATATATATATATATATATGTATATATATATATATATATATATATATACATATTTTTTTTTAATTACATTTTCACCCCAAACAAGGCACATTGCCACTTTGGTGTAGGGGGCTACTATCAGGGGAAACATCTACTGGGGTACTATGTAGGGATTTGGGCAGCAAGATTTTGTTTCACGTTGCACTTGAATTTCTGCATGTCAGTACAGTTGGGGAAGCAGTGACCTGGAATGGAATTCCAAAGTCTAGCGGTTCTGGGGAAGAAACTACCGGAGTAGAAAGATCTTTTACATCTAGGGATTTCTACAGTGTGGGGGTGGGATTTTGCAGCCTGTTGGGTCTGTCGAGGGTGTTCACGTCGTGGGGGCAGTTCATCAGAGCATTCACCATTAAAATACTTGTAGAACAGGCAGAGGGATACAACGTTTTGTCAATGGGACAGAGGCTGAAGCTTAGATGCCAGTTTAGGGCCTATCAGATTTGCGACTCTCTTTTGAACTCTGTCAAGGAGCGAGAGACTAGTAGCCGATGCACCAGCCCAAATATGACAGCAATACTCCATACATGGGCGAATGGTTGCCTTATAGAGGTACAGGATACTTTCGGCTGTTAGTAGTTTTCTAGCATGGTAGAGAGAGCCCACCTTCCTTGCAGCAGCCCTGGCAATGCCCTCGATGTAATTGTTCCAGCTCATGTTTCCTGTGAACGTTAGGCCAAGGAGCTTGAAAGACGTACTCTCAGATAAAGTCGTTGACCATTGCTATAGGTGGTAGAGAAGGTTTCTTGTAATTATTGAATGAAACCAGTTTAGTCTTGGCGGCATTGAACGTGACCATCCATTTTTGTCCCCATTCCACTACTGATTGGAGGTCATTCTCTAGTGTTTCTGCCATTACTTTAGATATATGTTCATTTGTTTTCCTGTCGTGCCTGCTATAGAGTGTGGTGTCATCAGCATATATACCCATCTCAGAGGCAATTTTGTCGGGGAGGTCATTTATGAATATCAGGAACAGTAGAGATCCAAGGATAGATCCCTGGTGCACTCCCGCATTTATATCATATTGTTTAGATGTACGACCGTCGAGGACAACCTGGATTTTTCTCTTATCTAAGAAGGATTTAATTATGTTAAGTATTCTACCAGTGATACCGTATGATCTAATCTTCCTGAGGAGACCCTCATGCCATACCCTGTCAAAAGCCTTAGATATATCTAGAGCTACCGCTCTGCCCTCTCCCGCTTTGTCCAGTGAATGGTATATGCATTCAGAGATTACAGTGAGGATGTCTGCTGTGGAACGGGCTTGTCTAAATCCATATTGTTGGTCGGTCAGAAGTTTAGCATCTGTAAGGTGCTGGACTAGAGCATGGTTAATTAAGGTCTCAAATATTTTGGCAAAAAGTGGGAGGAGGCTAATAGGGCGATAATTTAATGGGTCAGTTCTTTCGCCAGAATTCTTGAATACTGGTACCACAGAAGCAGTTTTCCAACAGCCCGGAAAGCAAGTTTCATTAAGGCATTTGCTGTAGAGTTTCGAGAGAACTGGAGCTACTTCGGCTGAGCACTTTTTTAATAGCACAGCTGGGATGAGATCGGGTCCACATGCTTTTGAAGTGTCAAGGTTTTTTATGATAGCATGCACCTGAGCAGGGGTTATTTTCAGATCGTCTAGCGTGGTGTCTGTCCGCATAGGAAATTGAGGTAGGGGGTGGTTGGAAGGGTCCAGTGTGGAGTTTGAGGCAAACCGACTGGCAAGCATGTTAGCCTTTTCGGTTGCTGAGCAAACAACCTCGTGATTATTGGTTAGTGGGGGAATTGTTGATTGCCGATTATTTACTACACTGTTGTAGATTTTCCAGAAGTCACGAGTTCCTAGTTTTTGTGCTTCGATGCGTTTTTTAGTGGTTTCCGTAAATTTCCTCTTAGCTGTCGCTATTTCTTTCTTAACGTTACTTCTAGCTTCTGTATACTTCTGTCTGTTTGAACTGGACTTATGTCGGTTGAACCTGCGGAATGCATGCTGCCTTTGAGCAATGGCAGTTGCGCAAGTCGAAGTAAAACATTGGGGAGAGTGGGGCTTGCTATAGAATTTCCACATGGGAACATGCGCTTCGATTGCAGTTTTGAACCATTCAGTGGTCTCGTTTGCACACTGTTCAGCAGAAAGAGAAAAAATATTTCCCCATGGGGCGTCTCTGATAAGATCTCTGATGGCTTCCCAGTCAGCCTTTTTATAATATCTCTTTGTTTTGAGCACTGGCTCTTCAGTTTTGGATCTAGAGTTTAGGGCGATTTCAATCATTATCACTGCAT